>NC_063445.1:29058187-29375868 GCF_020379485.1 Brassica napus | reverse complement strand
TTTGTCTAAAAAATATTTAAAAAAAATAATTTTTTAATTTATATGGACAATTATAAAACGAATTATATTAAAAAACTGGGAGTATTAAACATGCGGAGTTTATTTGTATTTTTATTAGTTGATCGAGCTTTTTTTTAGTAATAGAGTTTACCTAACCTGCACATGGGTTCTCAGACCGTTGAGTAGTTTTTTATTACTTGTCAGTGTGATGTATAAAATTTACAACGAGGCTATATTCAAAGTAACACTGATAATTGCCAACTTTCATGCACAGTATTTAGGCAAAACACAGACATGAAGAAACCAAAAAACATAGCCAAAAGAAGAAGAAAATAATGAAGAACAAGAGACTTTTATTTTGTATTCTACTCTCTCTCCTAACACTGTTAATAACAGCTAAAAACCTTGACCCTTCTTCAAGTTTATGTAATCGTTTCTGTGGAGGAATCTCGATTCCGTTCCCTTTCGGTATCGGACCGAAACATTGTTATCTCAACGACTGGTACGAGGTTGTCTGTAACACCAACACCACCAGCTCCCTCTCCACTCCGTTCCTCTCTAAGATCAACAGAGAATTGATGAGCATAACACTTCGAAAAACAATCGACAGTACCCAAGGCGTCTTTCACATCAAATCTACGGTGACTTCCTCCGGCTGTTCTCAACGAGACGAAAAGCCTCTTCCTTTAAACCTCACCGGTAAAGGAAGCCCCTTTTTCATCACCCAGTCAAATCGTCTCGTCTCTGTAGGTTGCGACACCAGAGCTTTGGTTACCGACCTCGAATCTCAGAGCATAGGATGTGAATCGAGCTGCGACAGGAACAAGAGTCGCCTAGGCCTAGACAAGATCTGCGGTGGTTACAGATGTTGTCAGGCGATGATCACGGCGGATAGACCGCAAGTGATCGGCGTTGACTTAGAAAGCTCCGCTGGTGGTAACACAACACAAGGAGGGAGCTGTAAAGTCGCTTTCTTGACGAAGGAGACTTACTCTCCGGCGAATGTTATCCAGCCGGAGCAAATTTCTAGTAATGGGTTTACTGTGATCGAGCTTGGATGGTTCTTTGATGCATCAGTTACTCAGTTAGCGAAGCCAGTGGGTTGTTTTAATTTGACGGGTGATGATTATGACACGAGCGAATCAAGTTGTGTTTGCGAGGATAGTTACTTATCTGGGTTTGGTCACAGTAGCTGTTTCTGCAATGACGGTTACGAAGGGAATCCGTATCTTCAGGGTGGATGTGTTGGTAAGATCTTCATCTTATTTGACTTCAATGTTGTTTAATTATTTTTATTATGGATCTGTTGATTTGATTCTGCCATTTTTGTTATTGTTCTCTAGACATTGATGAATGTGAGGGAGAATTAGGACAAAGCAGGTGTGGAGGACAAACTTGTGTGAATGTCCCTGGATCGTTTAGGTGTGTGCCAAAGAAAACAGAGAAGATCAAGCCTGTGATCCAAGGTGAACCAAAGGAGTTTTTTTTTTTTTTTTTAATTTAGATTCTGAAGTCACATAACAAAGCAAAAAGGAGTTTGATCTTTTATGTTTTTGTTTTCGTCATTGTTCAGGTCTTGTTATAGGTTTGACACTGTTGTTCTTGGTTCTTGGGATATGGGGATTGATCAAATTGGTTAAGAAGAAAAGAAAGATTATTCGAAAGAGGGAGTTCTTTAAACGTAATGGAGGCTTACTGTTGAAACAACAACTAAATACAGAAGAAGGAGGTAATGCTGAGACATCTAGGATATTCAGCTCCAAAGAGCTGGAGAAAGCGACCGATAACTTCAACAAGAACAGGGTTCTTGGACAGGGAGGTCAAGGCACTGTCTACAAAGGAATGTTGGTAGATGGACGAATCGTAGCTGTGAAAAGATCTAAAGTTTTGGACAAAGACAAAGTAGAAGAGTTCATCAATGAGGTTCATGTTCTCTCGCAGATTAACCATAGAAACATCGTGAAACTCTTGGGGTGTTGTCTCGAGACAGAGGTTCCTATCTTGGTTTATGAGCATATTCCAAACGGAGATCTATTCAAACGGCTACATGATGATTCAGATGATTACGCAATGGCTTGGGAAGTGCGTTTGCGAATCGCTGTAGAGATTGCTGGAGCACTTGCTTACTTGCACTCGGCTGCATCTACTCCGGTCTATCGCAGAGATGTCAAGACCACAAACATACTCTTGGATGAGAAGTATAGAGCCAAGGTGTCGGATTTTGGTACTTCGAGATCTATAAGCATAGATCAGACACACTTGACAACTCATGTTGCAGGTACTTTTGGATATTTGGATCCAGAGTACTTTCAAACTAGCCAGTTCACTGATAAAAGTGATGTTTATAGTTTTGGGATTGTCTTGGTTGAGCTTATAACGGGAGAAAAACCGTTTTCTGTTGTGCGGCTTGAAGAAAACAGAGGGCTTGCATCTCATTTCATCGAGGCCATGAAAGAGAACAGAGTTCTTGATATAGTTGATTTTCGGATCAAAGAAGAGTGCAAGGCTGTGGCAAAACTTGCGAGAAGGTGTTTAAGCCTAAAAGGGAAGAAGCGTCCAAGCATGAGAGAGGTTTCCAGTGACCTTGAGAAGATCCGTTCATCACTTGAAGATTTAGAGGTAACTATCGAAGAAGAGGAAGAAGAAGAAGAAGAAGAAGAAGAAATGCCAATAGAAATTAACATAGATGATTCTTGGAGTGTGGACATGACTGCTCCAGCGTCTCTCTTTGATTTATCGCCTAAGTTAGATGTTGAACCACTGGTACCTCAACGAACATGGTCATGATGGAATCTGACAAGACTGCAATGATGTACCAAAATGTGGTTTAATTGTGTGATAACAAATACTCCTAATGTTCCACTCTACATTCAAACCATAAAAATGTTTTCAAAAGGTTCTCTCTCTCTCTCTCTCACCAGCTCAATGGGACAACTAAGACTTGTCTTCGGTGTCGCATAGGCCAACACACAATCCGTGAATTCTATTTTCAGTCATAATTGCTTCTTTTTTAACGCTCTGGTGTTTACATATTTATTTATATTGTGATGTTCTTAGAGTATACTAGCCTAACTCATGCCGAATTGAAAACCTAGTTAACTCAATAGTAACTTTATATTCTCTCTGATGTTTATTTAAGATCTTAAAACTAGATTTTGACCCGCGCTTTCAAAGCGCGGGTTTATTTTTGTTTTTTTTTCAATTGACAAATATTTAGTAAATGTCACATTTTCATATATTTGTGTTTTATTTTATAAAAGACTTAAAAATTTTATCTTTATTTATCGTATTTCATTTTAAATGACTATTTATGTTAAAAAAATTAAACTTTATTTTTTAATGAATTAAGTTGGTATAACTCTGATAAATTAATTTTATTATGGGGTTAATATTTTAATTAAAAAATTATATACTTTTAATAAAGATTTATACTTTCAATAAAAAAATTCAATTATTTTTATGAATGCTTAAATTATATTAAGAAAAGAAAAAAATAATAATTAAGAATAGTTGAAAAAAAATTATTTGAACTTGGACTCAATGGTCCAAAGGAAAAAAAAAGGTGAGAATTGAATCTGATTTTTTAATAGGCTCAAATGGCCCAAGAGAGATTTGATTTGGGCTGGATCCAAAAATAATGATCCAATATAGATTTGTTATTAATATTACTTAATTGCCCTTAATGAAACATGCAATGTTAGTCAAGGAAACATGCCCCTAAGGTAATTATGACAATAAAATCCTGCTTTAATAGTATAGATTTAAAAGTTTAAACATAAACCAAACTAAAATCCAGATTAACACCTTTAGTCAAGGAATTAACTAGACATTGCTTTCAAAAATGTGATATGGTCTAAAGACAAGTGGGTACTTAGATTAATAATTTTGGACAAAAATTCATTTTTGTAAATTTTGCTGGCTTCAGAATGTAGATTGAAAGGGACATTGTGACTGATTACTAGTTAACACTCAACTAAATATTAATTAGTGGAGCTAAACTAATAAATTATTATTAAGTTCAAATTCTAAACATTACACACAGCCAGAAGATGGAAGACACCCTAGTTTTCAACATGTGGCAAGTCGTAATTGGGTGAGTTTCTGGTGATGGAGGGTACGGTGCAGCCAAGAACCTAATTTTCCCACCGTTACTATTAAAAAAAAAAAAAGCTAAAAAGGAGAAAAGAGGTCACGTGCGGGACCAAACTATGACCCTTGTCTGAATCTGATCATTCGTCTCCCTCTCTCTCACAATTGTTTCTTTCTTTGTAGCATTACACTACTTCTCTCTGGAACGGGGAAGTGGAGTAAGTAAAACGTTGGGCTCTGCTAGAATTGGTTTCACTGCGTTTAAAGGAATCGTAACTCAATTCAGAAGAATTTGACTTTTTTGTTTGTTTAAAAGCTAAAGCTTAAAGCTTAAAGCTTAAAGCTAAAGTATGGGTTTTTGAAGCTGTGTAAGAACTCTTTTTCTGGGTTTCATTTTTCTCGTTTGGCTCATTTGTTCGTCGAGGAGATTATACCAACAAAACCCCCAAAAAGTTCCTAGATTTCGATCTTGTTTATCAAAGCTTCTAGCTTTTTTTTTCTCTGGATTTTCAAAAATGGGTCTGTGTCATTCAGTAGATAGGAAGGAACCAGGAGAAACAAGCACCACCGCCTCTACGGCGGAGGATGATATATTAGGCTCCGGAAGGTGGCGGCGGCCGAGAGGTTACAAGGGAGGCGGCGAAATCGAAGGGACTCAACAGGCTTTGGATCGGTTGATCTCGAATGGTTCAAATAAAAGTGCATGTCTTTACACGCAGCAAGGCAAGAAAGGAACCAATCAAGACGCTATGCTCGTTTTTGAGGTTTGTTTCTTTCATATTCCTCCAAAGTTTTGATCTTTTCACTAAGTTCTTGCAACCCATTTACTAGGAATTGATCACTACTCGAAAGAAAGGTTTGTTCAATGTTTGAGTGAAGCTACTTGTTGGAGATCAAATGGATATTCAGAACATTGTTGCTTTATTTTTTGTTGTTGCTAGTGAGAGAAACTTGGAATGTTGCATGTCTTTTTTTTTTTTTTTTTTTTTTTGGACCATCACAGAGCTTAGGGCATCTCCAACCCTACTCCATTTTCAACTCCAAACATCGTTATGGAGTAAAATCTTCTCCAACCCCACTCCATTTTCAACTCCAAAATGGAGTAATGGCTAGGGTTACTCCATTTATGGAGTAATCTTACCCATTACTCCATTTTGGAGTTGAACTTTTTTTATTTATAAAATGGTCCTTTGAATCTTTAATGTTTTTATTTCTTACTTAAATAATATTTAAAATGATACAATAACATGAAAATAATATATTCAGAAAATCGAGCCATCGTCAATATATTTTCAGAAAAATACCTACGGTCACCAACGTCTAGTGATATTGCTAGACTTCTTTATATTGGTGAAAACCGAAGATTTCCTGGAATGATTGGCAGTTTAGATTGCATGCATTAGAATTGGAAGTGGAAGAATTGTCCTACCGGTTGGGCGGGACAATATGCGGGTCGTAGTGGATCACCAACTATAATTCTTGAAGCTGTCGCAGATTATGATCTTTGGATATGGCATGCATATTTCGGAATGCCAGACACTAATAACGATATCAACGTGTTGGACTCTTCTCATCTTTTTTCCAATCTTGCTCAAGGTATTGCTCCTCCTGTTCATTATTTTATTCAAGAAAAAGAATATTATATGGGTTACTATTTAGCGGATGGTATTTATCCAAAATGGTCGACCATAGTACAAACTATTCAAGAGCCAAGGAGTCCAAAAAAAAAATATTTTGCAACGCAACAAGAAGCATGCAGGAAAGATGTTGAACGTGCATTTGGAGTTCTACAGTCGCGCTTCGCCATTGTCAAATGACCTGTTCGTTTTTGGAAAAAAAATGTGTTACATGACATTATGACTACATGTATAATTTTATGTATAATTTTACATAACATGATAATTGAAGATGAGCGTGAACTCGATGCACCAATTAAACTTGGAAGAGAAGCTCCACCTCCGGATATCGAAATTGCAGAAGATGAAAATGTCCGATTTCAAAATTTTCTTGCTCGATTTAGGAATATCAAAGATAAAGAAGCTCATTTTTCATTACGAAATGCATTAGTTGATCATTTGTGGGAAAAATATTCTAATGCTCATTGTTGAACCCACATATATGTTGTCTTTTTTAATGATTTCTTGTACTTTTTAATAATAAATATTTAATTCAAATAATTTATGTTTTAATTATTTATAAACATAAAATAGTTGGGGTTAATTGGTAAATTTTTATAAGTATAAGATATTATTTGCAATTATTGATAAAATAAAAATGAAATCATTTAAAAAATATTATTTTTGGAGTAGAAAATAGATTAATACATTGGAGTAAAACCTTACTCCATTTTGGTGTTGCACCATTTTGGAGTAAAAAATGGGGTAATACATTGGAGATGCTCTTAGAGCTTTGAAAATGAGGTGTCTTTGTGTTCTTCTTGTGCTGTCTTTGAGTCTTTGACCTGTTTCCACATAATTGTGAAGGGACCACTAGTTTCTTGTATCTATCTTATTACTTCTTTTAGTGTTATATTTAGATAAAAAGACAATTATATAACTTATGAAAACTACTTCCAAAATGCAGAACTTTTGTTCGAGAGACGATACAGTGTTTTGTGGTGTATTCGATGGACACGGACCATTTGGTCATATGGTTGCCAAGAAAGTCAGAGACACATTGCCCTCCACACTCTCAACACAGTTGAAATTAGCATCAGAGTCAGAACAAAGCGGCTTAGTGAATGAGGAAGAAGAAGGGCGGAGAAGCGAGTCTGTTAATACTACTATGGATGAGCAATGGTGTGAGTTGAATCCAAACGGTGAACAACTTCCAGAGATGTATCTGCCTCTTAAACACGCGTTGCTCAAGTCTTGTCAGCAGATAGATAAAGAGCTTAAAATGCATCCAACTATTGATTGTTTCTGCAGTGGAACCACTTCTGTCACTTTGATCAAGCAGGTACTAGCTTAGACTCTTACTTCTAATCTCATCGCTTTTATTGTTCAATAATGACTGCTTTTTAGGGTGAGGACTTGGTGGTCGGAAACATCGGTGACTCGAGAGCTGTTCTTGCCACAAGAGACAAAGACAATGCTTTGGTCGCTGTACAATTAACCATAGACTTAAAACCGGACTTGCCAAGTATGTTCCATCTTTCAAAACTTTGACAAAGTGAGAAGCCAGTTTAGTAACATTATCTTTCTATGTACTCTCTCAGGTGAATCAGCGAGAATCCAAAAATGCAAAGGCAGAGTCTTTGCGTTGCAAGATGAGCCAGAGGTAGCTCGTGTATGGTTACCAAACAGCAACTCACCTGGTTTAGCAATGGCTCGAGCTTTTGGTGACTTCTGTCTCAAAGATTACGGTCTTATCTCAGTCCCGGACATTAACTACCGCCGCCTTACAGAAGAAGACCAGTTCATCATTCTTGCTAGCGACGGTGTATGGGATGTGTTATCTAACAAAGAAGCTGTGGACATTGTTGCTTCAGCTCCTAGTCGAAGCACAGCAGCTAGAGCTTTGGTGGACACAGCGGTTAGATCATGGAGAATCAAGTATCCAACTTCAAAGAACGATGACTGTACTGTAGTCTGCCTCTTTCTACAAGATTCAAGCAATGTAGTAAAGGATTCACTCAGAGAAGACTCTGTAGAGAGTGTCAGTATCAGTAACAAGGAGGAGGAGATTGTTCCAGTTAAAGAGGAAAGTATCTCTAAGAGTTGTGGGATTGAGTCAAAGATGATGACAATGACACTTGCTGAATGTATATCGGTTGCACAGGATGATGAAGAGTGGTCTGCTTTGGAAGGGTTGACGAGGGTTAATAGTTTATTGAGCATTCCAAGGTTCTTCTCTGGTGAGCTTAGATCAACTAGTTGGATAAAATGGTTGTGACTTTTTTTTTTGTTTACTTGTGTGCTTCTAAGTTAAACCTACACAAACACTACACATCATCACCATGTTCTTTGTTTCATATTCAACTTTTTTTTTTCAATTAATATTTTAGACATGTGAGATAGTTCATCATACATATTTAATTCACAACAAAACAACAAGATTTATATTAATAGTTTTTGTAGTAAAATGCTTAATGTTTTTAGAAAAGCATTATTTGTTGACTTGTATAACTTTTCTTTAACACTCATGGTCTCACAATAAGTAATAATGGTTAAGACCTTGATTAATAGAGTTTTAGAAAAACATTAAGCCTTCCATTAACAAATCAACTTTTGTTGATAAAACATTTAAGAAAAACATCTTAATAGATGTAAATATTTTGCAAATACACATTATTTTATTCTTTCATATGAAGTTCTTACTAGTGTATTAACTTCAAAATGTATAAAAGCTTTTAACTAATTTTATATGATTATTTCTGTTTTATTTAATAATATCAAACATTTATATATATATTAGATAATAAATTTGTATTCTCAAAATTATGGTATTTGGGTTGATTGAAGCTTGTAAAACAAATTGTTTTTATTGTCACTATTTTAACAAATATTGAGATGGTTGGTGCTGACAGGACCCACTTGTAGTTGTAGGTTCCACTATCTTATTTGTCTGAGCATAATGATGGAAGAAGGTTGCTTCGATTATAAAACATAGCTTAACGGTAACTTAAGCTTACATGATTATCTTTGTATTGGTTATCTGAAATGATTTTGTACTTATTTGAAGATGTATCACTCAAACGTTTTAATAACTAAAAATTATTTTAAGAAAAAGAGACATACCAGCCGTTAGATTGACTTAGAAGTAAAGGAAAATTGATTGAAAGCAAATGAAACCAACTTTTCTTGGTAGCACTCGTGTTCCTATTGGCACACACATTTTGTCTTTCTTGATGATATAATGATTAATCGTGTCTCACAAGGAAGATACTTTAAACTATTTGTTCTCTCATAAATTTCACTTAAATATCAAACCTCAAGAACTCATGTATTTTGAGGAACAATGGTGGCTGCAACAACCACCATGACGGCTACTTCGCGGTTGTTCTTGTTCTGTCTCACTTACTCGTTCACTGTCTTCTCGATGGTTTCATCAGTCACTGACCCTCGTGATGGTAGTATTCTCATGCTTTTCCCTTGAATGGAACGGAAATGATTTGTAATGCTTCTTTGATCTTTGTTTTGTTTGGTATCTATTAGCGGCGGCTCTTCGTTCTTTGATGGATCAGTGGGACAACACGCCACCTAGCTGGGGAGGCTCTGATGATCCTTGTGGAACTCCTTGGGAAGGTGTCTCCTGCAATAGCTCCAGAATCACTGCTTTGTGAGTGTTGCTTAATACATTAGGCTTGCTTCATTTTGATAACGTACTGAGCAAGCAAGTCTTTTCTGTTCAGGGGTTTGTCAACAATGGGTCTCAAAGGAAGGCTTAGTGGAGACATTGGAGAACTATCCGAACTAAGATCCTTGTCAGTCTCTTTTTTTATGAACACAAGACATGAACATATGTTATTTCTTTACCTAAAGTGGAGACTTTGTGTTGTTTCAGGGACCTTTCATTCAATCCAGGACTCACAGGTTCACTTACTTCTCGTTTAAGAGACCTGCAAAAGCTCAACATTCTGTGAGAATCTCCCTGCTCTTCCTTGTGTTTGTGTTGTGTATCTATCTAACAAACAGTCCTATTGGATTTTCAGTATACTTGCTGGATGTGGCTTCACTGGTAGCATCCCAAATGAGATTGGTTATCTCAAGGATCTATCTTTCTTGTAATAAGCTCCTTTAATACTTCTTATCCTGAAATCAAATCATTGTCTGATGGGTTCCATCATATTTTCTCCAGGGCCTTGAACTCCAATAACTTCACTGGTAAAATTCCAGCGTCTCTAGGAAACCTCAGCAAAGTCTATTGGTTGGATCTTGCGGATAATCAGTTGACAGGACCCATTCCAATATCATCAGGCTCTAGTCCTGGTCTTGATCTTCTGTTAAAAGCCAAACACTTGTGAGTATTTTTTTAATTACAAGACATCTTCTGTCTGTGTATGTCTTCAGCTTCATCTGATGCAAATGCTTAAAAATGCAGTCACTTCAACAAGAATCAGCTCTCAGGCACTATTCCACCAAAACTATTCAGCTCTGAGATGATATTGATCCATGTGTAAGTCAAATAGTATTTTACCAAATGTTCAATCCCTAGCTTATAGTAAGATATTGTCCGCTTTAGGCCTAAACCATCACGTATTTGTTATTGGATCGGTTGCTTCTCAAGAGCTCTCATACTAAGTGGAGTTGGACCAGACTTATAAATTTGGTTTTCTTTAGTCTTATGTATTATACTTTCTTTAGTCTAATATTTGATGTGGGACTTAGATTGCTTATTTAATCTAACACAAGATTTCAGGTTACTGATGGTTTGTTTCAAATGTCAGATTATTTGATGGAAATCAATTCACAGGAAGCATACCTTCCACTTTGGGACTTGTTCAGACACTAGAGGTTCTGTGAGTAACATACCATCTCCTTGTACCTTAGCTTCATATTATTTTTCCCTATTTCCCTTTAGTAGCACTATCTCACTCTCTTGGACTTGTATCAGTCGGCTTGACAGAAACACTCTTACCGGAAAAGTTCCAGAGAATCTTAGCAATCTCACAAACATCATTGAACTGTGAGTCTAATCAACATACTACTTGTAATATTTACATATGGATCATATGAGAGATTACATTGTTTTACTTGTGGTTTCTCAGGAACTTAGCACACAACAAGCTGGTAGGATCTTTACCAGATTTATCAGACATGAAATCTCTGAATTATGTGTAAGTTTCTCAACACCAGAAACCGCCTTTGTCTGCCTACACTTTTGTGACAAAATGTGATATATATTACAGAGACCTGAGCAACAACTCATTTGATCCATCAGAGTCTCCTCTCTGGTTCTCAACCTTACCTTCACTGACCACACTGTAAGTGCTGCTCTATTACATTTTACCATCTCATGAGGAAATATGTAAACATATTTTCTTCTTTTTCTTGTTTTAGGGTAATGGAATATGGGGCTCTTCATGGACCATTGCCTAATAAGCTCTTTGGCTACCCACAGCTTCAGCAAGTGTAAGTCCTCATCAAGTTAACAACAGCTTTAAATATCATCCCAAATCTAATTTTGATTTGCAGGAAACTGAGAAAGAATGCATTCAATGGAACACTGAGCTTAGGAGACACAGTAGGTCCAGAGCTACAACTCGTTGATCTGCAAGATAATGACATTTCCTCTGTAACACTGAGCTCTGGATACACTAATACATTAATGTAAAACTATTCTTTAACTAACTAGCTACTAAAACTTTCTCTAGCAACTTATTAACTAAGCCCTCTTTGTTGTAGACTCGTAGGAAACCCTGTATGCACAACAGCTCTCTCCAACACAAACTACTGCCAGATTCAGCAGAAACAAGCCAAACGTATATACTCGACCAGTCTTGCTAACTGTGGAGGAAAATCTTGTCCATTAGACCAAAAGGTTAGCCCTCAGAGCTGTGAATGCGCCTACCCTTATGAAGGCACACTCTACTTCCGAGGGCCTATGTTCAGAGACCTTACCAATGCAAACACGTACCATTCACTAGAGATGAGCTTGTGGGTGAAGCTAGGACTCACTCCAGGATCAGTCTCTCTACAAAACCCTTTCTTCAACAATGATGATTATCTCCAGATACAGTTGGAGCTTTTTCCATCTATGGGGAAGTATTTTAACAGAAGTGAAGTACAGAGAATTGGATTTGACTTGAGTAATCAAACTTATAAACCTCCTCCACTGTTTGGACCTTACTATTTCATTGCATCTCCCTACACTTTCCCAGGTAACATGTACATAAAAAAAAACTAATTATAACCTTAGTTATAACTGGGCTCTAACAGTCCTGAAACTTTATGCAGCTGACGGTAACGGACGTTCCTTGAGCTCTAGGATGGTCACAGGGATAATAACTGGTTGCAGCGCTTTGGTCTTGTGCCTTGTTGCCCTAGGAATATACGCATTTTGGCAGAAGAGACGTGCAGAGCAAGCTATCGGTTTGAGTAGACCGTTTGGTAAGTCAAATGTTATATAGAAATTGCATTATTTGAAGAAACAATATATGCTTTTAGTGCCTTCAGAGTATGAGCAAGTTCGTAGAGCTATTTACTCAATTACAGACATTTCTGGAACATTTCTAATAGAGGGATAACAAGTAAATTTTGAAAAGAGCGTCCACCAGAAGGAGAAGAAAAAACTTCATATTAGCTTACATTCACTATAACATAGAAGATGCAATATTATGTTTTACCATGAATCTTTTGATTAGCTAAGACAAACAGTGGTTGTCTCTCAGTTTCATGGGCATCAAGTGGGAAAGACAGTGGCGGCGCGCCGCAGCTGAAAGGGGCTAGATGGTTCTCCTATGAAGAACTCAAGAAGATCACCAACAACTTCTCTATGAGCAGTGAGTTGGGTTCTGGAGGTTATGGAAAGGTGTATAAAGGAATGCTCTCAGATGGACAGATGGTGGCTATAAAAAGAGCACAGCAAGGATCAACACAAGGAGGTCACGAGTTCAAAACAGAGATTGAGTTGCTTTCTAGAGTTCATCACAAGAATTTAGTTGGGCTTGTCGGGTTTTGTTTCGAACAAGGCGAACAGATTCTGGTCTACGAGTTCATGTCAAACGGATCATTAAAAGACAGCTTGACAGGTACTTTGCACAGTATGGTCTTTAGCTGCTAAAACAGTAAGATACATTTTAATTCCTTGTGCATTGTTTATAGGGCGATCCAGTATTGCCCTGGACTGGAAGAGGAGACTAAGAGTGGCTCTGGGATCAGCAAGAGGACTAGCATACCTCCATGAACTGGCGGATCCTCCCATCATCCATAGGGACGTGAAATCAACCAACATTCTTTTGGATGAGAATCTCACTGCCAAGGTTGCTGACTTTGGTTTGTCCAAGCTGGTTTCTGACTGCACTAAAGGCCATGTTTCAACCCAAGTCAAAGGCACTTTGGTAAGGTTCCTTTCTTTAATATCATGATATAACATCCATGAATCACTGGCTTCTTTATTGAAGAAACTATATGTTCATATGTCTTGAATACAATGTTCTAAAAATCGGTATAGGCGTACCAGTCGCTAGTCCCCTATGAAGCGCATAGTTATCGTTAATTTAGCGATCTTTTGAACATTGCTTAAATATGTTCGACCCGTTTCTATTTAGTCACTCTTATTGGATTCGGATGCAGAATACTCATATAATCTTGTGTTTCTTGATTACTAATTGCATTATTTAACCTGAGGAGCACTCAAAATCGCTTTAAATAATAAGATCTTTTTTTGCATGTGACGCTTCCATGCGGACGTAGTTCGTTTGTATAATCTGTGTTATTTTTCTCACATCCATTATAAAACTGTCAATGGCAGGGATATTTGGATCCAGAATACTACACAACACAGAAACTTACAGAGAAGAGCGATGTGTACAGCTTCGGCGTTGTGTTACTAGAACTGATCACCGCGAAACAGCCGATAGAGAAAGGCAAGTACATTGTCCGAGAGATCAAGCTTGTAATGAACAAGAACGACGAGGAATACTACGGTCTGAGAGATAAGATGGATCGTCCGTTGAGAGACGCCGGAGCTCTGCCAGAACTCGGACGTTACATGGAGTTAGCTTTAAAATGCGTCGATGAGACGGCGTCTGAGAGGCCAACGATGAGCGAAGTGGTGAAGGAGATCGAGATTATTATACAGAACAGTGGAGCGAGCACTAGCAGCTCCTCTGCGTCGGCTTCGTCTTCGGCGACAGATTTTGGAGGCGTAAAAGGTGGTGATAAAGTTTTGTATGGAGAGATTGTGAGGAAGAAAGAAGCCCGTGATGGAGATGGAGCTTTTGATTATAGTGGTGGCTACTCTGTTATGACAAAAGTTGAGCCCAAGTAATGATGAAGAAACACCTCTTTGAGTTTCTTCTTTAATCACAAAAGAGATAACGAACTAAGCATTAAATAGAGTTATCAAAAGCTTGTTAATCCCTTTTCAAAAATATATTATTAATGGATCATTCTTACCAAATTCTCACAATATATAATTATATTAACATTTTTCGAAATGAAACACAAAGCTATAATATTCTATTTTTATAAATATTTCTAAAAAATTAAAAAATCTATCCAAAATTTGGTTTGAGCTTCTTATATTTCTGAAAAATTCATTAAGAAAATATGAATATGTTTTTGTTTTTTAAAATTTAAAAATTTAAAAAATTTAACATAGTTACCGTAAAATATGTTTTATGCGTAGTTGTGCCAAATAATTTACCTAAGCAGCGGCCAAATCCCTTATATAATAAAGCACAAGTCACATGACCACTAAAATTCTGACACATGGCAAAACTTAAAAAAAACAATTAAAATTGTATTTCCTTTATCTCTTATTTTTGTGCTATCCAAATCTTCAACTACCTAAATTTCGGATTTTTCTCAAAATTTTCATCTCACGTTTTAGTTAACTTCTTCGATCTCCAACTATTTTCTTCTCTATAAAATTTAAAAACTTATTGTTTTCTTCTCTACGCTTTATCTATCACCAAAGATTGTGTAATTTGTAATTGATTTATCAAAATCAGGAGCCAGTTCACGTTATCAAAAAGGATGCGGTAAGTGCTTCATTGTTATTAACTTATTATATAGCGATGGAAAAATATGAGCAATCAATCCTACGTGTTCTTGCAACTCCAAGTCTCCTAAGTTAAGTTTCATGTCTGTTTTTGTCAATTATATTTAAAAAATTATGTTACCTATTTCTTACAGATGGAGAACACATATTTGAAAGAAGATGACAAGGGATTCTACTATGTTTTGCCAGTAATAAGATTTCATGAATCATCAACAAACTTGAAGCAACATCAAATATGACAGAAGGGGAAGTTAACAACGAAGAAAATCTGAAGAAACAAACCATCAATTCATTTTCAGTAAGCATCAGAGAAAAAGTTGCAGCAATTTATATCCAAAATTAAGGTAACAATAAAAATTTTTCTTATACTATAATCATATTGTCACGAATCCATTCAGTTTTTTTTTATATGAATATAGGAAACTACACATGTGGATGATAATTTTCACAATGTTTTAGAAAAAAAGGCAAATCAAACTTCATATTTTTTAGAGTGGACAAGGTTTAATCAACTACGAAAATATACTAGGTTAGTGATATTTTGTTTCCTATCTTTCAAAATGCTTATTATACTTTTTCTTTGAACTATGTTTTTCTGTGTTGATATAAATGTTAACTTTTTATATTTCCATTTAAGTAAGAGAAAAATAGAGTATTTGAAAACATGAAAAATACAAGTATCTGATTCCAACCATATAAATTGCTGCACATAATAATATATTCTTTAAAAAAAATATTAAGCATCATCATGTCACGGAAGGTTCAAAACCAGGAATGGTGTATTAACACCACATTATAAAGTCAAAAACTTATGGACAATTACCACTACATTTAACACAAAACATGTGTGACTCGGGATATCAATGAAGAAAAACATAAGTTGAATTGTTAGAGGATAAAATGTAGTATTAATAGAGGTTTTAATTAATGGATACAGGCTGTAGATTTCATACTACTTCCTCTGTAAAACAAAAGATCATACTATGTTTATAATTTATCTACTGATCACATGCTTCTGTAACAAAACTTGATTAATTCAGAAAAATAATTGTACCTTAATGGCTTCATGTTTTCCATCTATACTCCCAGTACCTCTCCGATATTAGAATTTCACCCGTTATTCTTGGCATAAGTTAACCAAGACGATCTTCAAATGAGTAGAACAAGATAGATAAATAACCATCATTTATTTTAAAAACAACACAGAAATTTTGTTTTACAGTTTCTATCCGTTTTTTTTCAATGCAACAACCCTCATGTTACAATATTTGATTAAAATACTAATTTTTTTGATTAACCGTTATGATAAAATAATTTAAAACACAATAACTTTGACATGTGCGTAGCACTGGAGTAACACTAATAGTTTTATATAATTTCCGATTCCTTATTTTAGGATGAAAAAATATCAGTTGCTTATCATATTTTTCTCCTTTTTTTTATGTTGCTTTTGGCAGATGGCCATGTCTCTCTGTTCAGGTATCTTAGCTAATTCAAAACATGTTGTGAAAGACGATAGTCAAATGGTTACATACTGTTACTTTTTGGGGGTATATGTCTTACTCAAAGCAGCTAATGTGTTTGGTTGTGTATATCTGGTCAACCTAGCACGAACTGCACATATGAAATTACCTATGACACATCAAAGGCACTTTGGTACAGTGGTAAGATACCGCTGTTTGTTTCCATAAGTAGATCTTGTTTTCAGTACCTCGGTAAAAATAAACAATACATGTAACATGTGGGTTACATAGAACTTCGAGGTGCGATGGCTTTTGCTCTTGCTCTGCATCTGTTAACAATCTCGCAGAAGGACATGGTCAAACTGTCTTCACAGCAACTACAGCCATGGTTAGCCAAATTATTCAACGCTTTGTATGATCATTGATGCTACTGGAATTGATTTCAGGTGCTGCCAATCCACTGGTAGATGCTTCCTAGAGGTTGTAGGGGATAACGGTGATGCAAGTCAAGTGAAAAGTAATATATAATGATTTGGTTATTTTATATATAATATATAAAACGCTGCGATTTGGTGTAAGACGAAATTGGCGATTCTGAAGGCGATTTTGAGTGCGATTCGACTAGGGTTTTTCGATGGATCTGGCAAATCCGCCGGGCTCATCACCATCACCAGAGCGAGGGTTGGGAATCAGTGAGGGTAGGGAAGAAGAGGTGAATCAAAGGAAACAAGGTATGGATCCGAATCTGAAGCAGACTGAAAGTTGGGTATCGAAGGTTCAAAATAAGAAAAGTTTGAAGAAGTATGATGTAGATGTTTTGAAAAGGGATGGGAAGCATAAGGTGGAGATTCCGGATGAAGTGATTTACGGATCTACGCCGATGTGGGATGATTTTGTGGTTGGAAAGTTTTTGGATCTTGCTCCTCACGTAGCTAAGGTCCATATGGTGGTGAAATAGATATGGAGGTATGGTGATGTAAGTTCAAAGATTGATGTTTATGAGGTGAATGAAACAACTATGAGATTTAGAGTATCAAGTTCAAAAGCTCGAGAGAAGATTCTTAAAAGGGGCATGTGGAATGTAGTAGGAGTTCCCATGGTAGTAACAAAATGGTCTCCAAAAGCAGAAGAAGAGAAGCAAGAAGAAACTGAGATACCCATGTGGGTTCATCTGAAGAAGGTGCCGCTACATATGTACTCATGGGAGGGTCTCAGCTTCTTTACAAGCACAGTGGGTTTTCCGGTGAAATTGCATCCGGAAACAATGGCGTGTATGGATCTTGAAGTGGCTAAGGTGTTTGTTAATGTGGATGTTTCGAAGGAGCTGCCAAGGGAGATTGAGTTCTCTAAGGATGGGGAAGAGTTTACGATTGTCTATCATTACCCTTGTTGGCTACCAGCAAGGTGTAGTTTCTGTGATAAATGGGGCCACACGGATAAAGTTTGTAAACTGAATGGAAAGAGGAAGAAACAGAATGAAGGTTCTGATAGATCACCTAGAGCTGGGGGAGAAGGAAAAATAAATAGTGGAGAAGGCACTAGTACAAATCAGGAAGAAGAGGTAAGTGAAAAGACACGAGATACAAATGAGAAGACAATGGAAGGGGATACAAAAGAGAGCGAAGTGAAGGAGTCAAGGGAAATTTGTGAGACAGCTGGTACTAGTAATTGGGCTCTGGTCTCACTAGCAAAGATAGGAAGATCACAGTTGAAAACACCACCGAGAAATGAATTAGAAGTTCAGATATCAGCTTCGAAATTTTCTGTTTTGAGCATAGATGAAGAAGCTGAAGAGGGGGAAATAGTGACAGAAGAGCAGGATAACAATGATGACGAGGTTTCAGTAGCTAGTGAGCAAATGAGGGAGTTGGAAAGTGATTTGTTGGAAGATGATATTCTAGCTCAACAAGTGAAGGGAAAAGATAGAACTGTAACGCAAAGAGGGGTGAAGAGGAATCATAAGGTTAAAGCTCTGGATGTAAATCCAAAGAGTACAAGACCTTCTCGAAGAAAATATTAATGGCTAGTTTCTTTGGAATGTGCGCGGATTGAATAAAGTTTTGAAGCATTCCGTAGTAAGAGAGTGGACTAGAAGTAAAGACATGAAGTTTGGGGCCATTTTGGAAACAAGGGTGAAAGAAAAAAAGATGGAGAGAATAATGAAGTCGGTTTTTAGTGATTGGTCATCTATGACTAATTACGAGTGTAGTAATGGAGGAAGAATTTGGGTTGTCTGGCGAGAGACAGTTTGTTTAACACCAGTATACAAGACAGATCAAATGATGACTTGCTCTGTGAGTATACAAGGAGAAGCAGATTTCTACTGTACTTTCGTTTATGCTAGTAACCAAGTGGAGGAGAGGAAGGAATTGTGGAGTAATTTATGTCATCATCACAATTCTCCTAGCTTCAAAAATAAGGCTTGGGTGATTATGGGGGATTTCAACGAAATATTGGAGGGAGAGGAGAGTTCGGGATTTCTAAATATGGGAAGAGTTTCAGGTGGAATGAGGGATTTTCAGAGAGCAGTTCTACATTGTCGTCTCCCAGATATGGGTTATAAAGGTCCTCTTTATACGTGGTGTAATAAGAGAGAAGAAGGTATCATTTGCAAGAAGTTGGATAGAGTTTTGATGAATGATGTGGCTCTTATTCGGTTCTCTAGTGCTTACTCAGTATTTGAGCCAGGAGGCTGCTCGGATCATATGCGATGTAAGATTCAAATCTGGCCTCCTAGTGAAAAGATTCGAAGACCATTCAAATACGTGAATGTGATTGGGAATATTCAAGCTTTTCTACCAATGGTGAAAGAGTATTGGGATAATACAGAGAAGCTGTTTCATTCTACTTCGGCTTTGTTTAGATTCTCGAAGAAACTAAAGAATCAGAAGCCACTCATCAGAGAATTGGGAAGAGAGAAGTTGGGAAATCTGACTAAGAGAGCAAATGAAGCATATGAAGTCTTGTGTGATAAGCACATGAACACTTTATCTAGTCCAAGCAGTGCTAATATTCAGGAGGAAGTAGAAGCGTATGAGAAGTGGGTATTTGTAGCTGGGTTAGAAGAGGAGTTTCTTAAACAGAGGGCGGAGTTTCTTAAACAGAGGGCGAAACTGCACTGGTTAGATGTTGGAGATCAAAACAATAAGACTTTTCACAATGCCATACGAACTCGTCAAGCTCAGAATACAATACGAGAGATAAGATGCTCAGATGGTACGACTGCAACAACTCAAGAAGATATAAAGAGAGAGAGGTAGAAAGGTTCTTTTCTGAGTTTCTAAATATGCACCCTCAGGACTATCAAGGTGTTTCAGAAGATGAGTTACAGTCTCTATTGGAGTTTAGATGCACCTCGGGGGATTGTTGTATGCTGGAAGCAGAGGTCACTGAGGAAGAGGTTCGTAAGGTTCTCTTTGCAATGCCTTCAAATAAACCTCCGGGACCAGACAGCTATCCTTGTGAGTTCTTTAAAACAACCTGGTCAATTATAGCACACGATTTCACAGTTGCTATACAATCAGTGTTTCGATATGGTTTTCTGCCTAAAGGAGTGAATTCCACCATTCTTGCTTTGATCCCGAAGAAGACAGATTCATTGGAGATGAGAGATTACATGCCAATAGCTTGCTGTAATGTCTTATACAAGGTGGTGTCAAAGATAATAGCAAATAGGTTGAATTTGTTGCTCCCGCGAATTATCAGTGAGAATCAATCTGCGTTTGTAAAAGGCAGATTGTTAATGGAGAATGTCTTATTGGCTTCAGAACTGGTGAATGATTATCACAAGGAAATGATATCTCCAAGAAGTGTAATGAAGATAGACATATCAAAGGCATTCGATTCTGTTCAGTGGGAATTTGTGTTGAAGAGTTTGGTAGTTATGGGATTTCCAGAGAAATTTATCCATTGGATAAAATTGTGCCTCACTAGTCCTCCTTTCTCGGTTCAAGTGAATGGTGATCTAGCTGGATATTTCCAGAGTGCTAGGGGACTGAGGCAGGGATGCTCACTCTCGCCTTACCTATTTTTGCTTTGCATGAATGTGCTATCTAGGAAAATTGACAAGGCTGTGAAGGAGAAGAAATTCAAGTTCCATCCTCGCTGCAAGTCTCTCTCTCTTACCCATCTCTGCTTTGCAGATGATCTTATGGTTTTCGTAGAAGGATCTAAAGAGTCAGTGGAAGGGGCTCTCTCAGTATTTCAGGAGTTTGCTGGATGGTCAGGTCTGAGAATAAGTTTGGAGAAATCTACAATTTACATGGTTGGGTAGCTGATGATGAGAAGAGAAGAATTCTGACAAATTTCCCGTCTGAAGAAGGTACTCTCCCAGTCAGATACTTGGGACTCCCGCTTATGACTCTTTCAATGAGGAAGCAAGACACCAGCCTCTGGTGGAAAGAATAAGACATAAGATCAACACTTGGACATGCAGATTTTTATCTTATTCTGGAAAGTTGCAATTGATCAAGGCTGTATTGATAAGCATAGTCAATTTTTGGGCTGTTGTCTTTAGATTACCTAGCCAATGATTTAAAGAAGTAGAAAGTCTCTGTTCTGCATTTCTTTGGTCAGGGCCTGAGTTAAAAACGACGGGTGCAAAAGTAGCTTGGAAGGATGTATGTCAGTTGAAAAGTGAAGGAGGGTTGGGAATAAGAGCGCTTAAGGAAGTAAACAAGGTTTATGGTCTTAAGCTCATATGGAGAATGAGCACTGGGAAATCGTTATGGGTAAATGGATTGAGGAGAACTTGTTGAGGAAGAAAAGTTTTTGGGAAGTTAAGAGTAAAACGCAAACTGGATCGTGGATGTGGAGAAAGTTGTTGAAGCTAAGAGACATTGCAAAGACTTTTTACATGAAAGAGATTGGTAATGGTCATCATACATCTTTTTGGTATGATAAGTGGTCAGATAGAGGAGTTCTAATTGATATACTGGGGGGGAGAGGTATCATAGACATGAGTATTGGTCGAGCAGCCACTATTAAGGAAGCAAGTCTGAGTAGAAGAAGGAAAAGAAGGCATCGTACTGAGTTGTTAAATGACATTGAAGCCGAGTTAAATGAGGTGGGGAATCGTTTATGTATTGAGAAGGAAGATGTTAGTTTATGGAGAAGAGAATCAGGTTATAAGCAAGAATTCTCGACTCATGAGACTTGGAGTAGTTTGAGAGTGACCAAGACGCCTTGTAGTTGGTCTCGGGGAGTTTGGTTTTCACAAGCCACTCCTAAATATGCATTAATGACTTGGTTGGCCTTGTTAAATAGGTTATCTACTATGGATAGAGTCGCAAGATGGAGCCAAGGTGTGGACACAACATGTGTCTTCTGTACAACAACTCAAGAGTCAAGAGATCATCTCTTTTTTGAGTGTTCTTATTCATCACAGATATGGGAATCTCTTGTGAAAGGGATATTGAAGGAGACGTATACAAATGAGTGGAATGCCACTGTGAACTTGATATCTGATGAGAAGATGGAAAGGAAGAGATTATTTTGTATCAGATACGCATTTCAAATAGCATTGTATACTCTTTGGAGAGAGAGAAATAAGGTGCGTCATGAGGAGAAGATCTTGCCGATAGAAGTGCTGAAGAAATTGGTTGATAAAAGGGTGAGGAATAAGCTAAGTCTGATGAGATCAAAGGGAGTAAGAGGCATGGAGAAATGGTTGCAGTTTTGGTTTAGTACAAGATTGTAAAGTTCATTAAAGTTCTTTGAGTTTTTTTGGGGGTTACTAAAAGATTACATAGTATGCATTTAATGTAAAAAAGATCTTTTTGATGAATAACATTTAACATTCATTCAAAAAAAAAAAGTTACTCTTGATTCAGAAAACAGGGCATGGTTGATACCCTATTTTTATGTTTTGTCAGGGCTTTGAGGTGGTGAACAAACGTTATATGACCAAGGTTTTGATGATGAAGATTCACAATCAGGAAGTGGATTCAGGACAAAACTAAGAGAGTTCCATAAGAGGTAAATTACTGATTTAACATACACTCAGAAAATATTAAGTCCGCTTTCAAGTAATAATAGCAGTCAGATTACTGGACTTGCTCCAGAATGAACCTTTGTGGATATTAATTTTGGCTTACTTGCATTCACAAAAAAAGAAAGAAAGAAAGAGAGAATGGTCCATGGCTGAGAGATTATAAATGTCAAATAAATCCCACGAAACTTGTGCTGTAGATAGGTTTGGTTTTAATTCCTTTTGTCTATTGTAAGTAGTATTTAGTTTCCTCGGGAGTTTATAATAGAGAACGTCACGGCACGCCACAAGTGTGGACCTTGTTTTTTGGGGGAGTTTTATTTTCTTAGGTGAAGTAAGCAAAGCAAAGCAACCAGAAACTCTTGTAACTCTCTCCATCTCACGCTTACAAATATCTCACCTCATTTATTACTCTCTCTCTCTCTTTCCTCTTCTTTCATGGCTGAGGAGTAACCACAATCTCAATTCTTTCTTCTCTCTTCTCTCTTCTCTCTTCTCTCTCTCTGTCTGGTTTTACACGATGACGAGTCTTGTGGTTGGCCAGTCGCTGGGTTTAACTCTAGTCGGTGATGGTGTTTCCTTCCGCAACTCAAGAAGAAACGGTGGAAAGTCTAAGTTTTTCTTGGCGAATCGGAAGAGAGTAGCTCGTGCAGCTCTCGTTCAAGCTCGGCCCAGAGAAGATGGAGTAACGCCAAGTCCTCCCCCCTCCTCGAGACCGACTCCTGCGCCTGTTGTACAATACAAACGTGCTGACCTCGCGGATGATCTTCAAGCGGAGGCCCGAGCTCTGGGTCGTGCCGTTGACGCTTCTGTCTATTCCCCAGAGCTCATCGCCAGGAAACACGGCTCTCAGCCTCTCAAGGTTAGCTCTTTCGTCAGTTTTTAGAATTTTTTTGTAAAGTTCTAAACTTTGAGTTAGCAAAAAGAAAAAAAGTTTTGAACTTTAAGGCGAAACTGAGAGATGATGCATTGCAATTTCGTAATTAGGCTTTGCGGAGAAGTGTGGAGATATTGACAGCTTTGGGTGGCTTCGCGCTGAAGTTGGGGATTGATCAGAGGCAAGGGAAGCTAGAGCTGAACATGAAGAAGAGAGCTGGCGAGCTCCGAAGGATATTCACTCGTCTGGGCCCTACTTTTGTTAAGTTGGGTCAAGGTCTATCCACCCGACCCGACCTCTGCCCCCCGGATTACCTCGAAGAGCTTGCTGAGCTTCAGGTTCACGTCTCTTCTTGATTTACTCACTCAGCTTAGATATTGACAACATTTCTCTCTAACTTTTGTCTGTTTCTCTTGAGTGCCTAAGTAGGATGCTTTGCCAACCTTCCCTGACGCAGAGGCCTTTGCTTGCATCGAAAGAGAGTTGGATCTGTCTCTTGAATCCATTTTCGCGTCTATATCCCCTGACCCAATCGCAGCAGCTAGTCTCGGCCAGGTTTACAAAGCCCACCTGAGGTATTCGGGTCAGGTTGTTGCTGTCAAAGTCCAACGCCCTGGGATCGAAGAAGCCATTGGTCTTGACTTCTACCTCATCAGAGGAGTTGGGAAACTCATTAACAAGTATGTAGACTTCATCACCACCGACGTCCTCGCCCTTATCGACGAGTTCGCCTGCAGAGTTTACCAGGAGCTAAACTACGTCCAGGAGGCCCAAAACGCTAGGAGGTTCAAGAAGCTCTATGCTGATAAAGCGGATGTTCTTGTGCCCGATATCTTCTGGGACTACACCAGCCGCAAGGTGCTGACAATGGAATGGGTCGAGGGAACTAAACTGAACGAGCAAGTTGCCATCGAGAGCCAAGGCTTGAAGGTTCTGGATCTTGTGAACACAGGAATCCAGTGTAGTTTAAGGCAGCTCTTGGAGTATGGTTTCTTCCATGCTGACCCTCATCCTGGTAATCTCTTGGCAACACCTGATGGCAAACTCGCCTTTCTTGACTTTGGCATGATGAGTGAGACACCGGAGGAAGCTAGGTTTGCCATCATAGGCCATGTTGTACATTTGGTCAACAGAGATTACGAAGCCATGGCTCGAGATTACTATGCTTTGAAGTTCTTGTCGCCTGATGTAGACGTTACTCCCATCATACCAGCTCTCAGAGACTTCTTTGACGATGCGCTTAACTACACAGTCAGCGAGCTCAATTTCAAAACGCTGGTTGATGGTTTAGGTGCCGTCTTCTATCAGTATCCATTTGACGTTCCGGCTTACTACGCTTTGATTCTGAGGTCGCTTACTGTGCTTGAAGGTTTGGCGCTTTACGCAGATCCTGATTTCAAAGTGCTGGCTGCATCGTACCCTTATTTTGCCAAGAGGCTTCTCACTGATCAGAACCCTTATCTGAGAGACGCACTTATCGAGCTTCTGTTCAAAGATGGGAAGTTTAGGTGGGGCAGGCTCGAGAACCTTCTGCAACAGGGGAGCAAAGATAGAGATTTCTCATCAAAAGATGCTTTGCAGCCTGTGTTGAAGCTGCTGCTGGATCCAAACGGAGAAGAGCTTCGACTGTTGGTGATTAAAGAAGCTGTGAGAGTCAGTGAAGCGTTTGCTCTGGGGAGTGTTGTTGATACGTACAATTCAATGCCTGAGTTTATGAGATCTCTCGTGTTTAATGGAAATGGGAATGGTGGCCCTCTGACAATGAATCCCACAGAACTCGAAAGCACGCTTGAGCTTCGGGACCAGGTCTCAAGAATCTGGAGCCTTCTGCAGTCTTCAGAAAGCTTTGACCCAGCTATTTTGCAGCCAATAGCACAGGTAATAAATCTCTTCATTGACATTGTGCACTAACCTAATAATGATGTACTTGATTGATTCATGGGCTAAAGTACTACTCCTGGTTTGTTGTTGTTGTTAATCAGGTGTTGCAACAACCAGAAGCAAGAAGACTTGGAGGACGTGTTGCAGGAGGTGTAGGGCAACGTCTAGCGGCTAGGTTTCTGCAACAACTGCTTCGAGCCACAACACCAACTCCTTCACCAGTCCCATAGGTCCTCTTTTATTGTCTTGAGTGAAATGGTAAATTGTATATTAAAGGCGAGACACTCTCGCAAACCACAGAATTGCTTCACGTTATAGTAATATAGTGTCATTCTTTCTCTTTATATACGTCTTCTGCAAAGAAAAAAAAAACAAATATAATCCAAACAAGAACAAAGAACTTGTGATACAGTCTTTTCGTGAACCAAGTAGGAGTCATATAATACACACAAAATACAACTTTGATTATATACTTTTTGAAGGGTTCTTGCACGCAGCGATGTACACATAAGACAATATAACCATACGCATAGACGAGAGAGGCTGAAAGACCAGGATAGAATTTGATTCATCATATTGGTGGCATTACAGCTACTTAACCAGTAGCCAAATGACAAGGGCAAGACCAACGATTCCAAGAACTGACAAGAGCATGGACATGCATGAGCAACCTCCTTTCATATTCTTGTTCATCACCACAAGGCTCTTCTGCACACGCTGTCATTATTAAGAAACACACACAATCAGACCACATTAAGTTCGAAGGGAGATGTGACTCGATCTATTTACAAAAATGTAAACTATAAACCTTGCTTTTAAGATTGTGAAAGCAACTACGTTGGACATAATAGAACAATGTGTGGTTTAAATTCCTGCAATGAATGCTTGCCTTTAATGAAGTCATTTTTATCAATGGGCTAACTTAAGTTCGTGACTAACTAAGTTTAATTAGTTCAAAGAATATAATTACCCGTAAGCGGGAGTCCGTAACATCCACATGGTAGTCTAAGTCATCCTGCATGCAAGAAATTTTTTTTTATTTAAACAAGAAAACTCAGCAGGAAAACAATGAAAAAAACAGAGCAAATACATACGATAAGTCTGGTCTGCAGGGTGAGCTCCTCGTTAACAGCGAGAGCAATGTGTTTGGTACTCATGACAGTTTCCTCCAACTTCTCCAGCCCTTCGTCTTGTTCTACTCATGTTATAGATACAGAAGCCAAAATTATCACTATGGTCCTAGCATAAATGTGACATTAACAGAGCTTGCCTCTCATAATTTGTCGTTGGAATCCAACAATGCCTTGGTTATCCATGCCAGAGACTCTGTTGATTGCATCATCAGGCTTTGTATCTGGCCCAAGCAAGCTGTCTCTATTAGCAAAGTTCGACATGTTCAAAGCAGACGCCACCTGATTCGCCTTTGATCTCAAGTTCCCAACCATATCCTTGCGACGATTCATCTCTTTCTCTGACCTGCGTTTCACATTAGTTTAAGAAGACCGAACAAGAAACTAAAGGTAGTCTAATTGAAAACAGCTTACACATGTTGCTTCCCAGGAACTTTAACGAGAAGGGATTGAAGACTGTCTAATCGAGTCCCCAAAATGGTGATCTTTCTTCGTATAGCTGAAGCACGGCGTTGAGCATCAGGTCCGGTTAAAGCAGAGGAGTTTCTTTCGGACATCATGCCGTTTATATCCTCAGAGAGTTTTAAAGCCTCGTTGTACTCTCTCATCCATGTATCAGAAGAAGAAGAAGACGCCATTGTGACCTGCAAACAAACAAGTTTCCCACCAACCCAATTAAACGGTAGCAACATTGATCATATTAAGATACTCACAAGCAGCTCCAAGATCAACAACCAAAGGCATCCTCTTACATTAACAAGAATCTAAGTGGCATTCTAAATTTGGAAACTTTTAGCGAACAACAACATGTTCAGACCAAAATCTGCGATACCCATGATCCAGAAACTCATAAAAAGGACGTGATTGACCTAGATTACATCGTGAAAAGAATTGAAAAGCTTACTCCTTGCACAGCGATCAAGCCCTTTGTTGATTTTCGAGGGTCTTATCCTCTGAAGATCGAGACGCGATCGTCGTGCTGAGTTTGCAGGCTCGGGGGGTGATGATTAGTCAAATCTGTAAAGCAGCGGAGGGAGAGAGAGAGATGAAAGACTTTTTATTTGTTCTCGTGTGAAACCAATCATTGTCAAAAGGTTGGGCTTGATATTTGATTAAGAAAGTAACGAGTTATTATGGACATTTCAAAAGTAATTTAGGGGTTGAAAAATAAATACATAATAATACGAGGATGAGGTTTCTTTAGTATTGGTTGGGTTTTGTCTAACTCATGAGTCGAATATCAAAAGCGTATACTCTATCTAAGGCCCATTTAATATCCACTAACCGTAGTAAATAGCTTGCGTTCATTTCAAAACGAAGCCGTGCCGGTTTACTCACTTGTGACAAAACGGTTCGGCTTTGCTTCGTCTGGTTGGCATCTGCCTTGTTGTTACTCATCGTCAAGACTCAGTTAAACCACCAATAATGAACACTTGTATGACTTATGTTGCAACTATTCTACATGCAGACCATAAGATTATCTTGATAGTATAAATTTTATAAAATGTGATAAATATATCTTCAGAAACATAGTTATTAATTTCCTCCTTGTTTTTTTTTTACGCTAAAATGTGAATATCATAAAATGAAAGGTTTAGGGTTACAAAAGCCTAATTAGTGATACCTTGCCAAGAAAAAAAAAAGGGTATATGCGCAGAAAGATTATAGTAGAAGAACGAATCATCTAATCCAAAGTTGCATAAGAGTCCTGAAATTCCTCTTATATCTTCTCGCACTAATGGTGTTGCGGATTTCCCTGTTGATGGTGATGAAAATCGTCTGCGATGGCAAGAATCCGTTGAGGTGAACTGCAGAGTTACGCTGCCTCCAGACATTGTAGAAAATGGATTGAGTAGCTATCTTCTTTAGGGTTGAAGGTGTTTATGCAGAGGAGACTCGTAGCCATGACAAGAGCTCTTCCCATGTTAGGAAAGTCGTACGATGAGGGTCTAGCCGTGCGAAGATCCGGTTCTAGAGCGTCGTGCTGTAAGTACAATTGAGGAACAAGTGGTCTCATGATTGCTGCAGAAACAACAAGCTGTTTGTATATTCAAACCCCAAGAAGCAAGCCTTACTTTCGTCGGTAGTCGGTTGAGATTTGCTAGCCACGTATTGAAAGCATGTCTTGGAATTGCTCCAGTGAACCACACTGATTTAGCCCATACTTTTTCCTCAGCTCTTGGCCTTACTGCCTCCCAAGTCTTCGAAGAAGAGAAACCTTTGCAGTCCTTGGCCTGAACTATCCAATGAAAAGAATCTAGGATAGACTGCTGGAGAGGTAATTGCACGGTAGTTAAGTGAATATGGAGCACCATAGCATTATCTGATCTTGGTTGAGGAAGCGTCCAGCCTGTCTTGTTTGTTGCATCTTTCACTGATGCAGAGAGAGGTAATCTGATATCTCTTGGACCCGAGTCACCGAGATACTTAATAAGCTGTCGGAACGGAGTCCATATATCAAACCAGAACCTTGAATCAACCCCATCATTTATTCTGCATTTGAGGAACTGCTCTGCTAAAGGTCTTAGAGTAAGGATCGAGTTCCATGATGTCGAGTCAGTGGCCTTGCGCTTGCATTTCGGAGATGGTGATGTTTGTGCCACATAACCCAAAGTGAGTTGGTGGTGGAGAACAAGAGCCAGATAAACCTCAGGCACAACACTGTTACATTCGCAGAATTTTCGTAACCCCAAGCCATCCTCCATTTTCGGTAAACAATCTGTTGTCCAAGCCACTTTTGCTATCGCTCTATTTTCTATGTTTTCAGCCCAAAGGAATCTAGAACATAGAGACTCAATCTTTTTCTGACAGCCCTTTGACAGAATGAAAATTGTCATCCAGAAATTTACAGTTCCATTTATAACCGATAACAAAAGTTGTAGTCTCCCTGCATAACTTAACATTTTGACAGCCCAAGACCGGAAAGTACCAGCCAGCTTTTGCAATAAAGGGTCATATTCCGATATTCTAAGCTTCCTATGCATTAGAGTAAACCAAGATAGCAAATAGAAAGCTTACCAATGGGGTACTCCTTGTTATAAACTACTCCCTCCGTTTCATTTTACTTGTCGTCCTAGAGTTCGACACACAAATTAAAAAAACATTTAAGTTTATCTATTTACTAGACAAAAACATCATTACCAATACACCTAACCAGATTTCAACCAATAGAAAAATAGATTAGACACTACAAGAAAACAGCGGTATTCTGACGGACATTCCGACGGAAAATAAAATCCTGGGAATATCCCGAGGAATTTCCGAGGATATTCCGAGGAAACACAAAATTTGGTTTCCTCGGAATATACCGACGGAATTCCGAGGAAATATCAATCTGTCGGAATATTCTTATGGAATACCGAGGAAAAATGTATTCCTCGAAAAAACCGATGAATTCCGAGGATATATTATAGCCGTTAGAGAGTCGTTGGGGGATTTTAAAAATTCCAAAAAAATTCCGACGAACTAGCCGTTGGCGTCGGAATTCCGTCGGAATTTCCTCGGTCTGTCGGCAGGATTTCAACTATAAATACAAGCACCCCTCTTCCTCTTCATTCACTCCATATCTTCATCCTCTCTCTTACTCTCTTTACACACGAATTTGATTCATAAAAAACATGTCTTCTTCAAATTATTTTCGTTCTTGGATCGATCGACCTCATTTGAATCCGAACACGAGATTGCTTACGGAAGAATACCAACAAGGTATAACCGAATTCATGGGGTTAGTTCACCGACAACCGGAAGCAAAAACAGGTATGTTAAGATATCCTTGCTCTAATTGTAAAAATAGAAAGGTTATTAAAGAGTGGGATGTTTGGACTCATCTATATTTGAGTGGGTTTACATGAAGTTACAAAATTTGGTATCATCATGGGGAAACTGATTATGAACATGGTAGTACTAGCGAACCTCAGCCAGCGGTTAGATTAGAAGAACCAATTAGAACGGATGTAGATTATGGTGTAGGTACTGAGCAGATGGTAAATGATTATTTTAGAGGGGAAGATTTACCCAATGCAGAAGCTATGAGATTTTATGATATGTTGGATGTTGGAAAGCAACCATTGTACGAAGGTTGCAGAGATGGTCATTCAGCTTTATCATCTGCTACAAGATTGATGGGCATTAAAACAGATTATAATTTGACTGAAGACGGTGTGGATGCGATTGCTGATTTTGTAAAAGGTATTCTACCCGAGGATAAAGTAGCTCCTGGTTCATACTACGAGGTTCAGAAACTCGTAGCTGGTCTTGGCTTATCGTATCAGGTAATAGATGTATGCAGCGACAACTGCATGATTTATTGGAGGGCGGATGAACAGCGGGTTACATGCAAATTTTGTGGGAAGCCTCGTTATAAAGATACGAGTGGAAGAGTTCCAGTGCCATATAAAAGGATGTGGTATTTGCCTTTGACGGAAAGGTTGCAGAGGTTGTATCTGTCTGAACGCACAGCGCAACCAATGAGATGGCATGCGGAGCACTCAACAGATGGTGAGATCGGACATCCTTCAGATGCAAAAGCGTGGAAGCATTTCCAATCAAAGTATCCCGACTTTGCGTATGAGAGAAGAAATGTCTACCTTGGATTATGTACTGATGGTTTCAGCCCGTTTGGCAAGAGTGGAAGACATTATTTTCTATGGCCAGTCATTCTTACACCATACAACCTACCCCCAAACTTGTGCTTGCGACGAGAGTATTTGTTTCTCTCGATTCTCGTTCCCGGACTAGAGCATCCTAAGAGATCACTTGATGTGTTTCTTCAGCCACTAATATATGAGTTGCAACAACTATGGGCTCAAGGTGCTGAAACATACGATGTTTCGTGTAAAGAAAACTTTCAAATGCGGGCAGTACTAATGTTGACAATAAGTGATTTTCCAGCATATGGTATGTTATCTGGATGGACAACGCATGGAAGGCTATCATGTCCATATTGTCAAGATAACACTGATGCTTTCCAACTAAAAAACGGAAGGAAAACGTGTTGGTTTGACTGTCACAGGAGATTCCTACCACCTGATCATCCATATCGTAGGAGTAGGAATTTGTTTACGAAGAACAAGAGGGTGTTTGACAGTCCACCTCCGGAAATTGTGGAAAAGATTTGAAGACACAACTAAGAGATTTTGGTGTAGAAAGGACGCCAGACGTCGGTGGACATGAGCGTTTTCCGGTAGATGCTGTTGGAGACCTACATAACTGGCACAAAAAAAATATTTTCTAGGATCTGCCATACTGGGAGGATCATCTGCTAAGGCATAATTTAGATGTCATGCATATTGAGAAGAACTTTTTTGACAATCTCATGAACACGATCCTTAATGTTCAAGGTAAAACAAAGGATAATTTGAAGTCAACACTGGATTTAGTCGATATATGTGCTCGTTCAGAACTTCATGTTGATGAGAATGGTAGGGCTCCTTTTCCCATATACCGAATTGATGCAGAGGGAAAAGATGCGTTCTTTGTTTGGATTTTAAACGATGTGGAATTTCCAGACGGTTACGCATCTAATTTGCGTAACTGTATCGACAGAAAGGAAGGAAAGTTTACTGGCTTGAAAAGCCACAATTGCTATGTAATGATGCAGCGTCTCCTTCCGTTTGCCTTCAAGGAACTATTACCACGAAATGTTCATGAAGCAATTGCAGGGATAAGTCGTTTCTTCCGCGATTTATGCACGAGATCAGTGACTCTTAAAGGTATTGAAAATTTGAAGACTAACATAGCCGTGATGCAGTGCAACCTTGAGAAGATATTTCCTCCCTCATTTTTTGATGTTATGGAGCATCTTGTTATTCACCTGGCAAGAGAATTAGAACTTGGTGGTCCTGTGCAGTATAGATGGATGTATCTGTATGAGCGGTATATGTTCCATTTGAAGAAGATGGTGAAAAATTTAAGTAGGGTGGAAGGTTCTATAGTCGCACAGATGATCAATGAAGAAATTTCAAACTTTGCCGAGTACTACTTTCTAGCAGAAGTTCAGACCAAAAACAGAAGACCTGCTCGACATGATGATACAGGCGAACGGGCAACATATCATGTTACGGTTCCAGACATTTTCACAGACGTTGGACGACTTAGCAGAAAACCAAAGGACCGTCGACTTACTGAGCAGGAGCGCAGTAATTTGCAAACATATTTGCTCACCAACTGCGAAGATGTTCTTCAATATGAGAGGTAAATAAATTAGCTTACAAATTTTCATTTTAACAAGTTGAAATTTAAATCTTAATTAATTACATTATTGTCATCATATGTACATGATTTTCATGGCAGAAAAGCGGTTCGAATATAGATACGCCACAGAGGACGAACTAGAAGAAATGAAGCAGAGAGAATTTGCTGGATGGATGTTTACTTATGTGAGTGCTTTAAACAAATTAAAATATCATTTATCACATATTTATACTAATTCACATTTATTGATATAACATATATATGTGCTATTAATAGGTGTCTGCTGGTTTGGCCAGAGGTGAAATATTTGACGATTGGATACGCGAGATGGTCGTTGGATCAAACTTTGTTGTGAAGTCATATCCGAGATTTTGTACTCGAGGATATGCATTCACAACTCAGAAGAGGAGACGTTCGAGTACGACTTATGATGCTGGCGTTTGTTCTGCATCAGGAGATGATGTATACTACTGACACATACATGAGATTTTGGAAATCAAGTATTTGGGCATGGTTGGATTGCGCTGTACTGTTTTCTATTGTGATTGGCACGACAACACTCTAGATCGAGGTGTGAGAAGAGATGCATTTGGTGTTACATCAGTAAATTCGAGGCGAAAGCTGCAATATTATGATCCTTTCATTCTTGCTTCTTAGGCCGATCAACTAATTAAATGTTAATTATTTAGAATGATTCATCATCATGTGTATTAATTTATAATTTTACTAATAATTTTTTTAATGTTACAGGTTTGTTATATCAAGTACCCCCGGGTAAGGAACAGAGATGATCCATGGGTTACTGTTACAAGACTCAACCCGAGAGGCCGAGTTCAAGGAAGTTCTGAGCTGGAAGACCCATTACAACCAAGCACATCCGGCAACTTAAGTGCAGCAGAAGATTTAGCTGGAGTTGGCCTTGTAGTCGATTTAACCGACTTCGGAGAGGAAGTCATCGTTCACGTAGAGGATGAACCAGTGATTGGAGAGTTTCACCAAGATCCAGATTCAGATTCATCTGGTGATGATGACTCGGAAACAAACTAGCATCGACTTTTTTTTTTTTAAATAGAAATACCGAGGAAATTCCGAGGGAAGATAGGTTTTCCTCGGAATTTCCTCGGAATAAACCTTGTCGATTTAGGGATTTGATTATAGAGTCTTTTTCCTCAGAATTTCCTCGGAATATTCCGACGGAATTCCGAGGAAGATAAGGGTTTCCTCGGAATTCCCTCGAAATATTTCGATGAAATTCCGAGGAACTAGGGGTTTTTAACCGAAAACAACGTTTTGCGGATTGAATAACACGTATATAACTTTCATTAAGTGTCTTAACCAGATTATGAAGTCAAACTTTGGTGTTTTACCCAATAACAAACACTTTTACGATTGCATGAACGAAAACCACACAACATAAGAGAAACACTTATACACTTTAATAAACGGTAAAGGGAATACTTACAATTATTTTTGAAATTTTGTTATTTCATGGTTTATAATCATCTATACAAAGAATCCTCAATGGTATGCATTACAATTGTATAAGAAATGAAATACGGCAAAAAAAATCGATGTTTTGAAACCCCAAACCCTGTTTCTTCGGAATTTCCTCGGTAATTACCGAGGGTATTCCGAGGAAACATGGCTCCTCGGAATATTTACATTTAACCGGGAAAACCAAGCCGCCAAATATTTCGCGAAAATTGAATTAATGATTTCCGAGGAAATTCTGACGGAAATATTTAATCATTCCGAGGAAATTCCGACGGAAATTTTCCGTCGGACGCCTCATTTTATTAGGTCGAACCAGATATTCTTCCCCATTTCTCTCTTCCTCTCCGCCGAAGTCTCTCTTCCTCTCCGCCGTTTCCTCCCTTCTCTCTCGACAATTTCCGGCGAATCCGCCCTAATCCTCCTCAATTTCAGTCACTGCATCATGTATGATCCCTATCTCATTCTCTTAGGTTAGATTTGTTAGGTTTTTAAGTAGATTTGATGATTTTGGAATGATATTTATAGATTTTTGTTAGGGTGAATGGTAGGATTGTTTAAAATCGAGTTTGATTATGGTATTCACTTGATTTGGAATTTTGTTTTTAGTTTTTATTAATTTTGTGGTTATAAAAATCTAATTGATAATTATGTATATATAATATGAAAACGTTTTTTGTATATAAAATCTATTTTTTGCATTATAAAATCATTTATATATTTATTAAACATTTTTAATATCTATAAAACTTTTTTTTTGATTAAAAACTATTATTTGTTATTTAAAAAAAATTATATATATATATATATATAAATTTCTATTTTATTAAACATTTTTAATATTATTAAAATTATTTTTTTGTAATTATTTAACTATTTTTTATTTATTAAAACTATTTTTTGTAATTATTAAACTATTTTTTATTTATTAAAATTATCTTTTGTAATTATTAAACTATTTATATTTTTGTGATTAAAAACTATTTTTTAAATATGTTTTTTTATTTATTAAAATTATTAGAACTAATTTTTAAATATATATTTTTTAATTTACAGGTCTAATGATGATCAAACCCGGCCTCGACAGCGTCGTGGTCGTGGTGGTACGGGGAGCCAGTCTCGGGATTCCAGCCAGATTCAGGATTCCGCTTCGCCCCACAACTCCTACCATACATCTCCCTCTCCATTTCCCACTCCGGCTGCTGCACCCGCTCCTCCCGCTCCCGCTGCTGCACCCGTTCCTGCTCCTCCGGGTCCTCCGGGAGTGATGAGTGTTGCAGAGTTGGTTCGACAGCCCGGTCGTGACCATCTTCCCTATCTCACTTCGTATCCACATGGACGGGGTCAAACATGGTAATTAAACATGATCATTATTAATAATTTGTTCTTTTTATTAGGTTCAACCGATCCGGGAACGGGATCAGCGCATGGATCAACCATATGATGTACTCGGCCCTCGACAAGGGACATCCGACTTTCACTGACTTCCCTACCGACAAGCATCATCTGTGGTTTCGTCAGTTTGCGGTAAATATTCTAATTTTTTACTTATATTTTTAATCTTTAATATAAATTTTCTACTAATTGTGTTTTTTTCAGCAAGAATTCAACCGGAATTCCGATGATACGCTCTTTATCTATCACCACTTCGTCCATAAAGTTATGGCCAACTATGGGAAGCAGATGCACGAGTGGAAGAAGAAGTGGGAAATAAACAACGTTGTTTTTAATTTATTAAACAATTTTTTAATTTATTAAACTATTTTTTATTTATTTAACTATTTTCTTTTTTTTTATTAAAAGGTCCCAAAGTCGATGAACAACACGGTCTGGAAGGAGTGTGTGCTTTGGGATAAGGAAGAAACGAAAGAAACTTCTTCCACCAACTCCACCAACCGCAGGAGCGAGCGTAAAGGGAAGAGCGTCTTCAAGCATAACTTGGGTGTTCAATCTATTGCCACTCTGGGGGATCGCATGGTAAGTTCAGCCGTTTTTTCTTCAATTATTTAAGATTTGAAATTTTATTTTTTGTGCATTTCTTCTAATTTCTAATGTTTGTTTAATTTATGTTTTTTTCAAGGCGGAAGAAAATGATGGCGAGCCGGTTGATGATCTCGTCCTAATGAAGAGGGCGTATACCAACAAGAAGACCGACCAGATTGATGTTGGTCTTGTGTGGGAAGTGGTCACCCTGGTCCAAACTCAGGTGCAAGACGAAGTGTCTCAGCTTCAAACCGAGGATGACGATTCGACGGCTTCGACCAACTTGTCCCGGGTTCGAATCAACGAAATCGTTGAATCGGTAAGTTCTTTTTTTTTTAAGTTCAATTCATTTATTTCTTGATTTTTATTTTTTCATTTTTTTATATTATTTAAATTTGGCTATTTTCTATTTCAGTCGGTTCCAAAGAAGAAGGGACGTTTGGTCGGTTTGGGTCGTCGCTCCCGGTCGGTTCCTCCTTTTTCTGCACCACAACCCTTTGTTGATCGAGAAGTACTTACGGCTCAGTTGAAGGACAAGGATGATCGCATATCTTTGTTGGAGACCCAGATGGCGGCTCAACAGGCGGGCTATGAGGCACAGAAGAGGCTGAACCAGCAAATGATGGAGATGATGAAGAGGATGTACCCGAACGAGGTGTTCCCGAACGTGCAAGACCCGTAGTTTTTTTTTTTAACTCGGAATGTTTTATTTTTATTTGTACAACTTTGAATATTATCTAATATGTTTTCAATTTTAATTTTAATTTTATATTTTCGAATTTAAGTTTCAAAAATTATATTTTTTTAAAAAAAATTATTTTTTTTTGAAATTCCGAGGAAATGAACCCTCGGAAATTTCCGACGAACATTTCCTCGGAATAAGTCGTCGGAATATACCGAGGGACTCCTTCCTCGGAATTTTCCGAGGGCTACGTTCCTCGGAAATTCCCGATGAAAATTCCGAGGAACATTTCGTCGGAACTTCCGAGGATTGGACCATCGGAAAGTCCATCGAAATATCCCGAGGAAGTTCTCCCTCGGTATATTCCGAAGACCTTTCCGACGAACTGGTGGTCCTCGGAGTTTCCTCGGAAATTCATTTCCTCGGAATTCCGTCGGAAATTTCCAAGGGATTTCCAAGGAAAAATGAATTTCCGAGGACTTGTTTCGTCGGTATGTCGTCGGAATAACGTTATTCCGACGACACATCGACGATTGTTTCCCTCGGTATGCCGCTGTTTTCTTGTAGTGAGAATAAAAAGTCAATAAATTTTGCATTGAAATCATAAAACAACACTAATTTTGAAACGAAAATTTTGCTCTAAAACAACATCTAATTCGAAACGGAAGGAGTAAAATATATAACCAGATGATCCAGTAATCTACCTGAAAGAAGACTGAACAAGTACAACACACATAGTATTTTTTTCTCACAGTATATATACTAGCTAATAGGAGCGTATTTCCTAATAAATACGTAACACTTAGCCATAAGAATAAACTATCAATATAAGTTTCAGAACATGTTGGTATATGATTAAACCCTTCATTAAAACGGGTTTAATGCATGACGTCTTCGTGAAGGCAACGGCACATCTCAATAAACTAACTGTTAATTAATATTGGGCAACAAAAACTTGCAAGTTTCATAAATTGTTACACGAAGAGATGATTTACCGTGAGAATCCAATGTTTTTAAGTGTTTCGTGTTATGTTACATGGAATTTAGGAATTTAAAGTTACCATAATATCGTAATTTTGTACTCCCTCCGTTTCATATTGTAAGTAGCTTTAGGGAAATTTTTTTGTTTCAAAATGTAACTAGTTTTCGTATTTTTAGGTAATTTTTACATTTATTGAATTCAGTGTGACCAATCAAATTAAATAGACTTATTTTTTATTGGTTAAATTATATCTAACCTATTTATTATAAAATACTTTTTAAAAATATAATAATTTTCTTAATCTTCGCGCTTTTAGCCAAAATTACTTATATTATGAAACCGAATTATGAAACCGAGGGAGTATATTTGATCGTACTTTTTCGTAAAAGAAGATGAAGAGAAAAGAATCAAATGTTGGCGCGAATCTCAAGACGGGAGGGTTAAGTCAAACGAGAAACCTTGAAGTGAGGATTTGGTGTTGGACCCTCACGTGCTTCGCTCCACGGCCTTTCAGTATTTTTGCCTCTTCTCTCCTGCGTGCGGTTTCAATTATTACTTTTTGTCAAAGACTCAAAAATCTACATATTTGTTTTGTGTATTGACTTTTCTCTTTAACGTGGATGATTTCTTTATCAGGACATCATATTCACAATTTACTATATATACGGGCCATAAATTGTTTTTATCAAGATATATTTACATGATGCTTTGATGGATTTGTAAGCTTTTTCTATTTGTATTAGAACTTTATAAGCTTGTGTGTGTATATAAAATGTGTGTTTATATTACATCTCTGAACCAATATAAGTAACAAAATATGTATGTATATATATATATATATATATATATATATAAGAGAAACTTGTGTGCCAAAAATGCTAAAAAATAACTAAAACATTATTATTTGGCCAAAAAAAACTAAAACATGAGTAGAAAATGCTCCATATTATACACATTTAGTAAAGCTCTCATTTTATCTCTCAGTTTAATTAATTTAGTAATTAGGGAACATATTTGAGCTAATCTTTATGTCAGTTGTACTAATCTATAAACAATTAGCACTAAGACTTGGTTAAATAAAATTTTACTTGTAACTAAAATTTAATGAAACTGCACTGAAATTCATGCATTAAAAAGTAGATGGGGACTTCATTCAAGCTACGATACCTCAATTTTCTCCCCAACATTTGACTGCAATTTGAGGGTACAGAAGCTTCAATTCTTGTTTTGTTTTGTCATTGGGATACATAAATCAGATCTTCGATTATAATATTACCGTGCATTTTAATAGTATTCGGTATTGTTTATAATTGAATCCTACTTGTTTTCAAAGCAAATTAGTCAGTCTTACTACAGAGCAGCTGTAATCCATGGTGGTTTAGGTTAAATTAATTGCTGAAGAACATCATGCATATTAGAAATGTTAGAAGTTAATCGAGTAACAATGGAAATTGATTTGCAACATATAATACCATTTTTATCAAAATAAATAAATATATAATAGGAGTTTTTGCCAAAACTAACCCACAACTTGATTTTAACCCCAAACCTATACCCAAACTTGAATCAAATGCAAAACTAACCTAAAAGCCTAGTGAAATTACAGCTCAGCCCCTTGTGAACAAACAAAAAAACAGAAGCCATTTTTACGAATATAGCCCCAGTAAATCGTCTGAGTCGTCTGAGATGTTGGAAGTCGTCTGGACGACTGAAGTTTAAGTCGTCTGGACGACTCAAGAAGTTTAAGTCGTCTAGACGACTGAAGTTTAAGTCGTCTGGTACCAGTTTATTTTAAAAATAATTTATAAATCTTGTAAAAAAATATTTTGATGCGTGAAAAACAAAAATCAGGTGATTATAAACAGTTTTAAGTGATATAAATTAAGATATGATAAAATTGATTTGTTTTGAAGATAGATGAGTGGAAGTATTGAATCATGATATTCTTTGGTTTAGGAGTTTGGCAAACATATGTTGTAGTATTGTATGTATTGTTACGGTTAGATCTTGGAAAACTAAAATGTTTTTTTCAAAAATTAGTTTTCACCTATATGTGTTTATTTCTGTATATAGTAAACACTTTTCAAGTTTGATTTGATTTTATGAAGTGTTTAATTAGATAATTAAGTTTAGGGGTTATGTTTAGGGTGTGGACGACTTATATTTCAGTTGTCTATTGAATAATTTACACGGACGACGTATATTTCAGTCGTCCACATCGTACCGAACCTTTAATTTTACCAATGTACGTTTTAACCTAACCGGATCATTTACCGAACATATAAAAGCTATTTTTTTTCACTATTTCACAACTTTACGAAACCCTAGCGCCGTTTCTCTCCAACGGCGATTTCGAAGGCGATAAGACGAAAACCCTACCGTGGTCGTTTTCCGCCATTATCTTCGCCGGTAATCTCTCCGATTACGACGAATCTCGTTTCTCCTTCATGCCGTAGAGTATTTTCGTAGTTTAAACTGACCGTCCGCTTCCTTTTTTTCAGATCTTAAATCTCGTTTGCCAAACTCCGCCGCCGGTATGTTATTTCTCATGTATTAAGGCGTTTAGCCGCCGGAAAACCCTAAATATTTTAGTATTGATTCTTCTTTTCCCTTCGATTTGCAGATCTGTAACGGCTTGGGACCACCTCTTCTCCGACCATATCTTCTTGGACAATATATTCTCCAACTGTAAGTCATTCGTCTTTTGTTTAAAAGATTTTGAGATTGTTGTAGTCTTTTGCTGAAAGATTACTCAGACGACTTCCAGGAAGTCGTCTGAGTAGTCTTCTCACTTCATGGAAGCCGTCTGCAAGTCTTCTATAGCATTTAGCATAGTGCGCAACCTATGTGTTTGAGATGGTTGTTTGTGATTATTTGCAGGCCTTAAAATGGATTTACCAGAACTCCCGCCGAGGATGTTTACATTAGGAGAAGAGCCCGATGCAATCAGGAGCATTTCGTATCATTCTGATGACACAAGGTTGTTTAAAGCTCTATGTGATTGTCTCACAGCTGACGAATATGAGGATCTGAAGGCGTCAAAGTTAGGAGTGTTCATCAAATTCAAGGAGCTTGACTTTGGTTGGACTTCAAGGCTGGTACATGTTTTGCTCTGTTTCCAGCTGGACATCAATAAGAAGTTTGAGCTCTGGAGTCTTGTCGTTTCACAACCTGTGAGGTTTTCACTGATAGAGTTTGAACACCTCACTGGGCTGAACTGCGATTACATCAAGGACCTGGAAAATCCAAGGTGTGAGGTTACGACGGAGATGGTTGCTTTCTGGGAGAAGATGCGTGTTGATATCGATACTGGGCCAAGTATTGAACAGATAACAGAAGCATTTTACAACTGCGACGAGTGGTCTCCGGATGATCGCATGCGGCTGAGATACCTTGCCATCTACGCAGGATACATCGAAGGGAAAAAGTTCTTATCCGCTACATCAGCTAGTCTTGCAAGGCTAGTGATGGATTTAGAAAAATTTGAGAATTATCCATGGGGGAGAGTGGCGTTTAAGGTGCTGATGGATTCTCTGAAGGCAAAAGACTTGACGCAAACTGGTTACACTGTTGATGGGTTCATACAAGTGCTCCAAGTGTGGGCGTACTATGCTATGCCAGAATTGGGTGCTAATTATGGGTCTCCCATACCAAACAGACCGTCTCCACTGTTGCTGGCTTACAAGGGTGGCAAAAGACAACGCAAATGTTTTAAGGCTGCTATCAATAAACATGTACTTAACTTCACTCCTAAGACTTCTCAGACGACTTAAAGTTAAGTCGTGTGGATCGTCTTCCAACAAAAGACCACTCAGACGACTTACTTTTAAGTCGTCTGAGTGGTCTTTTTGTTGGAAGACTTCCAGACGACTTAACTTTAAGTCGTCTGAGAACAAAATACTTCTCAGACGACTTAACTTTAAGTAGTCTGAGAACAAAATACTTCTCAGACGACTTAACTAAGTTTATATCTTTTATTTATTGCAGACTATCGTGAAGAACTTCGTTCAGAAGGATTTTGATGAAATGTTTCCAAAATGGGACGGAGACGTAGATGACCCTGCCGCGGATAACATAATTAAAGTCATGTTTAATGATCCTGGATGGGAGTGGACCATGGAATGCTGGCCAGTCACCGGTACTCGCAAGGTTGTGAAGATGGAAGTGAGTCCAGTGAAGAATGAAGTGAGTCCCGTGATGTCAGAGAGTGTTGTGAAGGAAGAAAGTAGCAGACCTCGGAAGAAAGCTCGTAAAGGGTCTTCGTATGATGAGAACCTGGGAACGTATGATTAGATATTGGATGTGTTATTGTGTGCTGTTGCGATTGTATTTGAACTTGATGCTTTTATGTACTGTTGTTTGGTAGATTAGGGGATGTTAACAGGGTCAGGATAGGATGATGTTTTTTGTAACCTATCCTCATACCAAACTAGAATTCCGTAGGAAATTAGTTTGGTAGTGCAGTAACCTTTCGGAATATGTAATGTATAACTTGTCTTTTTTAAATTGCACTGTTGGAATTAGTTTGGACGATTTAACATAGAAGGTCTACAAAGAAAAGTTCATAAAACATATAAATTCATAACATAGAGTCTACAGAGAAGTTCATAAAACATAGAAAATCATTGTGGACGATTTCAGAGAAGTTCATAAAACATAGAAAATCATTGTGGACGACTTACTTAAAGGTCTTCTGGACGACTAACCAGAAGAAAATCCTAGTTAAGACGTTGGACGACTAACCAGAAAGTCTTCTGGACGACTTACTTAAAGGTCTTCTGGACGACTAACCAGAAGAAAATTCTAGTTAAGACGTTGGACGACTAACCAAAAGGTCTTCTGGACGACTTACTTAAAGGTCTTCCACGTCAGTTCTTACATTGTGGACGCTTATGGCCAGTTTCTTTGAAGACTGAGCACCTATAAACCCTGTGTTGCTTCCGGGGTTTGCGTCCTCTCATCCTGGATAGCTCCAACCAAGATTGCCATCTTGATTTCTTCGGTCTCCCCGGACCACGCTTTACTTCCGGAGGAAAGCATGTGCGTGCCTCAACAAGTTGTCCAGCACAAGGATATATATTCTCTGAGTATCCTGCAAACAAAGTATCCTTTGAGTAGACCGCCCACACAAGTGTGGAGATATGCACACCAGCTGCTGTTCCAGCTGCTATAGCATGAGAGCAAGGTATTTTCTCGACTTGATAGACACCACAATCACACTTTTGAAGTTCCAGATCAACATTACAGTCCCTATTGCCACCTTTCACAAAGAACTTCCATCCATCAATTTGTTGGACTCTCAGAGTATACGCGTTCTCCTCTCGGACAGCAAGCAAGTGTTCAACACCCCGACTATGTTGAGTTGTAAGACTCAAAGCATCTCCTCTCCTTTTCCAGTACCACCTTCCTAGCTTCTCCCTTATGAACTCCAGCAGGAACTGAATAGGAAATCCTCTTGCTCACTTCAGTGCGGAGTTAATTGATTCAGCGATATTGCTCGTTTTTAAGTTGTACCTGTCTCCTTGACAATGAACCCTAGACCATAGGATCACACCGGCTTCCTCCAGATACTCAGCAAGATCCGGATTTGCACTCCGTATCTCATCCATGTACCGATCAAAATCGTAAAGTGTATGAGCATAAGCAGCACCTTTCACCAAGTACAAGAGATGCTTCCCTTTATACTTTTTGACAATATTCTCTTGAAGGTGATAATAACATATTCCTCGGGTTGCCCAAGGAAACACCTTTTAACACGCATTTATAATGGAGGCGTGCCTGTCGGAGACTATCACCAGAGGATACTCATCAGATACACAACTCGCCAATTTTGTGGAAAACCATTCCCAAGATTCATCATTCTCACCATCTACGATCCCAAAAGCCAATGGATATATCTGAAAATTACCGTCTTGTGCGGCTGCAACCAACATAGTACCCCCATACTTCCCACTTAGGTGAGTCCCATCTACCACAATGACCCTTCTCTGATACTTAAATCCTCTGATCAAAGCTCCAAAAGCAAGAAATAGATACTTAAATCTATTCAGAGAATCAAGTTCTATAGCTGTGATAGAACCCGGATTTGCTGCCTTGATTTGCTCAAAATATGAAGGCAGTCGCTCATACCCGTCTTCCGCTGATCCTCTCACCATTTCTTGCGCATATAACAATGCTCTGTATGAAGTGGTGTAATCAATTGTCATGCCAAACATGTTCTTCATTGCATCTTTGATATGCTGCGGATTCAACCCATCAATAATTCCAACTCGATCTATGAAAAGTCGACCAATGTACTTCGGAGTACAACGTTTCCGCTGAGCGAGATTCTGTCTGGGATGGAACATGTATGAGTTGCCAAATACTTGGTTACCCAAAACGTTTTAGTCCCATGTTTCACACTTGCTCGGACCTTCAATTGACAACCACTAACACGACATGTTGCCACAAACAGAGTTTTCGTTGACTTGAATATTCTGAAGGAGAACCTACGCCTCACCGCTGTCAACCGCAACTCTAAAAGCAGTGCATCCTTACTAGCAAAACTCTGGTTGACATAGATTCTGTCTGCAGATGATCCTTCTCCTTCACAACCATATGCCCCTTTGTAATCATCAAAACAGATTTCATCATCTTCTTCCTCATCCTCATCTTTAACCTTTCCATACTCACTATAATCCTCAGCATCAGCGACAACAGGGATGTCAGCATCCTCCTCCCCACCATGATCCTCAGCTTCATCCCCCTCTTCAGCTTCATGCCCCTCCTCAGCTTCATCCCCCTCCTCAGCTTCATCCCCCTCTTCATCTTCATTGCTCACATCAGCTTCATCCCCCTCCTCAGCTTCATCATCCCCCTCTTCATCTTCATCGCTCACATCAGCTTCATCCCCCTCCTCAGCTTCATCCCTTTCCTCTGAAACCGTTCTCATCTTGCTAAAGCTTGATACACAAAGACGTACTTCATGCGTTTTAGTTATCTCGAGCAAGTTCCGAACTTGTCTATCACTTGTAACATGAATAGGAGGAAGGTCTGGAGCCATCTGTTGTAATGAGTAGGTTAGCTCCACAGACTCTGTGTTCATGTCCAGGTTATAATCTTCTTGAGCCATTGCAACAAGATCAGCATGTGTCGAACCTTCATTCAAAAATAACATTCTCGCTCCTTTGAAATGATCAACCACAAAATTCCAACATCCATCTTTCAACAACCATTCTCCATACACTGCATGTAACTGACGCATCATCTGAAAAAGTCAAAATAAAACACATTAGCAAACTTAGAACAAAGAAAACAAAAGTTTATTAAAGATCGAAGCGGAGGACTTCAATCTAAGTTGTCTAGACGACTAAACTATACGTCGTCTGGTCAACGCAGAGGTTATTTTTGCAATTGACTTTGAAATCTGTTATTTCGGACGAATGAAAGTTAAGTCGTCTACTATTGTTTGGTTAAAAAAAAACTCCAAAAAAGCTAGACGACTTACATTTCAGTCGTCAGAGGTTAGTTTTGCATTTGACTGGATTATTTCAGAAGTTTGACTTTTTGGACGACTTACATTTCAGTCGTCTAGTGAAAATTAAAATAATAATATTTTTTTAAAAGTAGACTACTTACAGTTAAGTCGTCATAGGTTAGTTTTGCAATTGAAAAAAAAAAACTTCAAGATTTAATTATATACAGACGACTTATAATTCAGTCGTCCACGAGACGACTGAAATGTAAGTCGTCCAGGATTTACCAGGTTTGACCAGAATCTCGGAAAAAAGTCTTGGACGACTTACAATTAAGTCGTCTGGTGGACGACTGAATTATAAGTCGTCTGTGTATAATTAAATCTTGAAGTTTTTTTTTTCAATTGCAAAACTAACCTATGACTACTTAATTGTAAGTCGTTTACTTTTAAAAAAATATTATTATTTTAATTTTCGCCAGACGACTGAAATGTAAGTCGTCTCGGGAAGTCAAACTTCTGAAATTATCCAGTCAAATGCAAAACTAACCTATGACGACTGAAATGTAAGTCGTCTAGGTTCTTTGGATTTTTTTTTGAAACCAAACAATAGTAGACGACTTAATTTTCAGTCGTCTCAGGTTACAGATTTCAAAGTCAATTGCAAAAATAACCTCTGCGTTGACCAGACGACTTCCAGGTAAGTCGTCTACAGCCAGACGACTTTCAGGTAAGTCGTCTACAGCCAGACGACTTCCCAAGTAAGTCGTCTGACGAACAGATCTGGAAAAAAACTCGATGTCATACCTTAAATTGGTGAGATAAGTTCCTTAGCATACATAAGGCTTCTCCAAGCACACATAATCACAAACGAAAGTCACCCACCCATAATCGTTAGCTTCTATGACTCTATGAACCATAAAAATTTTAGAATCAAAATCTTGGGTTTTTTTAGCTCATTGTGGAGAGAAAGTGAGAAATATGTTGTGTTAAGTTCACAAATATGGAAAAAGAAGAAGGGTAAATCGATTTTGGGAGCATTAAGAGCTTCAAATTGGTTGTTCATGGTGGTTGTGGTATTGATGACAATGGCAATCTTGTAATTACTTGAAGATGATGAGGGTGAGAGAGTAAAAATGTCATTTTCGGAAAAAAAAATGATGGCATTTTCGTAAATTATATGAACTTGTGGGGTGAATAGGGCAAAACCAATTTTCAAAAAAAAGGGAGGTTAGTTTTGTGTTTGACTTTAAGTTGTAGGTCAATTTTGTAAAACCCCTATATAATACCACAAAAAAAATCAGTATGGTGTATGATGAACGTTCAAGTTTCTTTTTTTTTTTTTGAAAAAGAACGTTCAAGTTTCTTTGCTCATAAGATTTACAAGCAAATGCCTATTCTAAAGATGATATTGATTTTTAGCTGATGTATCTATATAACACTATATAAAGTTATAAATATATATCAAGAAAAAGATTAAAATGGGAATGCAGATACAATATACAGTAGAACCTCTATAAATTAATAATGTTGGAACTTTGAAATTTTATTAATTTATATATAGAGATATTAATTTATAAAAATTTCTTTATTTAGATTTCTTATTTTAAGATATATTTATTCTAAGAAAATAAAAATATTTGATTTTACTGTATTTGATTTTACTGTATAGAATTAATTGTTATTTTTTTAGATTTGACATTTATATTACTTTTATTATATTATTTGGTGTATATAATATATATTTCATAGAACTTAAATGTGATTTTAGATATAATATTACTATATCTCATCAAAAATATATTAAGTTTTAAAGAAATATAAAGATAATTTCACTGTGAATATAAAATAAACAATATAATAATAGGTTCTTACTTATATAAAATATGTATACATATAAATTATTAATTTATAATTTTAATGGGAACATATATTTACATAGAATTTTCTAAAAAGTTATTATCTTATTATTTTATCAATTTATGTCAAATTTTGAACTGGCCCAAGTTGAGACCAACAAAATTTATTAATTTATAGAAATTATTAATTTATCGAATATTAATTTATAGAGATTCATATATTTCTTTGACCAGCTGTGGTATATTCAATTGAATACAAATAATAGTGGCACTAATCCATAGAAACCTAAGTCTATCTTTCTCTTTCATCTCTTTCTATCTCATAGAAGAAGAAAGAGAGAGAGATAGAAACCCTAAACATCGTGCCCTTTAAGCTAAGATATCTTCAGTTTTGTAGAAATTCATATTTGCTTGCTTCTTTGCCTTCTCTCTTTCATTGTCTTCTACCTCTTGCCTCTAACAGAAGCAATACTTTCCGGCCTCCAAGGTTTGTTTTCTTTCCTTTTCCATATCATATATCTTTAATTTCTTGTTGTCATCATAGTCATTTGCAATACATATATATATATATATATATACATGCACTCACTCACACACCCTCGTAAATATGTGTACTTTCACTTTAAGCATATCTGTATTTTCATTTCTTCTCTTTGATTACTCAAGAACATGACTAATCATCAAACTCTCTTTTTTTAAGAAGAGGACTGTTCCGTTTTCAACAACTCAATTCATGTTTCTTTTGGGATATTCAAGATTTTTCTGTGTATACATATGTAAGAAAGATCCAGCTTAAGTTAGTGTAAATATGTGCATGCATGTTGAACTAGGTTTTTTTAGATATAAAAACAAATTTATTATACCTTCACAATATTCGGATTCTTTTATGGTGACAACCCATTCATTGGTCATGATTTATTTTCGTTTACTTTGATATCATTTTTGTTATTAATTATATGTAAATGATTAGGGCGAAGGAGAAAAAGAAAGTATATTTGATCTGCTTAAAGAAGAGTACGGATAATGGAGATTGGCTCATCATCCAAGGTGGCTGGAGGAGCACAGCTTTCGGTTCCTCCAGGTTTCCGGTTTCATCCAACGGAAGAGGAGCTTCTGTATTATTACCTCAAGAAGAAGGTTTCTTATGAACCAATTGATTTAGATGTTATAAGAGAAGTTGATCTAAACAAGCTTGAACCTTGGGAACTTCAAGGTAAGACTTAATCAACTTATAATTAACTTTTTAGTCCTTAATAGCTACATGTACCACCACCTAATAATCCACGCACTTAATGATGGATTATGTATTATTTATTGATCAGTGTTATAGAATATCACAATAAACATCATATATCCAAATAATTATATATAGATCATAGATAGATAAGATAGATAAAATACATGAATTATGTTGTTGTCTCTGCACAAAACTACAAGTTAGATGTCAAAGATACAAATACATAGATTGGGTAATATTGTCTAGGGTTTTGTCTGCGTCTCCATGGAAAGATGTATGATGTATCTACTAATATAATGTCTTATAAGTTTTATCAGTTCAAATTATTTTCCAGTTTTTATGGATCCACGAAGCCTTATACGCGTGTACGTATATATATATACATCAAGAAAGAGACAAAGTTGTCTATTCACTCATGTCTTTTAGATTAGTAAGAGAAGACAAAGTGTAATGTTTTTGTAGTATATGACTAGGAATATTGACATAAAATTATTTATGTATTATACCCTCAAAATAAGCCAATGGTTTTTCACATTGCAGACATATAACAAACCCTTCGTCGTAAGCCACATATATTTTTTTATAAAATTACTGAATTATTTTCTGGTCTTTTCTTACATTAATTTTTTTTGTTTTGGTATCTACGTAGATAAATGTAGAATCGGGTCCGGTCCTCAAAACGAGTGGTACTTCTTTAGCCACAAGGACAAAAAATATCCGACTGGGACCCGAACCAACCGGGCCACTGCAGCCGGGTTCTGGAAAGCTACTGGTAGAGACAAATCCATACATCTAAACAGCTCCAAAAAGATTGGACTTCGTAAGACTCTTGTCTTCTACACTGGTCGTGCTCCTCATGGCCACAAAACCGAATGGATCATGCATGAATACCGCTTAGACGATAACGAAAATGAGATCCAGGTATGATAATATATATAAAAGAATTCTATGAAAATTTGATTTAGACATCACAGTGCATTTTATAGCATACAGACCATATTCTAAATAATGTGACTAATTATGTGTGTATTTTGCAGGAAGATGGGTGGGTTGTATGCAGAGTGTTCAAGAAGAAGAACCACTTCAGGGGGTTTCAACAAGAACAAGATCAAGATCATCATCATCACCAATACATAAACATCAACAGTGATCATGATCACCATCATCAGCATGACACTGAGTCAAATTCAAACAATCATTCTTCTTTGATATCACATTCTCTAGATCATCATCATCACATGGGAAGACAGGTTCACATGCCACTACATGAGTTTGCATACACTTTAAGCCACGGATCAATGCATCTCCCTCATCTATTTAGCCCTGACTCGGTCCAACCGTTTGTGTCGTCAATCAACACAACAGACATTGAATGCTCACAGAATCTACTGAGGCTGACTTCTAATAATAACTATGGTGGAGACTGGTCGTTTCTGGACAAGCTTCTCACAACGACTAACATGAATCAGCAAGTGCACAACCATCAAGCAAAATGTTTTGGGGAGACGCGTAACAACTGTAATAACGACCATGCTGTTACTTCATCATCTCCAGTTAATCAAAGGTTCCCGTTTCACTATCTGGGAAACGATGCTAATCCTCTCAAGTTCACAAAGTAGACCAATCAAATTTGATTTTTGATTTGATCAACCTCATGTTCTTTTTTTAATTTTACTTTCTTCTTTAAGCTGTGGAAGAAAATATTGAAAACATCTTTGTTTTGATTTTTTAATTTTTAGTTACACATCTTTGTTTTGAACTTAATAAAAAAGAAAGAATTAAAAATGAGTTTTGTGAGAACATATTGAAAACAAAAACTGTAACAACATATTTATCCTGATAATATAGTTAGTAAACTAAACCATTAAAATGTATATGATTATTACATCAATGAGAGCCTTGGGTTGTACACTAATTATATTTTTTCTTATAACATGTTTATGTTCCTAGGTTAATTTTTATTTTTATTGTAACTATTTTATGAATGATTAAGCTAATTATTCATTAAGGTTATCGACGAATTTAATTAACTGTTCCAACTTTTAACGTGAGAGCAATGCGAAAAATCACTTCGTAAATAATAATGTATATATATAGATAAAATAGATTGCAACAAAAGTCACTTACATATTATATTTATACTATTATTTAACTTTAATATAAAAATTGTTATTCAAAAATATAGATAGTCTTGATTTATAGTATAGATTATATCCTAACTCTTATCCATACTTAGTTTAAAATAATAATATTATCCAAATTAATAAATTAATGACTCAATTAAAAGTTACAAAAATATGACAAATAAGCAAAATTTCGTAAAATCATGGAGAATGTGACAAGTAATCAAATTCACTTCTCAAAATAGTGTATATATATAGATAAAATAGATTACAACAAAAATCACTTACATATTATATTTACACTATTATTTAACTTTAATATAAAAAATGTTACTCAAAAAATATAGATGAACGATGTAATTTTATACTACTATGTTGTTTGCTGAAGAATTCTATGTTGTTTTTTTTTATATTTATAATTACTTAACTATCAATAAGTATACAAATTCTTTGTTGCTTTAGAATTTTTTTTTTAAAACCACTGAAGAAAATTGCTTTACAATGAAGTAAAAAATAAGAGATTTTTTTCAAATGCTATGCTGTTTTCTGATATTTATAATTACTTAAACCAGGACTTGGCAATCAGATCCCAATCGGGTTTTGGTCCTGGTTCATTCGGATTTCGGGTTTTTGGCTTCATGAATTTTAGCTGGGACGGATTCGGTTCGAGGTTTAGTCAGATTCAGTTTGGGTCTAGTTACATGTCTAAGATACAGTTGAACTCGAAATGGTTTTTGTTCCAAATATTAATTGGATTATCTATTCTGAAAATATTAATTTATGCTTAATTAAACTCAATTAGTAAAATTGTGTATTTGATTTTCTCAGACCATATTGTTGTCATTTAACATAATTTTGAAAGACTCGTCTATCAACCGTATGATACTCATCCTTGAACTAGGGCCGGCTTAACCATGCCCTTGGGAAAGAAAAAAAATTAGGCCCCTATAACTAATTAATTTTAATTTATCGTCAAAATAGTATTAAAAACTTATCTTTTTTTTTTCTGACAACAACATTCAAATACTAAATAGAATCTCCAGCCGATCTAGCAAGCCAAACCGGTGGAGTTGAATCGACATAAAGCAAAGCTGAAGGAGAACTCCTCGCACCACGTGCAAGCTTATCCGCCAAGGTATTGTGTGCTCTAAGAATATGTCTGATCCGAAAATAGGGGAAGAACATCTTACTTCGGTTGAATTATTCCATGTGTGTAGAAAAGGCTGGCCATTCTTCAGGTGTCGACACCATCTTAACCAGTTGAGAACAATACGTCGCAAAAACTACATCAGAATATTGGAGGGTCTTCATGCATTCCATTGCCCAGATTAGTGCTTCACATTCAGCATGGATAGGTGATAAACTTCTACGAAGATTCATCGCCCCCATCATGACCTCTGTTGATCCACTCTTTCTACAAAACCACCCTTGTCCTCTGAACTTATCACCCTCTTTCCAAGCGCCATCAATATAACAAACTCTAGAATCTTCCAGGGCTAGAGACTCCGAATGATGTGCATTCCCAGTATAGGAATTCTCTGTAGGAGCCTTAACGGTTAGCTGAGCCTCTGTCCACATCCTACTTTCCACCTCTGCCAACCTTAAAATCTCCTGTGGATTAGCATCCTTATTGGAATATATCTTGTCATTTCTAGCCTTCCAAATATACCATAATAACCATGGAAAATAGTGTAAATCTTCCTCTTTTGGTAATTTCCAAAATAAATAATCCATATTGGTGAAAACAGACGCCGATGGAAAAATCTCTGGAGAAGAGGGGATCCTAAAAAGTGCCCAAGTTTGTAGTGCTGGTGGGCATTCGAAAAGAACATGGTTAGTAGTCTCCTCATCTGCCCCACACGTGCTACATCGTGTATCACAAACAATCCCTCGAGTTGTAAGATTTTTGGACACTGGTAGTGTACCAGAAAGAAATTGCCACACAAAATGTCTCAATTTTGGTGGACATTTCAGTTTCCAAGAAAAGGACAATAACGGTTTAATATTAGGTCAATAGAAAATAGTCCTCTGGACTCTATCTGGGTATAAAGATTCCGTTCGAAAACCTGATTTAACCGAATATTTTCCAGATTCCGTAAAGCTCCACCCCACTGTATCTGCTTTTCGAGATCTACTAATTGCTAAACCTCGAATCAATTTGACATCATCGGGATGTATATGGGCATTCAGCAAATCTACATTCCATTAACAATCAATTGGGTTAATGAAATGTTCCACCTTTAATAAAGGGTTTAAAAATTGAATATTTGGTTTTGGTATTGCTGACCTCGGGCGAGGAGCGGGAATCCACGGATCTGTCCATACGGAGATGGATTGTCCTGTTCCCACTCTTTTGATTAGCCCTTTTTTAACCAGAGATCTAGCTGAGCAGATGCTTCTCCATCCATAAGAGGATGAATATGATCTGTGATCGTCCAAAGGATCTGTATTTCGAAAATAACGGCTTTTAAAAACTTTTGAGAACAAAAAATCTGGTTTATCTAGTAACCGCCATAATTGTTTAGCCAACAGGGCTGTATTAAAATCTTGAAGATCTCTAAAGTTCAGCCCTCACTCCTCCTTAGGAGTACACACTTATCCCAGGAAAGCCAGTGTATTCCTTTTTTATTTCCACTTCCTCCCCACCAGAAATGAGAAAGGGTACTTGTTATTTTCTTTGTAACTTCTTTTGGAAGTCTGAAACATGACATTACATGCGTTGGCATCGGTGCAGCCACTGATTTGATCAGAACTTCCTTTCCCCCTTTAGTAAGAAATCAAACTGTCCAGCCATTTACTTTATTATTAACTCGGTCATTCAAGTAACCAAAAATTTGTATTTTAGATCCTCCAAGACTTTCCGGTATTCCTAAATAATTGCTCATCCCTCCTACACTAGTAATCCCCAGAATATTATGAATATCTGCTCTAATATTATCTGGGACCTTATGACCAAATTGAACCGATGATTTCTGAAAGTTAATTTGTTGGCCAGAGGCTGCCTCATACTCTTTGAGTAGTTTTAAAATTATACCACATTCCTCCTTTGTAGCCTTACAGAAAAATAAACTATCATCCGCAAATAAGAGATGAGAAATATTTGGACTACCTCTTGCAATTTTCAGTCCCGTTAATCGTTTCTCACGCTCCTCTTTCTTAATATTTACTATGAGGGCTTCAGTACACAAGATAAATAAATATGGAGACAACGGATCGCCGTGCCTTAACCCTCTCTGTGGGACAATATGCCCTTTCGGCTGTCCATTCAATAAAACCTGATAATTAACTGAAGAGATGCATTGCATCATTAGGGTCACCCAATCACTCGAGAAACCCATCTTTAATAGTAAACGCTTGATAAAAGGCCACTCTACACGGTCATAAGCCTTACTCATATCCGTCTTAATTGCTAAGAACTTATCTTTGCATGCCTTGTTTGTGCGGAGACCATGAAACATTTCCTGAGCAATAAGAATATTATCTGAAATAAATCTTTCAGATATAAACGCAGACTGAGTTTCCGATATCAGCTTTGGTAGCAAACCTTTTAGCCGCTGACATAATACCTTGGAAATAATCTTATACCCAACGTTACATAAACTAATTGGTCTCAATTCAGTCATCCTAATGGGTCTCACCGTTTTGGGAATAAGACAAATATTCGTCATATTTAATTTATCCTCAAAAACTCCTGAAGTAAGGAAATTATTAACCATATTTACCACGTCTTCTTTGATGATTGACCAGGATTGTTGATAGAAAAGTGCAGTCATTCCGTCTGGTCCAGGGGCTTTTTTTTGGATGCATCATAAATAGTGCTGCTTTAACCTCCTCTTCCGTAGCCTCAGCCATAAGTTTCCGATTTTGACCATCCGTTATCAAAGAAGGGACTTCCTCTAGGAAGCTATCAAAATCCTCTGGGGATGACGTGTGGAACAAATCCATAAAATATTTTACTGCAACTTCTTCCACCTTGGACTCAGAATTAACCCAACTTCCTTCTTCATTATACAGGCCAGCGATCCTGTTCTGAATCCTTCTCTGTTTAGTAAGAGCATGATAAAATTTCGTATTCCGATCACCACAGGTATGCCATTTCGTTCTACTTTTCTGCTCCCAATATTGTTCCTCATCTCGATATGCTTCATGTAAATTCCGAGATACTTCTAGGACCTCATCATTTGTTTTGGAAAAATCATTTTGAATTTCCTCAAGAGCCTTTTGTAAGTTATTTATTTTGTCTTTCCCATACGGTGGATTAGCTTTTCTCCAAACCGAAATCTCATGTCTACAATTGTGAATTTTCCCAACAATTCCTACATCCCCATGCCTATTACTCGAATGCCAGCCCCGATTGATGGATTCCATTAGACCTTCTTCACCAATCCATCTTTTATCAAACCTGAACTGTCTACGAAATTTAAGTATTTTATTCTCAATAGACGCCACAATAGGTCTATGATCCGAACATACCATTCTCAAATATTCTACATGAGAGTAAGGAAACAGATTATGCCACTCATTATTTCCTAAAGCCCGATCCAACCGACATTTAACCACTTGCTTATTCCTCCGCCCACTCCAAGATAAAGTATTACCTAAACTCGGGAAATCTAACAAACCACAATTCGCAATCATATTATTAACAGATATGAAAGTATCAGCGTGCCGCAGAACTCCTTCTTCATTTTCATGATTCCCTGTAATCTCATTTAGATCTCCAATTATAAACCATGGTTCATCACGAACTATACCAATTCGAGTTAATTTTTCCCAAACATGATCTCGTAGATTTTGATTTGGTTCTCCATAAACAAAGGATATAAAAATTCGTTTCCCTTCATATTCCGTCTCCACATCAATAATTCTATTATTTGATGACAGAATGGTTACCTTAAAAGATGAATCATAGAAAAGAGCTAGACCTCCACTTCTACCTAGAGGATCAACTGTATGAAGATGACTGTAACCAAAATGGAACTGAACCGATTGTACAAAATCAAATTGTTGCTTTGTCTCTGATAGAAAAAGAAAAGCTGGTTTATGTTTTCCCCAAATTTCCCGTAGATAACTGAAAGTCCAATGACTACCCAATCCTTGACAATTCAAACTTATAATTTTCATAATTCCACAATAATTAACTTTGGGACCCTGAACTTCTTGAAATATTTAGCCATAGGAAAACCGTTTGGCACCAATGAAGAAACTAAAATAGATGTCCTCCAAAACAAGCCAATACGCCCATAAAAATACCGTCTCATCAATTCCAACTCCATATTATAAATCACAAAGACCCAAGTGTCGTGCCCGTCTCTAACACCCATGAGACACCAAATTATATATTGTCTCCAAAACAAGCCATCTCGCCCATGTAACTGGTCAACCGAACATGAGCTACACCCACAATCCGTAAAAGTCCACCGTATCATCAACCCAACAGACCACAATGTCCAAAATTCATGTTCCAAATAACTCCACAACCAAGAAACCAATACCCGATAATAAGACAACAGAACCAGACCGCAGTCACAAACCTTACGTGCATATATACTCTCCAAATTATCATGCAACGCAGCTTAAGATACTTCATAATCCAACTCAACGCAAACCACACCAATATCAAATGATACCTTATTCTCGCTTGGACAAATCTTCCGAAAAAAATAACATAACATATGGCCAAAATCAGGGAAATCAAAACCATATCACAACCATGTTGATACCAAAGAGAAAGCCATGTATTAAAAACCGTAAACCACACGCATGCCATTAAGAACTCATCAATTTGACACAACCATGTCATACCAAAGAGATAATCATGCCAAAGACTATAGAGACTGAAAGACATAGAAATAAAACCACTAGGACAAGACTCAATTCTAAGGGATTTCATAATTGAATCCAACATTATTCAAATAAAATAAAAAAACTGCAGGCCCCTTACTCAGATGAGTTCTAAGGCTTCGGGGGTCCCTTCTTAGCCTTGTCGCCCTGCTTCGCACCCGCCTTTGCCAAAAGCTTCTTGCGTGGAGAAACAAAGGCTTGCCCCACACGCTTCTTGGCTCCCCCTGTCATCCCCGCCTCCTGCTTCATCTCCTTCTTCTTTGCAACCTTCTCATCGTATAGGGCCACCTCCTTCTCAGTGTCCTGCATCTGAACATTCCCCTCATCGACAGCGTCACTCTGCACCTGATCACTCCTCTTCTGCTCAACCAGTTTCTGTTCAGTTTCTGCTTCCCCCAAGCCTATATCATCCGCATCGATACCCTCCTCCTCAGCGAAGTCCATAATCTCACCTTGTTCCCAATCCTCTAGATCTTCCCCCTCCACCAAAAGCTCCGAATCCGACAGGATCACGCCATCAAGCATCAGATTCGCATCATCTAGAGCCTAAGAGTGCAAAGACTGCTCCTGTACCTCTTTAGCCACAGCATCAGGTTCACCTTGCTCCTGCACAGAGAGCGCCGTACTCATCACCCCATTCTCTTGCCCCGTCTCATCACTCTTGACCTCAGGGACTGCTTCTTCAAATAGCAGAGACTTTCGCGCTTTTGACGACGCCCCACTCCCTTCTAAAAGCGTCAAGCATTAGCTTAGTAGGGTTCAAAGAGCGCTGCTCTCCCGTCTCTTGTCTCTGTTGATGTTGAAAATCCCTCGCCTGGAAAGCCGTCCTCTTATTTCCATATCCATTAAACCTTCTGTTGAAAGAAGAACCCTCTCCATATCCCCGTGTTAACTTCTCCTTATAAGGATGATAAGCACCATCTTGCTTTTGATATCCTTGCTTCTCCCTAGCAATCCCCTTCCCCTTATCAGTCCCATTCGCCCCTTGAAACCCTTGAGCCCGACCATACTGACCCTCTCCACCATTCTGTCTTGATTCATTTGCAACTACCGCTTTAAAGCTTGTTGCACCTGATCCAGTCTCTCCAGAGACCACTTCCTTCACTGTAGCCTCGCCCTCTTTGATTAACTCCGGGCAACGCGCCTGCTCATGTGTCAGACAGAAACACTCTTTGCAGAAACCAAACAGCTTCTCATATCTAAGCCCCATCGTAATCTCTACACCTTCTTCAAACTCCACTGTTACGGAGAACACCAATGGCTTAAAGCCATCAACCTCCACTCGAACCCTCCCAGCAATGAGGTCCACCGGTCCCTGAACCGTTCCTATTGCTTCTCCCACACTCTGGAAAGTCTCAGCTGCCCGAAACTGTAGAGGGAGATCCATGACACGCACCCAAAAGGTAATCTTCGAGGGATAGTTCGGCTCTAGCACCGGCCTCCATCTGACCAATGAAATCATCCAATAGTCAAAGTGAAAAGGCTCCATCTTCAGTACCTCCACAATGTCCTCCTCCATTTCAAAAGCGAACTGGAAACGCCCCATCCCCAGGTCAGTACCAACCACCCTTCCTTCAACATTCCAAATCCTTGGGAGCATGAACAGGAGGATCTTCATGTCCTGCTTCTGCGGGTTCATGCACCGGCCAATGAGTGTTTTGGAAAAACTCGCAATGAGCTCCGAGTTATCAAACCGTGGGACCGTAACCCTTAAAACTGGTCTCCCCAGTTCACCTTTCTTTCCCCCTGACTTCGCGATCCACTGTCCTTGCGTCATGATGAAAAACAAGACATAAATGTTTATGAAGTCGTTTAAATTTGATTGAATAGAAAGAAAAATCGATATGATAAACCTCTGCTCTACTGCGTCTATATATAGTAAAACCCGTAGTAATGAATTCCTTATACTCCAATAAAAAGCCCGATACCAAATTGAATAAAAATCATCAATCAAATCGTCAGAATCTGTATATAAGGCTACACATTCCTTATTTATTTCTATCCCCCCTCCCCTTGAAACTTGATTAAGCCAGATTACCAAAAAAATCGTAATGAGAATAGAGTAATACTGAATCGCATTCCAGAATCTGAGTAATAAAGAGCCTAGAATCTTGACATTACGACACCCAAAAAAATCATGTGAAGTCACAAGGAAATAGATACCATACCAAATCAGATCACGAGAATTGATTTGGAAAATCCCAATCTCACAGCTTCCAAAACATGTGCTTATGACACCTATAGCCACCCTATTTTCTTCGCAATCCCTCAACACTCTCCAATCAGATCGACGCTGAGAAGATTCAATCATATATTGACCTTCCATCTTCACCTCTTTCCCTGAGACCTCCACGATCCTTCCATTAATCGGGGGACAGACCAAATTATCCAGATCACCAACACCCCTTAATGAAAACTCACCCCCCCCCCCAAACCGAGAGATCCCGAAAAACCACCGGAGAACCCCGGGTAATCATCAAAACCGTCAGATCGCCATTCTTGTCGCCTTCGCCGCTTACGTTTCTATTAATTCGTTTATATTTTTGAAATGTAAAAAATCCAAACTGTTACGTTTTGTAAATATCATGTAAATATGAATCTGAAAATTCCAAAAAGGGCCCCAAGCTGTCAAAAAAATCTGGGCCCTTTTATACTACTAAATGTACATGATTTTAGGATGCCCCCAAGCGAATGTACATGATTTTAGGGAGTCCCACCTAAATCAGCATTGCCTTGAATTATACGTGACAACATTAGGTATATCATAATTCATAACAAACAAAATCCTTGTACAAACAAAAAATCATACATAATATTGAAACGTAAACAAATTAAGTTAACTAACAACCCTATAAGCATAAAAAAAATACTATTTAAACTCTTTTTAAAAACAGTATTGTTTAAACTTCAAAAACTATGAACTTCAAATGCAATTGCCAAAATATATAAACTATAAGAAAACAGCACATTCCCAAAAAAGGTTTTTGTTGAAAATTCGTTGGCAATCGTCATTCCCCGGCGGATTCCCAACGAAAACATGTCGTCGAGAATCCAGCGATTTTAAAAAAAAAATAACCAAAAAATAAATAAAACGTTTTTAATTTTAAAATTGCGCAAAATAATAATTTTCTTAAAAACACCAGTAATATAAATAATTTATAAAAATTAATAAAAAAATATAATCTATATCATTTATCTAACAAATTAAAACAACAAATCATAAATTAACAAATTCTAAACTAAAAATAATAAAATTATATAAAAAAACTTTAAATATAAATTTTTTTTTAAATTATATATAAAATATAAAAAGTTTTAAAATATGAAAATATTTTAAATAAAAAATTTTCTTGTAAATTTCTAAAAATACATGTTTTGTAATATATTATTTATAGTAAAAGTATTTCTAAAATAGAAAATATGAAAAAAACGTATTTTTTCATTTTTTATAAGTTTGTAAAATTATATAAACGTTATGAAAAATATTTAAAATAAAAATAAAAAATAAAATATGTTTTAAATAAATTTTTGAATATTTAACCAACACAAAAAAACATCAAACTAACAAACCCTAAAATATGAAAATCTTACAAAACATCTAAATCCTAAATTCATTCAATCTTAAAACAAAAGTCTATATCCTCAAACTAACATCTAAATCTCTTAAAATAACATTCAAATCCTTAAAACCAACAACTTAACATAAAACTAGTCTAACAATCTGTTTTAAATAAAAAGTTACATTTTAGAAGAATAGGAGAAAGATGTGATTTTGATTGTGTTCTCGAAGAGGAAAGAAGATTTTAATGTATTTTCGAGAGATAAAAGAGTTTGGTGTGTTTGAGAAATTTTTGGATTCCCCAAGGAATTTCCATCGGGAAAATTATTTTCGTTCAGCAAGACTCTAAACATCGATTTGTCGGGAATCCGTCAAAAAAAATTCCGATGGATTCCCAACAAATTCTGACAGATTTCCGACGAATTGGGGTTTAAAGTTACCAAATACAAAGAAAAACAAATCAACAATATATGTATGCATTATACCAATGATTTAATGAGGTTTATGACCTAAAATAGATTTTAAAATACTGTGGACGAATTCTCAAAATCATTAATGTAAGTTTTTGATGTGTTAACATTCAAATAGATTTTGGTAATATTTGTTTATTGAGCAAATGTTATATCATTCGGAGTTTTAAATGTTATTATAGTACTCATGGATTTTTAATAAATAAATTTACACCTATTTTAAAATTCCAAACCCTAAATCCGTCTAAATTCCCGACGGATTACCGACAAATTTAAATAAAAATTTAATCATTTATTTAAATTTATCAGAAATTTCCAACCAATTAGAGATGAAACTAATAAAAATAAATATATATTTTAATCCATCTGTAATCCCTTGGAATTTCCCGAGGAATTAATATAAATAATTATTTTTAAAAGTCGTCAGAAATTACTGACGAATTTTCGACGGATTTTTATTTCATTGATATTTGGTTGGAAATCCGTGAAATTTCTGACGGACTTTTTCCGTTGGAAATTCCTTCAGCAATCGCTATGTTTTCTTGTAGTTATAACATTAATATTGACCAAATTAAAAAATATATTAGACTAAGTATTTGAGTTAATTATTCATGTAATAGATAATTATTTTAGGTATTAATAATATTCTAGGTGTTTTGGATACATGATAGGAGAATAAGATTGGGTTTGGTACAAGTTTTTTTAGGATTTTTATTTTTGAGTTTTTTTGGTATTCATTTGGTATTTATGTCGGGTTCAGAATTGTTCAGATTCATTTTAATCGGGCCAGGTTCTGCTCGGATTTTCAGAATTGGTTTATTTGCCCAGCCCTAACATATACACACTCCATGTTGCTTTATATTTATTTTTGTAAAACCACTCAAGAGAAACAGTTAAGAATAAAAATTAAAAAATGAGTTAAGAGATTTTGTTAAAAGTTGAAGTATATTCAAGGAATTAAAATGTCAATTTCTTAAAATAAATGTCTTTTTCATTATGATCTTGTGATCTGAGAGATTGCAACTATAGTATATTATATCCTCATTTATCTGATTGCAGCTTATATCATCTTGAAGGAGAATTGAAGTAGTTGTGTCTATCTCAAATAGGTGGTTCTGTTTTCTTCAGTATGTCAGACTCGGTGTACATGTGTTTCAAACTAGAGCAACTCGGAGGATTGTGTTGTAGTGATGGATAAACCTAGACATCAACAGCTTTTCCAGCAGGGAGCATGAGTCCTAATTTTCGACTTCCCAATCCAAATGCTTCAGATGGTTATGCGGCTTAAGCCAGACATTAACTACTCCATTAACGTGTACAGTATATGAAATATACATAAGGCCAATTGATTTTAGTTACAATATATAGTAGGCCAATATATACGGCCTATTTGAGTCGGTTATCATGTTTAATATTTTGACCTATAATATGAGTCGTTTACAAATCAGATACTATGATAATCATGAATTCTGAAGACGACCTTGTTGACTTCAAGGAGAAGTTGGATGAAGATAAATTGAGCACCAAGTTATTATATTCCTACTGAGAGATGGTTTACTAAAGAAAAATGTAAGCTTAGGATACTTAAGAGTTTTTGCTCAAAAAAAAGGATATTTAAGAGTTATCTAAATATTAGTTATCTAATGAATTTAGGAGTTTTTAATCATTATATATAAGGAGATGCTATAATGTAGTTATGAGTGTCTGAGAAAGCTTAAAGGTTTTGTGTGATTTTGCTTAAGATTAATAAGAGAGATATTCTTATTTGTGTTTTTCTTATAATCGAGATCATAAAACCCAGGTTCTATAAGCAGCAGTGATCGAGAAAAAGGAGGTACACATATCCTCCATCTTTCTCTCTCGAATTATCAATATACAGGGTTATAATTCTGAATAGAATTAGATAGAAAATATACGAGAGCTAGCATCTTATTTTTACTATCGTTGATTTCTTTGGATCGTTTGTGTTAAGTAGGATTGTGTTCGTTCTACCAAATTTTCGGTGTTGCTAGCTAGGGTATCGCGGCTCTTTTATTATCCGCAAGAGCATCTTATTTTTGTTATCGTTGATTTATGTGGATCGTTGGTGTTATTACTATAGGATTGTGTTCATTCTACTGAATTTTCGGTGTTGGTACGTACTCTGGTTTCGGTTTCGCGGCTCTTTGATACTATTAGTAGGATTGTGTATGTTCTACTTTGAAGTTTTTTTTTTTTTTGAATGAAAACTTTGAAGTTTTTAATAGCAGGGAAACGCAAATCGTAGTTTTAGAATCTAATTTTAGAAATTTTTACTGTTTGCAGCAACAATTGCAGATTGAAAATCTTTGGAGTGGTATCGAGACAAGATTATTCCGTTCGAGAACGAGACTGTTGATTTCGTCAGGTATAAAAATATATGCAACATTGGTTGTTGAATTCTTGAAACTACTACTTGTTGCTTTATTGTTTCCTAAAATTGCTTATACAGTTGAGAAGAATATGGAGTCCAAATTATCCACTACTTTGCAAGCAATAGGCTATTTAAAGCAGCGAGTTCAGAACCATTCTGCAAGCTTCCCTGCTGTAGAAGAAAGATTTAAAAGCAGTAAGTGGTAGAGTTGCTGCAAATATGTTTTACTAAAATTTGTCTCTGTTTTTTTTTTTTGGAGTTGTTACAACTATATGATAGTAGTGGTCTTTGCATGAAGTCTTCTTATTTTGGATACTACGATATTGAATTCTTAAGCAGATGAAAAGCCGGAGTCTAAAGCTAAATGTAATGCTGAGACAGAAGCAAAGCTGAAGAACTCAGAGAAAAATGTGCAGGTTGGTGCTGAAGAAGGGAGGATTGATCCCGATTGTCAAAGAATATGTGATTTGCCAGACGATTTGCTATTGCAGATCTTACTCCACACCCCGACCAAAAATGCAGTGGCTACTGAGATCTTGTCTAAACGATGGCGTCATGTCTGGAAGATGCTGGACAAACTCGACTTCAAAGACGACCAAAGCAGCGAGAGCTTTGGGCGATTTATTGAAAAGTCACTGCAACTCCATGAGGCACCAAAACTAGTAACTCTTGTTGTCGAACTGGGTCCAACATGTGCTGTTGACGTAGACGTCGGAAAGTGGGTTGACAAGGCAGTTAAACACGGTGTGAGAGAGTTGGATTTCAATCTCAGTTGGAAAGGAGAGCCCACAAGCTTCTCTAAGAGCCTTTACACATGCGACACACTCGTTACTTTAACTCTATCAAACCAGATTCTCGTAGATGTTACATTCCCGGCTACCATGCCATCTCTCTTAAATCTCTCTCTTTTGGACGTGGAGTACAAAGACGAAGACTCTCTTGCTAGGCTTTTATCAAGTTCCCCTGTTCTCGTCAAACTGAAGGTTGCACGACTTGATGAGGACAATTTAACAAACTTTACCGTCAAAGTGCCTTCGTTGAAAAAATTAACTTATAAGACTAGATTTCACGAGGAAGAAGAGGCGGAGGAGGAGGAGGAGGAGGAAGAGGAAAAGGAAGGAGAAGAGGAATATCACATTAGGTCGTTGGTGATTGATTGCCCTGCATTAACACATTTAAGAATATTTGACAATAGGGCAGACTATTGTAGTTTGACAGAGAATATGTTTTGCCTTGATAAGGTATACATCCCATACGTTCCTAACCCTGATGAAAAGTTTCTGACATGTCTTTCTTCTGTTACACGTCTGTACTTGGATTTCTCCAAATCAATGGTAGGGTTTACATATGAGATCTCATTTATTCCTTTGCTTAGTCAAACTAATCTTGGTTTGTTTTATTGCAGGTTGCGTGTAGTAACGCCATCAATTTCTCTCGGCTCATAGAATTATACTTTACCATAGAAGATCCAGTAGATTGGTTGGAACCATTTATTTGTTTGCTTCAAAACTCTCCTATTCTGAAAGCTCTTACTATCTTCACCATTGTAAGTGTCTTAAAAACGCATACACATTTATTTTTGATGCATTTTTAAATATTAATGTGTAAATATAATGGTATATTATCAGGGATGTCCTCCATCTTCATCTTCGTGGAACCAGCCGAGTACTATTCCCCCATGCTTATCGTCTCAGCTAGAGACTCTTAAGTGGCTAGATTACGGAGGAAAAGAAGATGACAAACAACTAATGACATACATTCTGGCTAACTCAAACTGCTTAAAGACGGTGGATATCAAGCTCATACCAACTTGCAATCTTGAAGAGTGTCAAAAGGAGTTAGAGTCTATGCCTAGGATTTCACCATCATCTCGCCTTCTTTATTCCCTCGAGAGGCCTGAAGTTTTTCGTTGGACGGTTTAGATCAATGCTCTACAATTGTTTAGGCGACGTTTATGAGTGTAGGCATCGGTCTAGGCAGCAAACCGATCTTTCTTTTAAATAAATCTGATTTAAGCGGTCTAACCAAGTTGGTTTAAATCATTTTAACCGATTTAAGTTATTCTAAATTAGTTTAATTTGGTTAAATGAAATAAGGTCAAAGTGAATTATGACTAATTTGATTAATATATTATATTCACCATCAATTTGTCTATAAACAAGTGATGATTTTTGTGTCTCTAATCCTGATTCTTTCTAGTATATCTCTGTTTTTAATATTTTATTAATTTAATTTTTAGTGAAATACAAAATTTGAAAATAAGTAATATAACTATAAGATATATAATAAAAACTAATATTTCGTTAACACCTAAGTTCTAGATTCCAAAGAATCAGTCTAGGCGTTTAGTTTAGATTATTGGATGAAAAAGAATATTAATATTATTTCTAGAATGATCATATTAATAACTTAGATGTTTTTGTTCTTTTTCAAGTAGAGTCTCGTGGTCAATGGTGTTTCCCTTTGTCGATCATTATTGTGTCTCTCTTGTCGAAAGTAGTTATGAGAATTTGCATTGAGAGACACATTTTGTCTTTTCAATTACAACACAAGGCATATTTATGCTTGTGACACACTTTTTATGAGTGTTTTACCTAATTTACTTTCTACTAAGTGTAAACACTAAAGATTCTAAAGAGAACAATTATAATACTCCTTTTTTATGTTTCGTTTTTTTCATCTCTTAAAATAAATATCTAAGAAATGAATAAAGTATTTTGCAATAACCCAACTTCAGAAATCTATGATCCAAATTCAAACAGAAAAGGAGGTTCGCAAATCTAGTCTCATCAGAGAGGTTTTTTTTCGCAACTTGATTTCAGATCCTTTTTAGTGATGAGCCTTGTCTTCTAATTCATTTCTTATCTCTAGATTTAGTTTTCCAATTTGAATTTAATAACCGAGGCAGAGATAAAGGTCTTTATATCATCGATTAGTCTTATAAAATAGAATGTAATGTGATGTTGTTATTCATGTACAAGGTCGCATATATATACATATCGTAGAGATTCTTAACCCTAAGGGGAATATGAATGTAGAAAATTACAAAATATTAGTTAGCCTTATCTCTAAGATTTATCCTTATCTCCTATACCCTCCCTCAAGTTGGAAGTGAGATCATGAATTTTCAACTTGGAGAGAAGATAATCAAATGTAGTAGAAGGTAGAGCTTTGGTTAGGAGATCAGCAGGTTGTTCTTTCGTAGAAATGTGTTGAGTAGCGATTAGCTTGGCTTCCACGGCATCACGAACTGCATGACAATCAGACTCGACATGCTTAGTCCGTTCATGAAATACTGGATTGGCAGCGATGTAGATGGCAGCTTTGCTGTCGCAGTAGAGATTCATAGACTGATGATGATCGACCCCAAAGGCAGTAAGAAGTTGTTTGACCCACTTGACTTCCTTTAAGGTATATGCCATGGCGCGATACTCTGATTCTGCGGAGGACATTGACACTGTCTTTTGCTTCTTTGCTTTCCAACAGACAGGGGACTGACCAAGCATTATAATGTAGGCACTAAGTGACTGTCTAGAGATAGGACATGTATTCCAATCTGAATCACAATAGGCGTTAACCTGAAGATCAGAATCAGAACGGAGGAGAATGCCCTGAGCAGGAGATCCCTTTATGTAACGAACCGTGCGTAAAGCGGCATTCCAATGATCTTGTCGCGGCTTCTGCATACACTGAGACAGAACATGAACTGCATAGGCTAGTTCGGGACGCATAAATTTCAGATATATGAGGCGACCTAGGCGTCGATAGGCGGCATGATGCGGCCATCAGATCAGCAACTGAACCAGAGGTCAACCCAAAGCCCTACTTAACCAGCAAAGGCGCCAACCAGGATATACGTGCACTAAAAATGCCATATCTTACAAACCAGGAGGTTTTAAATGACGAGGCTAATATTTATGGATTCTACACTCAAGAATAAGTCCAGGCTAATTGGAATTGGGCCAAAATATTCACAGAGAAAGAAGTTATGAATTTTAGAAGTCAGAGGTTTCTCAGCCCGTCCATCTGCGAGTATGCGACTTTAGAAGAGGATTCAATCCCAAAGAAGAAGCGGCCTGAACCAAAACCGATCATAGGAGTCAAGAGGAGTTTATTAGATTTCCAGAAAGCCCAAGATCTCGAGAAATGGCCAAGGAAATTGGAAGATATGATCAATTTCCCAAAACCGGTCAAACCAGCTCTACACTTGCCTTATTTGGAAGATCCGGGATTCACATCAAACCAACCTCAAGAATGGCAGCCAGGAGACCTTCTAAGTCATTCAGAGGCACTTCACAACATCCTAGGAAGCACCATGCCACACTGGATCAGGTGGTTCCCAATTAAACCAAAAGATCAAGCCGGTTTGCATCAATTGGCCAAACCGATATTATTTAAGGAATGTCTTCTACTCTTTCAGTTTGGTTCGACCCAAACGTATCTATGGAAGCCAGGACATAATCTAAACCATCCAGAAGACATCCAAGAAGTCCTCAGCTGCACCAGCACCCAGGAGATCAGGTGGATCTCTCTTCCCATCAAACTTCCATATTTGGCAGCAACTACACTAAATGCTTTGAAGAAGTCTCTACAGATATTTATTCAAGACCAACGGCCATATTCTCCAAAGGAAACTCAGAGACATGTCAGGAAGAATTCTTGACCGTGGTTACATCCAGAAGCTGTCCAGATACAAGATCATCCAAGATTCCCTTTTGAAGGCACAAATCGAGCTAACGGCTAGTTTCCATGGAGCCATCAAAACCTTCTCATCCAAGACTTTTATTTCGATTTATTTTCTTTCCTTATGTCATTTTCAGACTGTTAGAGAGTCCTTTGTCGAGCCTATAAAGCTCTAGTCTTTGCTTCATTGTAAATCACCCCATTTTGAAAGTAATAAGAATTATTCAGTTTTTCTAGTTTTCTTAAAACTATTGTTCTATGTCTTTTGAGTTTGTGTGAAGCAACTCCAAAGCACCTTGACTTATCAAGGCTCCTTTCCATAGAGTCTTGTGGCGTCTTCAACCCCCCCCCCCCCCATCCTTCCATTCCAATTCGTTTGCCAAGCTTGAGAGTGATACACATCCAGCAAGCAAAGCACCATCTCAATCCACTTCAATCATCAACTGATTAGGCTGAGAGTGTCACACGACCAGCAGCCTAATTCCATCCTATCTATCTTTATTTATCTTGTTTTATCATATTTAAAATCATATCTCATTTGTTTTTGCATTTTTTTTCAGGATCATAACTTGCATTCCATCATATCGCCCATCCGATCATATCTTTGGTCGATCCATCAAGCTTCCATCAACCATTTTGCCATCCCTGATTTCCAGCCTGCAACATTTGGTATCAGAGCTCAAGCTCCTGAATCAGGTCCATCTATCCTTGCATCATTCATATTTGCTTGCATTTATTTTTTCATTCATAAACCAAAAACAAAACCATAAAAACAGTTTTTGCATTGTTATTGTTCTTAAGAAAAGAAAACAAAAGAGAAGAAGTTTCTTGCATTTGATTCACGAAATTAGTTTGAAATTATTGTCTGGTTGTTTGCATTCATTCCCCAGCTCCACTTGCCATATTTAGATTTTGTGCATTCATTTAAAAAAACAAAAAATCTGCATTTCCAAATTTGTTTCTTGCATTGAAAAGTTAAAAAAAACAAAAAAAAGGCATAACATTTTATTAATTTCGTGCATACCATATTTGTTTCATAAGTTTGTTATTTGCATTCAAAAAAAAAAATCATTCATATTGCTTGCATTTGTTTTTTTTTTTTTCATCTTATAAACCGAAAACCCATAAAAACAGTTTTTGTGTTCTTGCTGTTCATCATATTTTAAAACCACGAAAAAAAGAAAAAAAAAGATGTTTTTGATTCATGTTACTTGCACTTAGTTTCGAAATTCTTGTTAGTTTCCTTTTTGTTTTGTTTTCATAATCAAAAATTCCATAAAAATTGTCATTTTGAATTTGTTTCCTTGTTTGCATATCCTTTTAAAAAAAAAATCATCCTAGTTATTTTATCAGACCATTTTAGTTGAAGTATTTCGTGCATATCATATTGCTGAATTTTTTTTAAAAAAAAATTTCATTCATCGTAAGTTTGAATCATTTGTTTCATATTGTTAGGTTTATTGCATTTCTTTAACTAAAAACTCAAAAAACAAATATCCTTGTTAGTTTGTTTCCATACTTTCTTTCCATTTGTGTTTCTTATCATACCATATTGTTTAATTTCGAGATTGCATTCAGATAATCAAAAGAAAAATCATTTTAGTATAGTTACTTCATTTCGGTTCATAATTGCATATTTTTCTCGGTTTAGTTAAATTGCATTCTTACATTTGTTTTATTTTGGTTAGGCCAAAACTGTCCATGCCTTCACTTGTTCTTTGAGATTGTTTTTCAGGAAGCAATGGAGGAGGAGAGACATGTCCAAAACCTAAGGGCCACCTTGAGCCAACAGTCCGCAGCTCTACAAAAGCTCCAACTTAAGATTGCTCAGTTGAAGAAAAGAAATCAGACACAAGGCCAACGTCCACTTGAAGGAGAAAGGAGATTTGGAGATGTACCAGGGGCTGTATATGTCGAGCCCAAGCCACCAGATCCTTCAAGGATCAATCAAACTCCAACTTCTAAAACCCACAACAATCATTTTGTTAATTCTCGGTTTGATTATAACTCTTTTGCTGATAAAATTGAACTCTTTAAATTTTCAGGAAAAAGAGGTTATCTTAGATGGGAGAGGAACCTTGATGAATGGTTTCACTTCAACAACATCCTGAGGAAAGAAAGGCTAGCTTATGCTATTGATCAACTTAGAGAAGAAGCCTTTAAATGGTGGGTACAAGAAGAAGATGATAGGCGGTTTTACAATGAGCCAACTATCAAAACGTGGAGAGCTCTTAAGGAAGTCATGAGGGATAGATTTGCACCAGATTTTACAAGTTCTGAAATCCAAGAACTCAATCCAAGGAGGTATCCAATTCATGGTTCCAAAGAAGCAAGAAGATTAGTGGCACAAGAGGGTCAAAGAGTCTTGTCTCAACAAGATAACTTTCAGCCAAACCAGGGGCATGCCATTGTCCATTGCTTAGACCAGAAGAGTGACATCCCAAAGGTCAGGAAGATGAGTACAAGTGTCGGCCAAAACACTTTGATCAGGTCCAAAGACAAACCAGAGCAAGCTATTGTCCAAGTAAAGGCTAAGGTAAGTCCTATACTTGATAAATCTTTTCATAAATCATCTACCACTTGTATGATGCACTTGTCTTTGTCCAAGAGTGTTATTACAGGTCTAAAGGAGCCTAGGTACATAGAAGAAGAGACGCCAGGCACAAGCCTTCCCACGGACCAGAAGGAAGCTCAAAGCACAAAACAATCAAAGTTGCTTAATAAACCAAAACCAGTGAGCATAGTATCAAACCAAGTAATACCAGATGAGAGCCACATTCTTACCGAACCAGAACATGAGCTCAATTAAAATCCACACCACAAGTGGAAACCGAAAACTGAACAAAAGATTGTTCAAGTGCCAAAACCTGAGGTAAATTTCACTCTAGATCATCATGATATTATTAATTCCATGACAAGATTAATGCACTTGTCTTGTCCAAGGAAAAGTGAAATTATTACAGGAAGCCAAGGTGAGTACAAGGCAAAGAAAGAACAAGAAGTTCTTGCTGCCACAACTGATTTAAGGGTTAATTGTTCTATGTTTATGTCATTTTATAAATCCCTTTATTTTGGTATAATATACTTGTCTTTGCCAAGATATTTTGATCCAGGTATAAGTCAAGAAGAACATAAAAACCGAGCTGAGCTATCACAAAAAGATGGTCATACCAACCAAGGTAAACAGTTGCAAGAAAGGCGGCCATCTAACCAAATCTGTCCAAAGAAGAATATCATTCTTCATCATGCTGATGCACCCAAGGTAAATCCGGCCATAACACATTCTGTTCATAAAACTCCAGTATCAGATATAATTCACTTGTTCTTTGTCCAGAATGTTGAAAAAAATTCAGGTTGCAAAGAAGAAAGCTTCAAAGAAATCCCACAGAATAATCTTTTGTTGCGAGGAGGATCCACCCCAGAGATGGTCAGAATCGAGCCTACTAGGAGTATGAAGGACCATCCACTAAAGAAGAGAGGCAATGCCAAAGTCCATAGCAGAGGCGTGATCATATCCTATTTGCTGAAAGAAGAGCCACCTGATGCACAATCCATCTCCAAACCGAAACAATATCAAGGTAAGACCTTAGAATCTCAAAAGAATATGAAAGCTGACTTGCTCTATCTTGGTACAGGTTATCCAGTTTCGAGGTCGAAACTTTGTCACGGGGGAGGGTATGATGCGGCCATCAGATCAGCAACTGAACCAGAGGTCAACCCAAAGCCCTACTTAACCAGCAAAGGCGCCAACCAGGATATACGTGCACTAAAAATGCCATATCTTACAAACCACGAGGGTTTAAATAACAAGGATAATATTTATGGATTCTACACTCAAGAAGGAGTCCAGGCCAATTGGAATTGGGCCAAAATATTCACAGAGAAAGAAGTTATGAATTTTAGAAGTCAGAGGTTTCTCAGCCCGTCCATCTGCGAGTATGCGACTTTAGAAGAGGATTCAAGCCCAAAGAAGAGGCGGCCTGAACCAAAACCGATCATAGGAGTCAAGAGGAGTTTAGTAGATTTCCATAAAGCCCAAGATCTCGAGAAATGGCCAAGGAAATTCGAAGATATGATCAATTTCCCAAAACCGGCCAAACCAGCTCTACACTTGCCTTATTTGGAAGATCCGGGATTCACATCAAACCAACCTCAAGAATGGCAGCCAGGAGACCTTCTAAGTCATTCAGAGGCACTCCAAAACATCCTAGGAAGCACCATGCCACACTGTATCAGGTGGATCCCAATTAAACCAAAAGATCAAGCCGGTTTGCATCAATTGGCCAAACCGATATTATTTAAGGGATGTCTTCTACTCTTTCAGTTTGGTTCGACCCAAACGTATCTTGGAAGCCAGGACATAATCTAAACCATCCAGAAGACATCCAAGAAGTCCTCAGCTGCACCAGCACCCAGGAGATCAGGTGGATCTCTCTTCCCATCAAACTTCCATATTTGGCAGCAACTACACTAAATGCTTTGAAGAAGTCTCTACAGATATTTATTCAAGACCAACGGCCATATTCTCCATCAAGGCAACTCAGAGACATGTCAGGAAGAATTCTTGACCGTGGCTACATCCAGAAGCTGTCCAGATACAAGATCATCCAAGATTCCCTTTTGAAGGCACAAATCGAGCTAACGGCTAGTTTCCATGGAGACATCAAAGCCTTCTCATCCAAGACTTTTATTTCGATTTATTTTCTTTCCTTATGTCATTTTCAGACTGTTAGAGAGTCCTTTGTCGAGCCTATAAAGCTCTAGTCTTTGCTTCATTGTAAATCACCCCATTTTGAAAGTAATAAGAATTATTCAGTTTTTCTAGTTTTCTTAAAACTATTGTTCTAAGTCTTTTGAGTTTGTGTGAAGCAACTCCAAAGCACCTTGACTTATCAAGGCTCCTTTCCATTGAGTCTTGTGGCGTCCTCAACCCCCCCATCCTTCCATTCCAATTCGTTTGCCAAGCTTGAGAGTGATACACATCCAGCAAGCAAAGCACCATCTCAATCCACTTCAATCATCAACTGATTAGGCTGAGAGTGTCACACGACCAGCAGCCTAATTCCATCCTATCTATCTTTATTTATCTTGTTTTATCATATTAGAAATCATATCTCATTTGTTTTTGCATTTGTTTTCAGGATCATAACTTACATTCCATCATATCGCCCATCCGATCATATCTTTGGTCGATCCATCAAGCTTCCATCAACCATTTTGCCATCCCTGATTTCCAGACTGCAACACGGCAGGATCAATAAGGTAAGGTGACTTAGACAGAAGGAGTTTATGATGGAGCTCGATGGGAACTGACGACGGTTTGGAGCCAAGTAGTCCAGTCTCAGCGACAATGTCTAAAGCGTATTTGCGGTGTGATAGAAAAATGCCTTCGTCATTGCGTGCGACTTCAATGCCGAGAAAGTACTTTAGTTTGCCCAATTCCTTCATATGAAAACACTTGTGTAGATAGTTCTTGAACCGCTGCAAGGTAGAGATGTCATTGCTGGTGATAATAAAATCATCGACATAGATCAAAATATGAAGACATACTGTCCCTTTGACAAGCGAGAAGTGAGAGTAATCAGCTCTGCTTTGTTTGAAACCATATGACTTCAAGGCCGTAGTGAGTTTAGAAAACCAGCACCTAGGAGATTGCTTGAGGCCATAGATAGATTTACGTAGACGACAAATTTTTGTAGGATCTGCATCTTCAAATCCAGGCGAAAGCTTCATATAAACTTCTTCTTTCAAGTCACCATGCAAAAATGCATTGTGAACATCCATTTGATGAATTTCCCACTTCTTGACAGCAGCAGCTTGAAGAAGAATCCTAACAGAAGTAGGTTTAGCCACATGAGCAAACGTATCGGTATAATCCAGACCCTCTCTTTGGCGATTACCGCAAGCTACAAAGCGAGACTTTTTGCGAGTTTCCTTGCCGTTAGCATCGAACTTGGTTTTGTAGATCCATTGGCAGATGATTGCCTTTTTACTAGGCGGTATAGTAGTAATATCCCATGTGTGGTTTGCTTCGAGTGCTGTATACTCGTCGGTCATAGAATCATTCCAAATGTCATCAAGAGAAGCCTCTTTGTAATTCTTAGGATCAGATGAAGATGTTATAGCAGCTAAGAACGACATATGACCAGCTGAAAAGCGAGCTTTAGATAGATAATATTCAATGGGATACACTACAGGAAATAAGGGTTTTAATAGCAATGTAATATAGCGGAAAAGAAGTTTGTGCTATTGTATGTTTGTGGCTAGAAATATAATAGCGTTTCTTTAAGTAAAAAGCTATTATATCTGGAGCGGCAAAATGAAATTTGCAAGCGCGCATGTTTTTGGGATTTTGATCTTTAGATTATAGCACTGAGAAAGAATAATCGTTATGGTATCCTCGACCGCTTATTTTTTTATTAAAACCCGCGAATGATAAATTTTGTGGGAAATATATCTTTGACCAAAGCAAAGAATATTTAGTACTTTTTCATTAAAACAAAAGAATATCGTCTCTGCATTTTCTCTCCCAAAGTGTTCTTCGTGAGACCCCTTCGGAATCATCGATCTCTGTCTTCTTTGTCTTCATCGATCTCTGTCTTCTTTGTCTTCTTCGATCTCAGGTTTGTCTTCTTTGATCTCTGTCTTCTTTAACTTGCATGCATCATGATAATAATCGATTGCTTATTATCTCAATAGATATGTATCGATCGTCTTCCATTTTTACAATCTACAATCATGAAAATTAATCGATTGCTTATTATCTCAATAGATCTCAAAAATGATTTTTTTAGGAACAAATTAACATGGGGCCGAAGACACGAGGAGGAATGGTTAGAAGAAGCAGACGTTCCCAAGGTCTGGAAGCAGAAACAGAGTTCATTGAGATAACCAGAAAGAGTACGAAAATGCGTAAGTTAAATAAGGGAAAAGAAGTTGCTATTGAAGAAGAAAACATTGAGATAAGGCAAGAAAGTGCTGACGAAGTCCCGACAAAGGTTTCTGAAGATGTTAATGAGGCGGATGGTGATGGTGATGGTGATGATCCACATGTGGAAATTGAAGTTGAGAATGTCATTGCTGAAGAACAGTCTCAGTCTGAGAATGGAGTTACTGAAGAACCTTCTCAGCCGAGAGAAGCTGACATGGAAGCTGAAAATGGAGTTACTCAAGAACCTTCTCAGCCGAGAGAAGCTGACATGGAACCTGAGAATGGATTTACTCAAGAACCTTCTCAGTCGAGAGAAGCTGACATGGAACCTGAGAATGGAGTTACTCAAGAACCTTCTCAGCCGAGAGAAGCTGACATTGAAACTGAGAATGGCATTTCAGGAGCAGAAGCATCGCCATCTGATGGAAAACAAAAGAAGAAAAGAGGACCCACAAAGATGCGTAAAGTGGCCAAGGATCATCAAGAGAAGGTTTCTGTGTCATTCACTGAGCTTGGCGAACATGTAGGTCCTGGATCAGTGACACTTTCATCGTTCCTTGGACCCCTTGTACGCGAACATGTGACTGTACTTCTTGATGATTGGAGGAATCTTGATAAGCAGACAAAGGACACATTATGGGAGGAAATTCAGGTATATATATGCCCTTAAGTCTATTGTATAATGTCTTTGTAAGGATTATAATGTGTGGCATTTGCATACATTACTGCAGGCGAGGTTTGATTTGAAAGAAGAGTGGCAAAAAGATTCAGTCTTCAAACAGATGGGCTGTTTGTGGAGATCTGGAAAGTCAAGGCTTGTATCACAACTGCGAAATGCAAAAAGCTCCACAGAGAGAGCAGCACTGAAACCAAGCAACATTCGATCTGTTCAGGTTTGGAGCGCTTGGGTTAAGAGTAGGACTTCGTCTGTGTTCAAGGTGAAATATACAGAGCATTTGGTTTTTAAGTGTTTACTTCGGAGATTTGATTGATCAAATTTGATTTAATAATATTGTAGGCAAAGAGTGAAAAGTACAGAGCACTAAGGAGAGCTCAGATTCCTCACACCACTAGTCGTAGAGGAATGAATCGTCTAGCTTGTGAAATGGTAAGTAACAGTATGTAATTATATTATATCTGAAGATAGAACAAACTGATAAGTAAAACAATATATCACTCTTGTAGAAAAAAAAGAGTGAAGACCCTAAGAAGATTAGCCGGAGCAAGGTCTGGATAGCAGGACACACTCACTCTGATGGTAGACCTGTTAGACCTGAGTTTGCTGAAACCATTGTAAGGTTTCATTGTCTGATTAATTAAGTTACTCTTTTTGGTATTGAAAAGGACCATAACTTATATTGTGTTTGTCTCAGGAAAAAATAATTTCACTTGATAGTCAAATGGACTCCACATCCAGTGTTAATATAAAAGAAGATGCTGTTAGTCAAGTGTTGGGAGTAGACAAACCTGGACGAGTCAGAGGGTTGGGAAGAGGGATTACTGCTACGAAACTAGCATTCTTGTCAGCTAGAGACTCCAAACTTGCCGACTTGGAAAGCGAGATTAAAGACTTGAAGATTCTGGTCCGTGACTTAGCTGGAAATAAGGTGAATTTTCTTTAGTTTTAACTGGTTATATAATGTAGAATTTCCTTGATTGATATAAAATCAATGATTCATTTTATGTTTTTACAGAAAAACAATGATGATTGTGTTTCTCCATCTGAGGCTAGTTATGTATACAAAGAAGGAACTAGAGTTCAACTACTTGATTGGTGTGAGTCAAAAGATGTTGTTGTCGCTGAAGGAGAATTCTGCTCTGCTGAAGGTACATACAAGATTGGTCGTATTCCGATTGGTCCTAACGCCGCGGCGGTTGTTGTAAAGTCGGTATCAAACCCGAAGGCATCTGTTTGGAGGCCAACTACGGATGTGCGTAATCTTCAGGAAGCAGCGGGATGCAAAATTCCATGGCCAATTGATAAACTGATACTAGATAGTGCATCGAACAACCATCCAGTTTCCTCGGATGTGTTAAGATCAAAGGTCATTCCATTAGCACGTATACTTACGTTTGTATTATAAAATTCAACATGATACTAACCATATGCATTGTCAATATAGAATACTACCGTAGATGATCTTGAAAGGTGCAAGATCTACGATTGGGTTAAGGGCGTCGAGGTAATCGCTGAAGGTTTTATGGGTTCGACTGACCCATATGAGATGGTGAACAATGTTCCTTTGGGTCCGAATGCTGTAGTTATGAGAGTTGCTAAGGTGATTAATGGGAAAGCTTTTCTATGGAGGCCAACAAGTGACATGACAACAATGAGTGATGCTGTTAATGAAAAGATCGCATGGCCGCTCCATAATGTATCAGTAATTAAAGTTCCTGAAGATGAAGGGGAAGCTAGTGTCAGAAGGCCTTCATTGGTAAATTTACAAACTTCTCTCTTTTACAAACTTATTTAGATGTAGTTGGTGTGATGTATTTGTTGTGCTTGTAGAGTCCAAGTGGCAGCACTAGTTCCACCCGTTCAGGTGGTAAAAAGAAGTGCATCTTGTTGGACCACAACAACTCAGGACGGAAAGTCGCAGAAGGCAGAGTAAGTAGTACTGATCCATTGTGTTTAGTCCATCACGTCCCGTTAGGTCCCAATGCAAGTCGGGTCTGGGTTGAAGTGGCCTTGATTGAAGATGCATCTCTATGGAGACCAAACTCTTTTCTGGAAGACATATCAGATGCTGTGGGCAGCACAGTGGCTTGGCCAAATGATAAGATTCTGTATGTTTAAATGTACTCGATCGAGTATTCTCAAAGACATATTTATGGATCGGAGTATGCTTGTTTTGTTTTAAGACATATTTTGCTTGTTTGGTTGTAAGACATATTTTGTTTGGTTGTTAAGACATATTTCTAATAAGATTATGTAGGCTTGGCATATATATAAATTATAAAAATAAGTGGTCCTTTAAAATTTTTAAAAAATAAGTGTTTCAAAATAATTTATACAATTTAAGTGTTCCATTAAAATTTTTACAAATAAATTGTTCATAAAAATTTATACAATTTAGATTTTAGGGTTTATTTAGGGATTCAACCCTATTGTAACAAATTTATACCCTATCATCATATAGGGATTCAAATTTAGGGATTCAACCCTATTGTAACAAATTTATACAATTTAGATGAAACAAATTTAGATTTTAGGGTTTATTTAGGGATTCAACCCTATATAACACATAAGGATTCAACCCTATCATCATCTATTCTCCATATAGAGAAATCATTTTATACTTATTTCAAACATATAATATTTTTGTTAAAAAAAATTAATAATAAAATTTATTAAAATTTAAATTTTGTTTATAACATAATTTCCCATCATTTTCATGCATTTTTCGTAATTTAAAAATAAATTAATATAGAATTGTACATAAACCAATAAGAAGGAATGGTGGGGATAGATGACGTGCCTTCATAGAAGCCGTAGGATCTGATTTTTTAATCTTTCAATCTCCGTCTTTCCATCGGAGATCTGTTCATTCTCCTTCTGCGATTACTCAAATCTAGGTTTAGTTCCTTTTGCTGACGCCTCCTTTTCGAAAATCGAAGGTTTCAGTCGATTTCCCTCGAAGTTATATTGTTCTGATATGGAAAAAGCATGGGTTTGGCTTCCAAGGTAGTAATCTTTTCGACATTTTAATTCATGACGAATTCTTCTTCTGTTCCAAATTTTTTGTTCTGATTCTGTTCCTTATATATATATATAGGGCTAGCCTCGAATATTTCGAAGGAGCAACAGGCTTTGTTACTGCATCAGCGAGGAGGTTAGGAGATCCGACAGAAATATTATGTCCCTGTACTCACTGCAGAAACCTTTCCCATCAAGTTTTAGACAAAGTAACGGAGCATCTTGTGATTAGGGGTATGGATAAGAAGTATATGAGGAGTTCTTGTTGGAGTCTTCATGGTGAGAGAAGGTCTGATATGAATGATAGTGTCCCTCAATCAGAAACAGAGGCTTATGGTTTGCTAAGGACGGCTTATTTTGATAGTGGTGAACCTGATGAACCGCCTTCTGATGACACTGGAGGAGAGCCTGTACATGGTGAACCTGATGAAGACTCGGAGTTTAGGAAGAAGTTGAGAGATGCTGAAACTCCATTGTACTTGACATGTAGCAAGCACACCAAAGTTTCTGCGATCATGGCCCTTTACCGCATCAAAGTAAAGAGTGGAATGTCAGAGGCTTACTTTGATCAGCTACTGTCGGCATTACATGACATGCTACCAGAAGGTAATGTACTACCAAAGTCGACTGATTCGATTAAGAAGTTCTTGAAGATTTTTGGGTTTGGCTACGAAATGATTCATGCGTGCAAGAACGATTGTATTCTCTATAGGAAGCAATATGAGGAGTTGGAAACCTGCCCAAGATGTAGTGCTTCTAGATGGGAAATTGATAAGCACAGTAATGAAGAAAAGAAAGGAATTCCTGCAAAGGTCCTACGGTATTTTCCGATCAAAGACAGATTCAAGAGGATGTTTAGATCAGCAAGGATGGCTGAGGATTTGCGATGGCATGCCAACAATGCCACTGAAGATGGTATAATGCGACATCCTGTTGACTCGTTATCTTGGGCTCAAGTGAATAATAAGTGGCCAGAGTTTGCTAGTGAAGCAAGAAACCTTCGACTCGGCCTGTCAACAGATGGTATGAACCCTTTCTCTATCCAGAACACAAAGTATAGTACTTGGCCAGTGTTGTTAGTCAATTACAACTTGCCACCAACTCTGTGTATGAAGGCTGAGAACGTCATGTTGACTATGTTGATCCCTGGACCGACGGCTCCGAGCAACAACATTGATGTTTATCTAGAGCCACTGGTTGAAGACTTACAAGAATTGTGGAGTGAGGGGATTCAGGTATACGACTCATTCCTGAAAGAGAAGTTCACACTAAAAGCTATGTTGTTGTGGACTATAAGCGACTACCCGGCTCTAGGTAGTTTGGCAGGTTGTAAAGTTAAAGGGAAACAAGCATGCAATGTTTGTGGAAAGGATACACCAAATAGGTGGCTCAAGTTTAGTCGCAAGTATGTGTATTTGGGGAATAGGAAGCGACTAAGCCCTGGACATCACTACAGACGCAGGAAAGGATGGTTTGATAATACAGTGGAGAAGGGGACTGCAAACAGGATTCAAACCGGTGCAGAAATATTTGCAACACTAAAGAACTTCAGGAATGACTTTGGAAGATCTTTAGCAAAGAAAAAAAAAAGGAAGAGAAATGTTGTCTCAGAAGATGAGGTGGCTGAAGACGAAGAAAATGATGAAACGAGTGATCAATGGAGGTGGAAGAAACGATCAATATTCTTCGATTTACCGTACTGGAAGGTATTATAGCTATTGTTAGACTGAGATACGATTGTCACATTTTGTTTATCCATTAACTGATCATTCTGTTTTCAATGTGTTAGGATTTGCCGGTGCGTCACAACATCGACGTCATGCACGTGGAAAAGAACTTGTCTGATGCATTATTATCAACGCTGATGCAGAGTAAAGAATTTTGCTAGGCCAGAAGCATGTATGGCTGAGGGGTACTTAGCTGGAGAATGCATAGCCTTTTGTTTAGAGTTCCTAAAGAATTCTGTACCCGTTGAAGAAGTACTTAACCGTAATGAAGATATTCAGTCTGATGGAATGGTTCTTGAAGGTCGACCACTGCAAAAGGGAACAGAGCTTATTCTTTCAGAGAAAGATAGAGACATAGCACATCGATATGTTTTGATGAATATGGCTATTATGGATCCCTATGTTGAGTAAGTTCTACTGTCCCTCTCAAATTCAGATTTTTTTATCAGTCTGATAACTCTCTACTTTGTTATGAGAACCAGGAAGCACTTACAAGAACTGCAAGATAATGATGTTCGATTAGCAACAAATGAAACTTTGTTATGGAAGCATCACACCCAACAATTTGCTGAATGGGTGAAGAATAAGGTTTGTACAACTTCACTATCTGTTCACTTTTCTATTCACATAGCTCACACAGTTTTACATCCTTGTTAGATACCTTCTAACTCAAAGGAGCATTCTACGAAGCTGAGGTGGTTGGCCTTTGGACCAAGGTTTACTGCTCATACCAATAAAGGTTTTGTCATTAACGGGAACCGATTTCACATACAATCCGTTAAGCGAAAGACTCAGAATAGTGGAGTCACTTACGAAGCTTTCAGCATGTGTAGATCTTCTGCAAGAGATACAAGACATACAGCCGATATGGTCACATATTATGGAGTGATAACAGAGATCATTCTTCTCGATTACCACATGTTCAGCGTTCCTTTATTCAAGTGTAATTGGGCGAACAGAGGCTACGGTGTTAAGGAAGAAGATGGTTTCACCCTTGTCAATCTTCATGTCAACCAAACGCCATATTTACAAGATCCATACATTCTACCATCACAAGCAAAACAGGTATTTTACTCTAGAGAAGATGAAGAATCGCCTTGGTATGTTGTTATGAGAGCACCACCGAGAGGATATCATGAACTCGAGACAGAGGAAGACGTTGTCGGAGCACCATTACTCGCACAGGAATTTGATGATACAGAGCAATTGTCTGATGATGAAAGTTTTTGTGTTAGAGATGATTGTGATGGAATTATAGTTGCTGATTGATTTTTTTTGCATGGAAAATTTGTGAGAATTGAATATATTTTTTATTTTCGAATATTTTAATTTTCTTCGAATTTTAATTAGAATTAATTTTTATTTTACATTTTTTGATTCTCTATTATTTTAAAAATCAAAATATTAAATAAAATTTGTTATAAACAAAATGAAACAATTGCATATAAAAAAATGCAATGAAATGTTCAAATATTGCTATTGATAGAAGACGACAATAGTAATTACAAATCGCTATATTTAATTTTAAAAAATGCTATAGTTAAAAAGTTATAATATCATTTTGGCGACGCTATAATACAAATTTACAATTGCATAACAAGAACCGCTATTAATAATAAAATATCAATAGCACAACAAAAATCCGCTATGAAATGTACGAGACCTATTATCGCGGGCGATATTGGAGCGCTTTCTACAACGCTATGGTAGCGTCTTATAGCGCTTTAGCGGTGCCATCAAAACCCTTATTTCCTGTAGTGATAGGGCGTACCTGAGACCGTAGTAGAGGAACCTTGGAGAGGAGTAGGTGTAACGAGAGAGACAATGGGGAGTGTACTAGTCTTTGATGCATTCACTACATAGTCTTTGAGAAGAACTGAAGGTTTGCTTGTACGACGACCACGACCTAGCAACTCAGGAAGACCAGGAGAAGGAGGAGTAATGTCATGAGACGGAGCAGAGTGCTCTGTAGGAGGAACAGGGGATAAGGGAGTCGTTTCCTTGTCGGGTAAGGTAGGGGTTTCAGGTGCTGTAGTATTTTCTGGTGTGGTAACGATTGAAGGTATGAAAGTAGCAACTGGTGGGGATATTACCGGCAGGGGCTGTGCGATAGGAACAATGTCAGAGTTTGGTGATAACCAATCATCGACAGCAGCATCAGGTTGAAAGACAGGAGGTGTGACATAATCTGTGTTTGGAACTCCTGGAAAATGATCCTCAAGAAACACGACATCTCGACTAGAGAAGAAGTCATTGCTCTCAATATCGTATAACTTCCAAGCCTTCTTCCCATAAGGGTATCCAACAAACAAGCATTTCCTACTGCGATCACTGAATTTATCTATGTTGCGAGGTCGTCGATGAGCGTAACAGAGACAGCCGAATACTCGTAGTGAATCAAAGGAAGGTTTGAAGCCGTGTAGTAGTTCGTATGGTGTGCCTCCATTGAGGACAACAGAGGGTGTTCTATTGATAAGATGTGATGCTGTTAAGATGCTTTCGCCCCAAAATGTAACTGGTAATTTCGCTTGAAACAGAAGAGCTCGAGCAATGTGGAGAATGTGTCAGTGCTTACGTTCTACTCGAGCATTTTGCTGTGGCGTATCCACACAGGAAGTCTGATGTTCAATGCCATGTTGGCGAAGAAAGGATTTGAGAACCATGATCTCGGAGCCATTATCTGATCTGATGGTTTTGACTTGTTTCCCAAACTGTTTCTCACTCATGACACAGAAGTTTTGAATCAAACCCTTAACTTCTGATTTCTCTAACATTAGATACGTCCAAACAGCTCTAGAGAAGTCGTCAACAATAATAAGAAAATACGCAGCTCCACAGGAAGAGGGAGTTCGATATGAACCCCAAACATCGCAATGTATTAAAGAAAAAGGTTCCAAAGCTTTATTGGAACTTGTAGGAAAAACTGAACGTGTTTCTTAGCACGAAAACAAATGTCACAGGAATGGGACTCAGCAAAATCAACTTTTAAAGTAGAAAACACAGGTAATGTAGAAAGCACTTTGTAGGAAGGATGACCGAGTCGTCGATGCCATAGGACTGAAGGAGAAATACTCTTCGCAGCTGTCTGATTAGCACTTGCGACTTTGACACCTTTGAAGTAGTACACCCCCTATCGTTCTTCACCGGCTCCAATCAGGGTCCTCGTAAAACGGTCCTGTAAAACGCAAATAGTATCAGTAAAGATGGCTATGCAGCCGGTTTGCTTCAACAGTTCGGATACCGAAATCAATGTACAATTGAAATTTGGTACGTAAAGAACATTAAGTAGTATGTAATCTTTAGTAAAACGTAGGTGGCCAATCTTAGTGGTACGAGAAGCAGTGCCATCCGGGAAAGTAACCGCAGATGGTAAGATATCAATGGCGTCATGTAACAATGATAAATCACCAGTCATATGGTGCGAAACACCGGTATCTATAATAACATCAGAGAGTTCGGTTTTACCAGACAAACGGTCAGTAGATAGTTGTTATTGTTTTGACTGAAGTAAACCGATGAGAGCTGCAATTTGATCATATGTATAGGATGGAGCATTGACAGAGGCAGACGTAGCGTTTGAACGGCCACCACGACCACGTCCTGTAGTATAGCAACCACCACGACCTCTGTTTCCTGAAGCATTCCGAGAACCGCGTTGTTGTTGTTGCTCAAGGAACCACTCCGGGTAACCATGAAGTAGGAAACATTCTGAAGCTTCATGTCCAGTACGTTTGCAGTGAGTGCAAGAGCGAGCAGGATCATGGCTTCGAGTAACGACAGCTGCAGCATTGATAGATGGGGTGTCTGAGTTGACGGAGAACCCAATTGCGTCTTGCTTAGTATCAGCAATATGCAGATTGTTGAGGTTTTGCTCGGCTCGTATAACTCGTGAATAGACGACGTTTAAGTCTGGCAAGGGTTCTTCGTCAATGATTTGAGAACGGATGCCATTGAATCTGACTTCATCGAGACCAAACAAAAACTTATGAATTTTCGCATCTTCCCGTTCTTTCTCAAGTTCTGCGGATGCAGCGCATGTGCAAGAAACTGACGGTTTGAAATTTTGTATCTCTTCCCATAATTTGGAAAGACGTCTGTAGTACTCAAGAACGGACTGGCCATTCTGTTTGCAGTTAGTAATTTCATCCTCTAGTAGATGCTTGCGGACACCATTTTTCACCGAGAACCGTTGCTTAAGAGATTCCCAAAGTTTAGAGGCGTCAGCGATATGAGTGACGGTAGATCGAACTTGAGGGTCAATCGAAGTACGTATCCAACCGACTATCACAGAATTGGTAGAGGTCCAGCGAGCAAGATCAGGATTGGTAGTTGTTTGAGTATCGTTCCATCAATAATCCCGATCTTTTGTTTGGCTTGGAGAGAGTTCCAAAGCTCAGTTGCCCACTCGGAGTAGTTATCTCCTTTGAGAAGCACCGGTGTGATCAAAGCACCCGGGTTATCTGAAGGATTAAGAGTATAATGGGGTTCCGTAGTAGTGGAGCTCTCCATTGTAGAAGTAGAGGTAGAGGAAGTAGAACCAGACATGGCTGACATGTTGAGAAAATCAAACCGATCGTCGTTTGTGGTAGTATATGTAAGCGGAAAATAGATGTTTAGAGAGAAAAATTTATCAGAAATCGATGTGTGGCTCTGATACCATAAAATAGAATGTAATGTGTTGTTGTTATTCATTGTGTGGCTCTGATACCATAAAATAGAATGTAATGTGTTGTTGTTATTCATGTACAAGGTCGCATATATATACATATCGTAGAGACTCCTAACCCTAAGGGGAATATGAATGTAGATAATTACAAGATATTAGTTAGCCTTATCTCTAAGATTTATCCTTATCTTCTATATCTTATTATTTGTCAATTTCGGTTACTTTGGTTTTTTCTAATTTGATTTGTCAAAAAATCTTGATTTCGATGGTAGTGACGTATGTTGTGTTATTTCTTCTGAGTTTTTTTTTTTTGAAACATATCTCTTCTGAAAATCAAGGTCTTTTTCTTCTCTTATTTCAGTTTAGCTATTCTGCTTTGTAGTAAAATTTGATATTTTCTCATTATTCTAGGTATACATATATATATTGAAAAAATGATTTTTAATTTGAAAATGGCTTAATGAATCCAATGTGGAGAACATGGTTAAGTTAAATCTAAAAAATGGGAGAATAATAAACACATAAAATGTTTGATAAAATGTACGTGAGAGATACGTGTGTCCACAACTCGTCGATCCACAATTTGCTCGTCGATAATTTGATGTTCATAACTCTTCCGTCCACCGTCTTTCCGTCCATAACTTACATGTCATAACCACATTTATCCATAAAATACAATTCATTTGTCCATAACGCAAACTATTTATCTTTTGATCAATAAACATTAAGTATAATTAGCAACATTTAAATTTGATAGATAAGCCATTGTAACAATTTTAACCATATGAACAAAAATGATTCTTGATTTCAATCTAAAACTAATATTTAAACAAACTTTAATTTCTCTGTCCATAATTATTATATCTTCAACCCATCCGTCTATATTTTCTCAGTCCACAACACATTTATTCCCACATCATTTGTCCACAACTTCTCTATCCGCATGTCCTCTTGCTTATCTTATCCGTCCCAACAACACTCGTTTATTATGTATATAAGACTACGTACAATGGTTCAATTATTCAATTCTGTAATTTTTACTTTTTAACCATCCACATCATATTCTTTTTCTTCCACATAATCATTCAACATTTATTCAACTTCTATATCGTACAGTGGTTTCTTAAAACAAATTCAACATCATATCTTATTATTTCATTTTTATTATTTTATTTAAAACAAATATATCAATAACAATTATCAGTTATAATTTGTTTTAGAAAATCTAATTCACAGAAAAGTAACCGTTTAGATAAATAAATGTTTATTGGTAAATAATATAAATATTTAATATCAGTATTAAAGTAAAAAAATGTGTCCAAATCAAATAAACCAAGTCTTTATTTGTTGAGTAAAGAAAATGATGAATTTTAATATAATTTTTAATTTTATAAAAATATATCTAGAAATTAAAGTCTATTTTTTCGGGAAAAAAGTTGTCCGATCCTATTTACCACTTTTAACCACATGGGGACCACTTAAATTTTTCTGATTAGTTAAAACATTCATTCTGGACCCATTTTATTATTTTTAATTGGTTGAATTTATTCAAAACCAATTCAGCTAAAATACCATGAAACAAAAGATAATGAGGCATCAATGCAAAAAATTATTTAATTTGGTAGTTGGATAAGTGAACAAAAGCGAAGTCACCTCTCTGTCCGCTTGTGATGTCCGCCTAGAGTAGATAGGCTCTAGTGTCTAAGTTATGTTACGTTAGGCATATCATAAAAAGATACACCTGCCAGGTGGTGTCAGACAAAAAAGACATTTTGTCTTGCTCATATTCAGAGCATCTCTTTATTTTTAAAGGCTTTTGCATTCCAACAGTTCTTCATCTTTTCAAATTTTAAAGGGGTGAACAGTACACCCTGAAATTTGAAGGTGCATTGTAGCGGCCTTTAAAACACTATTTACTTTTCACTTTAGTCCTATTTATATATTTTAATGATTGTGTACTTATTATTTCTTATTTTGCATTCTACTATTATAACTATATTGGCACTTAAATATTATAATTGTGGTCTTATAAAATTATTTTTAAATAATAATAATATATTAATAAATATTTTATACCAATATATACTAATATTAATAAAAATATAATATAAACATATTATTTCACATAATATATTTCGAAAATTTTACACAAATACAAAATTATAATACAATCATAATATTTTACATCAAAATAAAAGATACATAAACTGAAATATTACACATTAAAATATATCTTACAATACTAATATTCAGGTAAATCCATAAGCTGAAATATTACACATTGAAATATATATTACAATACTAATATTAAGGTAAATTTGGTCTTGAACCTCCAAAATCACCAAGTATTCTCGATATAAATTTCGAGCATTCTCTTCGGTTTGTTGTTGCTAAGTTCTTTTTTGTATGATTCTTGCTTGTTCAGATCGGATAAACTGGCGAGTGCTAATATCATCAATGGAGTTTAAATTTTTCAACATGATTTTATTTTCAGCCTCCATTTCTTCCAGAGCAAAATTTTTTGCTTGATTTTGCATGTTTAACTGAACCATCTCATAAGTTTTTTCTCTAGATGATGCACTTTCTTTCAAGAAATCTAGAATTTGTTCATTTGCTGAAACCACATTATCCATAGATGAAGTATTACCTTCAGAAAGTTTTCTTTTAAGTTTTGCTTTCTTCGATCCAATAGGACGTTGTGACGAATTTGAACCGAAGATTGATTGAGAATGAAGAAATTCCAGGAGATTGTGATGCTGGAGAGCCGACAATATCACTCTCAATATCCGGAATACCGATATTGACATTATCTGAAAACTTTGGAATATCATTCATTAAAAGCCACACATGATCAAATTTAAAACATTTTTTTAGTCTTGGGTCTTACATCAATAATGTTTTTGCCTTTTCCATCTGCAAATATTTTTGGAATTAAAGAACATGATTAGATACATAAACACTAATAAAAATATATAACAAATACTAATAAAATTTATACTTATAATGTCTTGATCGGATGCGCCACTTGGATGCATATTTTGCACTTGGATCACACAACTCTTCAAGTTTCTAACAGCATACAAAATGATATCCATCCTACTTTCTACAGACCTATGACTTCTAATTTCCCAACTTTCTGTTTTTTTCTCATTGTAATTTTTTTCTATTTTTTCCCATAGTTTCTTCAGAGTTTGATTGTTGCTAGCAATGGGAATTTGTGAAATTTCTAAGTAGACATAACATAACAACTCATCTTCTTGTTGGTTAAATGATGTGCCTCTATTTTTTTTTCATTTTTGTAAACAAGAGAAAGAAACGAATGAGTGGGATGGAGAAAGTGTGATTTAGTAAAACGTGATTTTTCCATTTGGTAAAATCTATTATTTATTCACAAAATAAATATGGTTGGAGGTTATCTTATTTACTAAATATGGTTAGATGTTGGATAGTAAAATTACAAACTTTCATTTACTGGTTGATGAGACAAGAAATCTATTAAATGGCCTATTGAATGGTGCGAATCAATTGAATATGGTTGGGGGTTGTTTATGGTTGGCGGTTGGAGGTTGAAGGTTAGATAAGAAAATGACAAAGTTTCAGTTTAATGGTTGATGAGACATATTAATATGTATTCCTATATATATACATGCATTTGCATCTACGAACATATCAACAAAACTTCTAATAAAAATGAACTTTAATATCGAAAATTCATCTTCTTCTTCTTCTTACTCATTTGAGTTTGATCAATGGATTATTGATGAAAATGAGACAATAGAGAGAGAACAACAAATTGCAGTCAATTTATTTATCAACAATAATCGTCTTTTTCACCAACTCAATCAGGAAAATAATCATGTAAGTGACCATGGTTCTATCATCGGTCATGCAGTTATTTTTCGTGATAGAGAAAATGCTTATCGTAATTTGTACAATGATTATTTTTCTGATCATCTTGTGTATGGTGAAAGAGAGTTTCATCGTCGATTTAGAAAGTCACGAAGGTTATTTTTTCACCTTGTCGATGCCGTCAAGCAGCATGACAACTACTTCAACCAACGACGTGATGCATCTGGTAGACTTGAATTATCAGCTTTACCAAAAGTAACAGCTGCTCTTCGGATCTTGGCATATGGCATGACTGCTGGTGCGACCGATGAATACATTAAAATAGGAGAGTCCACAGCAATTGAATGCATGAAAAGATTTTGTCGTGCTAATGTATCTATCTTTTCAGAGTGGTATCTCAGGTCACCAACACCAGAGGACGTTTCCAGACTTCTCAATATTGGGCAACAACGCGGAATTCCTGGAATGTTAGGCAGTCTTGATTGCATGCATTGGAAGTGGAAAAATTGTCCAACGCATGGGCATGACAATTTGCAGGCTGTAGCGGGTCACCTACGATCATTCTTGAAGCGGTTGCGGATTATGATCTATGGATATGACATGCCTTTTTCGGAATGCCGGGAAGCAACAACGATATTAATGTTCTGAACTCTTCCAATTTATTTTCCAAACTTGCTCAAGGTACCGCTCCTCCAGCTAATTACACAATTCAAGGTCAAGAATATAACATGGGTTATTATTTTGCCGATGGTATTTATCCTAAATGGTCAACAATTGTTCAAACAATAAGCGATCCCCAAGGTCCAAAGAAAAAATTGTTTGCAGCAAGACATGAATCATGTCGCGAAGATGTTGAACGATCTTCTGAAGTTCTACAAGCCAAATTTGCTATCGTCGCAGGATCCTCACGTTATTGGAAGAAAGAGGTATTGCATGATATAACGACTTCATGTATTATAATGCATAACATGATAATTGAAGATGAACAAGATATCAACGCACCGATTCTAGATGCAAGACCGACGCTGTAGAAACCCATTAAAAAAAAAAAAAAAGAATGGTCGAGTATCCTTTGGGTGATCGAGTCGTGGACGATCGATTGTTTTTGTCTGAACCATGAGTCAAGTATCCCACTAGACAATGGTTAGACAATGTGGTATATTTACTCAAAGGACGTTTGAAGCATGACACTTTTGGAAGCACAACAGGAAGACCGGAAATTGGGCGAAAAACCCTAATTTCGGTATTATGGAATTTTTCGAAGAAGCCGGAAACTCGGGAAATATTTTCCATCAAGTCAGGATTCATTTGGAGCTTATTAAAAATAATCAGATCATCAGAACGGGCGTCGAAAAATATTGGGAGTGATCGCGGGACGAAAAATTCACTGGAAGGCCGATATCGGACAATTGACCGAGAAGCTCGAGGTGGCTAGATGTGTGTGTGTTCAGGACGTGGTGGCAAGCTCCTGTCAGTGTGTGTGTCAAGGGAAGCAGGAGGTGTTGCATTACATGCAACCTGTACATGCAAGTAGCCATGTGGAGCACGAGGTGGAACGGCCAAGCACGAGGTGTCGCGATGCATGCGACCGAAGCATGCGGCCAGCCATGTGTGAGATGGGGTGTCGACCTGCATGCACTTCAGTCATGCAGCAGGCCATCTGGACGTGGGGTGTGTCATCCTGCATGAGACTGAGGCATGCAGCCAGCCATGTGGAGCACGAGGTGGAACGGCCAAGCACGAGGTGTCGCGATGCATGCGATCGGACCATGCGGCCAGACATGTGGAGGACGTGGTGTCAGCTTGCATGGGAGCAGGACATGCATTCAGACAGGTAGAGGGTGTGGTGTCAGCTTGCATGTGAGCAGGCCATGCTGAGGGACATGTGGAGCACGAGGTGCCGCCGCGCATGCGTCCGGAGCCATGCGAAGCGACACACGGGCTGCCACACGGCTTGTTCCTGATTGGTTGCTGATTCCTATAAATAGGCCACGACCCCCTCTCATTTCAAACCATACAGAACACATCAAACCTACTTCAAAACATAAAGAGAAAACAAAGAAAGAAAGATCGAGTTTCGATAGTTTTCGAGCGATTTAGGCAGTTTTCGAGAACAGTTACTCTGCCGATTTTGAGTCAGAACTTGGAGAAGGTTCTTTTCAAGTGAAGAGAGATCAGTTCTAGTGGAGACCAGTTCAAGTGGAGTTCAGTCAAGAAGAGGGTCTACTTGTGAAGGTCGGGAAAGGGTTCGGATCGCAGAAGTCGGGTTTGGGGTCAAGGCCACGGTCAACCAAAAACTGTGAGTTATAATCGATTGATTGCTGAGTTGTTTTCATGCAGGGTCCCGTTACTTGGAAGTTGGATCATGGCAGGAGGCCGGGTCTAACTAAGTAACGGTTTGAATAATTGAGGTTATGTTGATTGAGTTGATGGCATGCTTGTTATTGTTTGAGAACCGTAGTAGCATGCTAATGGTTAGGTTGATTGGTTAGTTAGCGAATGCAGAATGCTTAGATGATATCGCTAAGTTGTGGATAGTTAGGTATTCTGGAATTAGTCTTTATGCTAGATTCTGGAATGTGGTTGATTGTGTTGTGATTATTACTTGAAACCTTGTGTTATTTTTACCGGGTTTAGTATTAATCGTATATTGGCCGACAGCATTTGTGTAACCCACAATGCTAGGCATATTGGGGTGAGTTAGTGTTCCTTCAGACCTCGTACCCGGCGGGTTCAAGGAAACCCCTTATTCGCTGGATCGGGAAGACTCAGATAGACGGGGTCATGGCCTATGGCTGAGTGATTACACGACGGTGTAATGTGGCAGTGACCCGAAGGACTGTGGGCTGTCGCGCGGTGACCCGAAGGACTGTGGGCCGCGGTCGGTTGAAAGTTCCTTCTTTTGGCCTTCGTGGTAGGAAGATAGGATATTGCCGATAGTGAAGGAGGAACATAACATCACCAGGGCCCGAGTTTGATATATATATATTATATCGTGTTTTGGGTTGTTAAACCCTGGTTTAAATCGAGTTTGAGTTTGGTGATGAGCTAGTAATTAGCATAATGCTAGTTATCTTGCTATCTTTTACCGCTGCGTATTTCTGATATTGCTTATTGTTTATAAATTGTGTTGTTAGGTGAACCTCTCGCTTTAGATTGTTTGGGGTGGGATAGCGAGGGGTTGTATTTGTTAGTGGGGGATTGTAACTCGCTGAGTAATGCTAGATTACTCACTCCTCACTCGTTGTTGTTTCAGGTGACCAGTAGCAAGCTTGTAGAGGTCGCGGGAGGCTAGGCTGGCTGGTGTAGGTTTGCATCTTTTTGCTTAAGACGCTTTCAAACTATAAGTATGTACTTTCGCTTTCTTGGCATGCCACCACTTGTATAATATTTTGTGTATTATAAACCAGATATTATATAAGATAAATAAAGCGAATGTTTTGTGAAACTACCTTATTGTTCTGATATTAGCTTGTCCGAGCTAACACAACGTCAGATTGGAGTACGGGTTGAGAAGCCTTAGGCTTTGGTCTGACAGGACGTGTTAGTGGTCGGCCTGGCCTAGTTACGAATTGCACGTTTCGTGACCTTGACCGGATCGGCCGTTAACCCGTCATGTAGCACTCCCGATCCTTGGTAGACGGTCGGCCGTCGGTCATGTTCTTGTTTGATTGTTGGTCGGTGGTTTGACATATGCCTAGAACGGTTCGGGGGCGTTACAGAGGTGGTATCAGAGCATGGTTTCGTCCATGCGTGACACAAGTGCTTTTTAATGATTTTATCGAGTCAAAGGAGTCGCAAAAAGATGATTAGGGAACCAGCCGCTTCCCGTAGTAGGAATATGACTTACCCTTTTGATTGTGTGCAGATGGCTAATCGCGGGACAGGTGATGATGGACGAGGTCGGATATGGGGAGAGGGTATGGATTGGACATGCGGAGGATTGGGTTACAGATCAGATCAGGAGGATGGAAATGGCATCAGTGAGATGTTTGGACACGATAGGACCCCTCTGCAGAGAACAAGATCTTTTCCTGTGTACGGTAACAGGACTAGAGTGAGGGAAGACAGTTTGGCGAGTATTGGCCCAAGTCATAATTGGGACCGAAGACATAAACATGATCAATCCGTTCAATCACACCCAAGGCCAGATCAGAACCGTGCCACTGAAGGACCACAAGATCAAGGAGCGGAAAACACCTTGAAGCTTTTACATGACGTGATGACCGAGGCACTTGGTAACCAAGGCAGGCATACTCAACCCCCTGAAGTTTCCAAGCTATTATCTACCATGAAGAACATTGGATCCTACAAGTTCAAAGGAGGATCCGATCCTATTGAAGCCGGCAAGTGGATTACTATGATGGAGAAGAACTTTGAGGCTATGGAGTGTCCGGAGGAGTATCAGAAGAAGATCGCGGTGTACTATTTGGAAGGCGACGCAACAGGATGGTGGGACAGTATAGACAGGCAGCGTGGACACACCATCACATCATGGGAATCGTTCAAGGGAGAGTTTGAGAGGAAATATTTTCCTCCAGAAGCAAAGCATCGGTTGGAGCGCCAATTCATGAACCTTGTTCAAGGAGATAGGCCAGTGAGGAGTTACGAATCTGAGTTCACAAGGTTGAGGCGACATGTTTTTGATGGGCGTGAAGATGAAGCAACTATGATCCGTAACTTTATGTACGGATTGAAGCCGGAGCTTGGAAGTCGTTTAGCTGGAAGCAACTTTAGCAGCTTATCGGATCTGGTAGAAAAGGCTGTTAATGTTGAGACTGTATTGGAGGCTGAAAGGAAGACCTTACCACATTCTGGTGGACACACAAAGTTTAGCCAAGGAGATAGGCCAAATTTCAACAAGGGTCCAAGGTCTTATAAAGGAAAAGGGCGAGGACTTGGAGGCCAAGCCAACAATCGTGGTAACACTGGGGTATGTTACACATGTGATCAGCCGGGACATATTTCGAGGTTTTGTCCCAAAAATCAGCGGAATAACCCATGGAGTAACCAGCAGGGTTATTCATCGCTGAGGATGGAAGATGTTACTTGTTTCTTCTGTGGAAGGAAGGGCCATTATGCATCGTCATGTCCAAACAAGCCAATCCCTGCGACCCCTCTCGCGATCCGAGCTCCTCCTAGCCGTCCAGCTATTGAGCCAGCACCAAAGAAACAAAACCTAGGAGGTAGAGTTTTTGCCTTAGGGGTAGAAAACCCAGACAATGCAGGACCGTCAAGCGGTCCCATCACAGGTATTGGGTGCTTAACCTCCTCTGTTTATTGAATGGAATTTAGTTGTTGAAACCTAGTTAGTATGCTGGTTAAGTATAGATTGCTTGATCGCTAGGTTGCGCGTTTAGAAATTTTGGATTGATGATTGATGGTTGTGCGAATTTTGAATTGTTTTTGTGATTGAGATATTGTTGATTGGGTTACTGTGGCAGGAACCATACATGTTGCTGGTAAACCCACACATGTATTGTTCGACTCGGGGGCAACACATAGTTTTGTGACCCCTGAAGTAGCTGCCCGGTTTTGGGATTGTTTTGTGGTTGACAGGATAAACGTGGCCGTCTTGACCCCCGCAGACCGAACCCTTCAAGCAGATCAGTGTATCAAGAATGTTCCATTGGTCATTCAAGGCAAAGAGTTTGTGGCAGATTTGTTAGTCGTGCCTTTGAAAGGGTACAAAGTAATCCTTGGAATGGATTGGTTATCGGGCTACAGAGTTCAGATCGACTGTGGAAAGGGAAGGTTGTTGTTTGGCAGAGGCAAACGACCAGAGATGGTGTACTATGGAATCAGTCCTAGTATGACCGTGTCTTTGGTAGCAGCAATGAGAGTACAAGATTTGTTTCAAGATGGGGAAGTATATTTGGTGACCTTATCGGTTAGTGGAGGAGCCACTAATGATGAAGTTAAGGTCGAAGACATAGAAGTGGTCCAAGAGTTCGAGGATATCTTTGCACCACTAAAGGAATTACCTCCACCTCGGAGTAATCCCTTTACGATCAATTTGGAGCCTGAAGCAAAACCTATAGCTAAGGCACCATATCGGATGGCACCTGCGGAGTTGGCTGAACTAAAGAAGCAATTAGAAGATCTATTGGAAAAGGGATTCATTCGGCCGAGCTCTTCACCTTGGGGAGCTCCTGTGCTATTTGTGAAGAAAAAGGACGGAAGCATGAGGTTGTGTATTGATTATCGTGGTATCAACAACATCACGATAAAAGATAAGTATCCTCTTCCGAGGATAGACGAGTTGTTAGACCAACTAAAGGGAGCTAGTTGGTTTTCAAAGATTGATTTGGCATCAGGGTATCACCAAATTCCTATTGCCAAGTCAGACATTATGAAGACGGCGTTTCGGACGAGGTATGGGCAGTACGAGTTTGTAGTTATGCCCTTTGGTCTCACGAACGCACCTGCGGCTTTCATGCGTTTGATGAATGAAGTGTTTCACGACTATCTCGACAAGTTCGTGATCATTTTCATTGATGACATCCTGGTGTACTCGAGCAGTAAGGAGGAGCACAAAGAGCATCTGAGACTGGTTATGGAGAGGTTACAGAATCAGAAGCTATTTGCCAAGTTCAGCAAGTGCTCGTTTTGGAAGAGAGAGATTGGATTTCTGGGTCACATAGTATCAGGAGAGGGCGTTGCTGCTGATCCAGAAAAGGTCCAAGCCATACGGGAATGGCCTCGACCTACCACTGTGACGGAAGTAAGGAGTTTTCTCGGACTTGCGGGCTATTATCGGAAGTTTGTTAAGGACTTTTCCTCCATTGCAAAGCCTTTAACTAAACTTACCGGTAAAGGAGTTCCTTTCTTATGGGTGGAAGAAACCGAGAAGGCTTTCAAGAAGTTGAAGGAAGCTCTCACGACCGCACCTGTGTTAGCTTTGCCCGAGCAAGGTAAACCTTACACGGTTTACACGGATGCTTCACGAGTTGGGTTAGGTTGTGTTCTTATGCAAGATGGGCGAGTCATCGCGTATGCCTCACGACAACTACGGAAGCATGAGGATAACTACAGTACACATGACTTGGAGTTAGCGGCTGTAGTGTTCGCTTTGCGAATTTGGAGATCTTACTAGTATGGAGAAGAAGTAGAGGTATACACGGACCATCAAAGTCTTAAATACCTCTTCACTCAGCCAGATCTCAACCTGCGCCAGCATAGGTGGATGGAGTTTGTGGCAGACTACGATATAAGGATTCGCTAACATCCTGGTAAAGCGAATGTTGTTGCGGGCGTCGAAAAATATTGGGAGTGATCGCGGGACGAAAAATTCACTGAAAGGCCGATATCGGACAATTGACCGAGAAGCTCGAGGTGGCTAGATGTGTGTGTGTTCAGGACGTGGTGGCAAGCTCCTGTCAGTGTGTGTGTCAAGAGAAGCAGGAGGTGTTGCATTACATGCAACCTGTACATGCAAGTAGCCATGTGGAGCACGAGGTGGAACGGCCAAGCACGAGGTGTCGCGATGCATGCGACCGAAGCATGCGGCCAGCCATGTGTGAGATGGGGTGTCGACCTGCATGCACTTCAGTCATGCAGCAGGCCATCTGGACGTGGGGTGTGTCATCCTGCATGAGACTGAGGCATGCAGCCAGCCATGTGGAGCACGAGGTGGAACGGCCAAGCACGAGGTGTCGCGATGCATGCGATCGGGCCATGCGGCCAGACATGTGGAGGACGTGGTGTCAGCTTGCATGGGAGCAGGACATGCATTCAGACAGGTAGAGGGTGTGGTGTCAGCTTGCATGTGAGCAGGCCATGCTGAAGGACATGTGGAGCACGAGGTGCCGCCGCGCATGCGTCCGGAGCCATGCGAAGCGACACACGGGCTGCCACACGGCTTGTTCCTGATTGGTTGCTGATTCCTATAAATAGGCCACGACCCCCTCTCATTTCAAACCATCCAGAACACATCAAACCTACTTCAAAACATAAAGAGAAAGCAAAGAAAGAAAGATCGAATTTCGATAGTTTTCGAGCGATTTAGGCAGTTTTCGAGAACAGTTACTCTGCCGATTTTGAGTCAGCACTTGGAGAAGGTTCTTTTCAAGTGAAGAGAGATCAGTTCTAGTGGAGACCAGTTCAAGTGGAGTTCAGTCAAGAAGAGGGTCTACTTGTGAAGGTCGGGAAAGGGTTCGGATCGCAGAAGTCGGGTTTGGGGTCAAGGCCACGGTCAACCAAAAACTGTGAGTTATAATCGATTGATTGCTGAGTTGTTTTCATGCAGGGTCCCGTTACTTGGAAGTTGGATCATGGCAGGAGGCCGGGTCTAACTAAGTAACGGTTTGAATAATTGAGGTTATGTTGATTGAGTTGATGGCATGCTTGTTATTGTTTGAGAACCGTAGTAGCATGCTAATGGTTAGGTTGATTGGTTAGTTAGCGAATGCAGAATGCTTAGATGATATCGCTAAGTTGTGGATAGTTAGGTATTCTGGAATTAGTCTTTATGCTAGATTCTGGAATGTGGTTGATTGTGTTGTGATTATTACTTGAAACCTTGTGTTATTTTTACCGGGTTTAGTATTAATCGTATATTGGCCGACAGCATTTGTGTAACCCACAATGCTAGGCATATTGGGGTGAGTTAGTGTTCCTTCAGACCTCGTACCCGGCGGGTTCAAGGAAACCCCTTATTCACTGGATCGGGAAGACTCAGATAGACGGGGTCATGGCCTATGGCTGAGTGATTACACGACGGTGTAATGTGGCAGTGACCCGAAGGACTGTGGGCTGTCGCGCGGTGACCCGAAGGACTGTGGGCCGCGGTCGGTTGAAAGTTCCTTCTTTTGGCCTTCGTGGTAGGAAGATAGGATATTGCCGATAGTGAAGGAGGAACATAACATCACCAGGGCCCGAGTTTGATATATATATATTATATCGTGTTTTGGGTTGTTAAACCCTGGTTTAAATCGAGTTTGAGTTTGGTGATGAGCTAGTAATTAGCATAATGCTAGTTATCTTGCTATCTTTTACCGCTGCGTATTTCTGATATTGCTTATTGTTATTAAATTGTGTTGTTAGGTGAACCTCTCGCGTTAGATTGTTTGGGGTGGGATAGCGAGGGGTTGTATTTGTTAGTGGGGGATTGTAACTCGCTGAGTAATGCTAGATTACTCACTCCTCACTCGTTGTTGTTTCAGGTGACCAGTAGCAAGCTTGTAGAGGTCGCGGGAGGCTAGGCTGGCTGGTGTAGGTTTGCATCTTTTTGCTTAAGACGCTTTCAGACTATAAGTATGTACTTTCGCTTTCTTGGCATGCCACCACTTGTATAATATTTTGTGTATTATAAACCAGATATTATATAAGATAAATAAAGCGAATGTTTTGTGAAACTGCCTTGTTGTTCTGATATTAGCTTGTCCGAGCTAACACAACGTCAGATTGGAGTACGGGTTGAGAAGCCTTAGGCTTTGGTCTGACGGGACGTGTTAGTGGGCGGCCTGGCCTAGTTACGAATTGCACTTTTCGTGACCTTGACCGGATCGGCCGTTAACCCGTCATGTAGCACTCCCGATCCTTGGTAGACGGTCGGCCGTCGGTCATGTTCTTGTTTGATTGTTGGCCGGTGGTTTGACATATGCCTAGAACGGTTCGGGGGCGTTACAGACGCCGCCAATAAACGTTGAGATGGCCATAAACGAAGATATGCGTTTTAAACAATTTTTAGCACGTAATCTTCGAATAAAAAATAAGGAAGCTCATTTATCACTTAAAAATGCTTTGATTGAGCATATTTGGGAGCATTATGGAAATAATTGTATTGATTAGTTTTGTATTTTATATATATATATATATATATATATTGTAATTTGAATTGTTTATGTTTTATTATTATATGTAATTTTATGTGTTAAGATTTTTTATCTTTTATTATAAGTAATTTGATGTTATAATTAAATATGTTTACTAATTATGTCAATACCATATATTAATATGGGTTTATTGTTAATTTATAAAATTTTAATGACTATAATAAACTATTACTGAAATTGAGGACTAAAGTGTAAAATATAAGTTTTTAAGAGAAAAAATTTGAAGTCACAATTGGAGAATCACCCCTTCGACCCTTTATTTTAAGGGTGGACCCTATAAAAGATGAAGGGGCTTGTTGAAGATGCTCTCACACTTGGAGTTCACATTTAAAAAAACAAAAAATCATTGTGAAGTACACATAAAATGCATTATGGTTAATTGTAGATAAATTATAGGATATTTATATACAAAATCTCTCGATTTGGTGAAATTATGAAACTTTGACCCCACCTTCTAGGGTTGGGCATGAATACTCATTACTTGCCTTATACCCGCTACTTGACCCGTACTCGCCTCGTATTTTCAAGTACTCGTCGTTGTCAAGTCAAATATCAAGTCGTTAAGTTTTGCTACTTGCAAATACAAGACAAGTAACAAGTATCACAAAAAAAGTTACGACTCGCCTTGATATTACTCGTTACTTGTTTTACGACTAAAAAATATAACTAAACCATAAAAACTAAAGCCCTAAACAAATATTTCTTCGTTGTAAGAAGTAAACAATACTTTCTAATTGAATTCCATCTTCTTCTTTTTTTTATATTAGGTGCAAATATTTTATTTAAAATAACTCTCGTATTTTTACCAAGTCGAGTAAATAAAAAAAACTTTTATAACCTTCTCTCTTAAAATATTATCTATCAAGTAATTTTTAGAAAGTTGGAAATATATCTAAGTAATTAATAAATACTTGTAAGTAGCAAGTAATCGAACAAGGCAAGTAACTTGCAAGTAACATATTTTTGGATAAGTACTTGAAATAACAAGTACTCGTTTCTGATAAGTCAAGTACAAGTCGGAAAATTAATTACTCGTTCAAGGCAAACCAAGTATCAAGTATACGTAAAAAAGCAAGTACCCGCCTTGCGCCCACCCCTACCTTCACCGTACTTTCTAAATACTAAATCATAAATCTTAAATTCTAAACCAACTCTCAACTCTTAAATATTAAACCCTAAATTCTAATTACTAAACCCTAAACCCAAATAGAAGAGAACAAAATAAAAAACATGAAAAAATAGGTGCACGCGATATATAGGATTCAATCATTATTTAAATTTTAAACCACAAATTTTAAATTTTAAACTCTAAATCTTAAACTCTAAACTCACTCTCAACTCCTAAATACTAAACCATAAACCCAAATATAAATCCTAAATCCAAATAGAATGAAACAAAATAGATAACATATATAATACATATTGGTGAAACTATGAAATGTCTATGATTGTATGGAAGAAAATAATATTCACCCCAATTTTACTCAAATTCTCTAAATATTAAACCCTAAACCCACTCTCAATTTCTAAATACTAAACCCTAAACCCTAATTAGTAAACCCTAAATCCAAATATAATGATAAATCCAAATAAAATGAGACAAAATAAATAATATAGTAGATATTGGTGAAATTATAAAATGTCTATTATTGTATGAAAGAAGTTAATATTGACCCCAGTTTCACCCACACTTTCTATATACTAAATTTTAAACTTTCAATAAATCAAAAACCCAAATATAAATCTTAAACCCAAATATCAAAATTTATAACCCAAATGTATACCATATTATCTGTATATCTTATCATAATACCAACTAATACAACCAATATATATCTTACATAATGAGTTTTTTTATGACCAAAACAACAATGAGGAGAGAAAAAGACTTTGGAAATAATGGTTTTGTTGTGAAATATAAGTCTCGAGAGATGTAACTGTATCAGCTATATATATATGTGTATGTATTATTATTCTTTGGGTGTATTGTTTATTTAACAAGAGAGATAGAGAGGAGTTGACTTGTTTATTTGTTCGTTTGGAAAATAGAAACGAGAGAGAGAATGACAATATTCTTAGATTCTTAATTATTATACAAACCATACAAAGAGCCACTATTTATAGTAGCCTAAAGTCGGTTCATCAAACCGACTATTAACTAAAAGACAAAAGAGGAGATAAACATTATCCCCTCAAATAGATAATCATCCTCTATATTATCTTTAACACTCCCCCTTGATTATCTATTTCGTATTACGTAGTTCCTCGTTAAAAACCTAATCATGAAAAAATTCAATGGGACAAAAACCATGACAAGGGAAAAAGAGTACGTCCACGACCATGATAATGGTTTCTACCACGTCCACGACCTCGTCCTCTTCCACGACCATGATAATGGTTTCCACCACGTCCACGACCTCGTCCTCTTCTATTATCATAACTGGATGATGCAACATTCGCTTCAGGTAATGGAGCAGATCCAGTGGGACGAGCTTGATGGTTTAAAGTCACGAGTTGATTATTCTGCTCCGCTACAAGGAGGACTTGCATCAACTCCAAGTAACGGGTATATCCATTCACCCGGTACTGTTGCTGCATGATTACATTTTCAGGATGGAACGTGGAGAGAGTTTTCTCGATCATATCATAATCACTTATTTTCTCTCCACATAACATCATCCTCGAAGTAATTCCGAACATCGCGGAATTAAACTCACTAACACTTTTGTAATCCTGGAACCGGAGATGGATCCACTCGTGTTCAACTATCGGTAAGATCACATATTTCTGGTGATCGAACCTCTCTTTTAAAGATTTCCAGAGGTCACAAGGATCATCTTTCGTAATATATTCATCCTTTAAACCATCATGGATGTGGCGTCGTAAAAATATCATGGATTTTGCCTTTTTCTCATCCGACACCGTCTTTGAACTATCGATGGTTTCCAAAAGCATGTTTCCTCTCAGGTGCATTTTTGCACCCACTACCATGTCATATAATTATTTCCCGTAATATCCAGGGCATTAATTTCGAGCTTTGTAAAATTCGACATGATAACTGTATTCATAAAATAATTATATAAATATAGTAATTACGAGAATATAAATGCCTAATTTAAATGCAGAAATTAAAGGCTTAAAATAAAAGCAAAAATTAAATTGCAGAAATTTAAATTGCAGGAATTTAAATAGCATAAATAAAATCGGGAGGCTCAGCCTACCACATGATCCGAGGAGTCATAGACTACCATATTGATCATTTTTCAAAGTTCGAGGAGACATGGTCTACCATTTTGACTTTTACTTATTTCAAGGTCCGAGGAGACTTAGTCTACCATTTTTGACCTTTTATTTTTATTCACGGAGGCAAAGCCTACCACGTGTTTCTCTGATCGTGAAGGCATAGCCTACCATAACGATCAGTCGGGAAAGGCAGCGCCTATCATCCCGAAAAATAAACGGAGAAGGCCTAGCCTCTCACTTCGGAACAAAAATAAAATTTAAATAAATTAAATATATTGGAATACATAAATTTAAACATTACCTCGGCTGGTTTAAGAACTTTCGGATTGATAAGCTTCGGTTGGTTAGAGCTTCCGGATTGATAGACTTCACCGGTATATGAGAGCTCGTGCTCAGTTGGTCAGAGCTTCGTGCTGATAATGTGTTGTGAAATATAAGTCTCGAGAGATGTAACTGTATCAGCTATATATATATGTGTATGTATTATTATTCTTTGGGTGTATTGTTTATTTAACAAGAGAGATAGAGAGGAGTTGACTTGTTTATTTGTTCGTTTGGAAAATAGAAACGAGAGAGAGAATGACAATATTCTTAGATTCTTAATTATTATACAAACCATACAAAGAGCCACTATTTATAGTAGTCTAAAGTCGGTTCATCAAACCAACTATTAACTAAAAGACAAAAGAGGAGATAAACATTATTCCCTCAAATAGATAATCATCCTCTATATTATCTTTAACAGGTTTTGAATATTTGTTGCAATTCTATACATATATCAGTCACGTAGGTTGCTCTATAAGGTCCATTCTCTTAGCTGTAGAGTCAACAACTAGAACGGTCAGGTCTACATGCTTACCTTAGTTGTAGGGTTAATAATGAGATTTATAGATTCACACAGTAGCCTGACCATTTGCCTAATTTATTTTATTTTTATGGTTATTCACCGCAATTACTCAATAAAATGAAACAAAATAAATAATATAGTAGATATTGGTGAAATTATAAAATGTATATTATTGTATTAAAGAAATTAATATTGACCCCAGTTTCACCCACACTTTCTAAATACTAAATTTTAAACTTTCACTAAATCAAAAATCCAAATATAAATCTTAAACCCAAATATCAAAATTTGAACCCAAATGTATATCATATTATCCGTATAACTTATCATAATACCAACTAACACATTCAACATATATCTTACATAATGAGTTTTTTTTATGACCAAAACAACAATAAGGAGAGAAAAAGACTTTGGAAATAATGAGTTTTGAATATTTATTGCAATTCTATACATATTCAGTCACGTAGGTTGCTCTATAGGGTCCATTCTCTTAGTTGTAGAGTCAGCAACTAGAACGGCCAGGTCTACATGCTTACCTAGTTGTAGGGTTAATAATGGGATTTAGAGATTTGCACAGTAGCCTGACCATTCACCTAATTTATTTTATTTTTATGGTTATCAACCGCAATTACTCAATAAAATAAGAGCAAATAAATAATATAGTAGATATTGGTGAAATTATAAAATGTATATTATTGTATGAAAGAAGTTAATATTGACTCCAGTTTCACCCACACTTTCTAAATACTAAATTTTAAACTTTCACTGAATCAAAAACCCAAATATAAATCTTAAACACAAATATCAAAATTTGAAACCCAAATGTATATCATATTATCCGTATAACTTATCACAATACCAACTAACACAATCAATATATATCTTACATAATGAGTTTTTTTTTATGACCAAAACAACAATGAGGAGAGAAAAAGACTTTGGAAATAATGAGTTTTGAATATTTATTGCAATTATATACATATTCAGTCACGTAGGTTGCTCTATAGGGTCCATTCAAGCCCTTGCCTGATACCAATCAGATAAAGCATTGGCTTTGGGGCCAACAAGAAAATATTTACTTTAGGGGCCAAGAATAAGCGAAGTTTCTCTCTAGTTATGGTGGCAAAAGCTAGGTATATTACAGCGGGAGGTTATGTGTTCGAATTACATGGGAACACCTTTTAATATTTTCATGTTTTATTTAGATCACTAGGTGGTAACCCGCGCCTTGCGCGGGGTGATGGATTAAAAGAGATTATAACTTTAAAACTATATAGACTAATTTATTGGGGGTATTTTAATTATATTTTATGGAAATACATCTAAAAGAGTAAGTAAAGACTTATATAAATTTATTATGAATTTAAGATGAAAAAAAAAGCAAGAGCATTATTGTTTTCATAATATAAATTATGAATATAAAATAAAATGAAACATATGCAACAGAATAATAAAATATGAAAGAAACAAATTTATAAAGAAACAAATAAAAAATTGATAAAACCACAACTACTGTTAGAAGTGTCTTCAGAACTCGTGGTTTGCAATTCTATAGAAAGCCATAACAAAGTATCAACTTACCAAACTAAACACATATATTTACCAAATTCAGTAAACGAAATGTTATACCTCTTTCTGAAAACATCGATTTCTGGAACATCGTTAGGTTCAAAAATAATTTTTGAAACCCATCATTGTTAATCACATTCTTTAATCGACCTTATCATGATAAAAAACAATGTAAGCAAAATCAAAGACGAAATTCATGAATTTTTTTTTGTATGTAGAAAAATAGTAGGTTTTGATGTGGATGAATTTCAGTCTAATGTTATATACAGGGATCACTTATAGGGTTTTGCTTATGAAAGATTAAAGAGAAAAGAGTATTATCTCGCCTAAATCAAATCGAATTAATCCCTAACTTTTAGCTGCCAATTTTAAAATTATGGAAAGTAATATAATTAAGAAATCAACATATAGGAAACAAAATTAACTTTGTAAATTAACTTTGTAAATTAACTTGATCGAATATAACCAGATTGACGTGTTGTGATGGGTTGAGTCCTTAATTTCAGAATCTTGGTGCTTAATCTAAGGAATTGAATAGAATTTGTATAGGACTTTAAATTAATAAATAATTGTAGCACAAATTGTTCTAATTTCTATACGAATACTGGTCTGAGTCAAAACTTTCCTATAATAATTTTTCGAATGCTAATTTGTGAATATATAATGGAAAGTAAATAAATTTAATAATATTTTCCCAATATATATGGCATTCAATGTCGATCTTCCGCGTTTTAGTGTGAATCAAGAAATAATTTTTCGAATGCCCAATATATATGGCAATTAGTTTATACATTCAATGATTTGAAATATTGGGAAAATATTATTAAATTGCATTGAAAAATTGCCATATATATAGTCACTAAATTTGTTTGGACACCACCTAGTACATACAAGATTAAAAAGGATTAGATTATGCATTATATTATATATAATATTTAAACTATACGCTTACATAGTACGTATACCATTAAAAAAAAAGTTAGATTATGCATTATATTTATGTAGTAAACTATAGTTTATTAGAAATATAGCAACTTTCTACAACGTTGATCAATATATGGTCCTATTTTTTCCAAACTACGAAATGTGTTATCACTCCATATAAAACTCATATACCAATATTATATTTTGTAGAATGTAAATCATCCAATAAAAAATATATGAAATAAAAACTTGTTTACAATGCGATAATGATTACAATACAGTTGACTACTATTGTTAAGTTGCAAAAAAAAATACAGCCAAGAAAGAATGAGAAGATATAAACATGAAAGCAATAAATACATTTTTAAAACTCGCATGAAAATAAGAGATATATGTATAATCCATCAAAACCAATTATATTATGCATAAACATGAAACTTAAATGTCCAATGGCACTATATGTAATTAGTCTAGGCAAGCAAGGGTTATTCACTAAATGCTATGAGAAGAGTTCTCATGATGACACATAAGTAATGACAATTTTGATAATAACACATGAGGCAAATGTTTATTATTTAGAATGCTCCTCAAATAATAGTAAAGGGATTGGGCAATTTTTTTTTTTTTTGCTTTGGGGCCCGAAATTGTTTGACCCGGCTCTGGAGCCATTCTGTTAGCTGTAGAGTGAGCAACTAGAACGGTAAGATCTAAATGGTTGCCTTAGTTGTAGGGTTAATAATGAGATTTAGAGATTCGCACAGTAGCCCGACCGTTCACCTAATTTATTCTATCCACCGCAATTACTCTATTCAACTCATATTAATTCACGTCCTCTTTTATTCATTTTCAACATCATCTATAGATAAACTATAGATAAAAAAATTAGGATTTATTTTGTACACATATTTGCATATATATATATTGAAATTATTAAAAATGATAAATAAAATATGTTGGGAATAAAAATAAATAATGACAAGTTACAGCCGTTGGATTCTTTGATTTTAAAAAAAAAATCTAATGGTTGACTTTTAAAGATCAAAAACCTATGAATCAATTTTCGCTACCCCACCTCGAGGACCTATCACTTAAATGACAAATCTGTAAGTTTCATTTTAACTGCTCTTTATTTCGTTCATAACTTTAGTACATGTCTTTTAGTGTTGTAATTAGAGAGTTTAGAGTATGAATATTTCTGTGTTATTATTAATGAATCATAGATGTTTCTTATATAAGGATTACATGAGAGATAAATGGAAATACATAAATGGAAAGATTACAAATCATAAACCAACAAAGAATATGAAATCTAGAAGAATGGAAACTCCTTGGCCGCCAATCTCTCTCTCTCTCTCTCCAAGTCGTGGCCGCCTCTCTCTAGGGTTTGGGCCGTCTCTCTCTCTCTAGGTTTGGGCGGGTTATGGACCGGGCCGGTTATGGACATCCACCAATTGATTTATAACACTCCCCCTTGGATGCCATAACCATACATGATTTGTAGTACGCTTCATGTTGCCTCGTTAAAACCTTATCAGGAAAATCCAGTGGGACAAAACCATGATGAAGGAAAAAGAGTACAAAACGCACTACTCCCCCTGATATGAACCTCACTGTAGGTTTCTACATTCTACGCATCTGATGCGTGATCTTTCCTGTATATATAGGATGGGAGTATTCGGCTAGTTTCATTACTAAGCCGTAACTAGACCACTTCGACCTCTCAGGTCGTCTCTCATGTCTTTTGACATTAAGTGTCTCGGTAAAGCATGTGTGCTAAACAATATGAACCATATTGTCCTCGGAGATCACTATTGGGTCTTTGCAAATCGTGTTTGCATGTGTCCATGGTCTAGGCGTGATTGTCTACTATCAACTGCTCTTTACTTTGGCCATTATAATTACCATCGACCATGTATCAATCTGGTCGATCTATGTTCGGGTCATAGACCTCGTCTATACGTGTCCACTACTTGTCTCATGAGTGTTCAAGATCAATGATCATTGCTGTGAGTTTATAATCTCTTATTATGGCTCTGCGGCCGAACACTCTCATGGATGTGGACATCGATTTCTTTGCCTTAGGTAATGCCGTATTCATTATTCTTTGCATTCCTATCTTAATAATGATGATGGCGTCTCATGACCTCAGTTGCTGTGGATCATATCACACGCTAAGTATACATTATTAGGTCATGAATCTCGGCTTTCACGAGCTTATGGACTACAATACTTTATATCTGACAGGGAAGGATAGATTAAACATCTCCTCTTTGTCCTCACGACAAAACTTTGTGGGAGTTGGTCATACAGCAGCAGAAAACTATTCTGCTATGCCGGATCCTTAAAGGATCTGATTGTCGGATTGCAACCTGATGGTTGATCTTTTCTACTAGCCCGTGATCAAAGGATAAGAGCCGGACGCCTTTAGCAGAAGGGGCCGGACGCCTTTATCTGAAAGCCGGATGCCTTTTAGCTTAAGGGCTGGATGTCTTTAGTCGAAGGACCAGATGCCTACAGATACGTTATGTATCAGTCTACTAACCTCTTTTAGGTTTAGTACAAATACAAGGGATTTTAAATGTATATGGACTGTTATTGGATTATCTTTATACAACTCCAAGATCATGCGTGATCACTTTCTTTTACATACTATATGCAGCTGCTTTTGTTTCAGTCCATGAATCAGCTTAGGAACAAAGCTGTTCTTTCAATTTTATCCAGTGACCTATATGCTACTACATCATTGTATCTATTTTCTTATGACCAGACCTTTTGTTAATTTCGAAATCTATAGCAGCAACCACCACATAGGAGTTTATCTCCTTATAATCTGTTCCTTTGATCTCTGTGAGTACCTTGTGTAACAAGCTATGATCTAATGCTGTTATTAGGAAACATGAACACTCTAGACCTCGTGATCATGTGCCTTTTCTCACGGTTTCTTTATCTCACAAGATCCATCTATTTCACTGGTTTTATCAGATGGCGTTTCTGTATATGTATATGGCCAATACGCCCATCTCTCCTTTAGATACTTTGAACCTCCACGTTTATCTTTCTGATTGTATGATCTTTATGATTGTATGAGTACTCATTCGTGGGTTCATGATCCTCGCTTATATCTTTATGTTCAAGTGCTATTCTCTTATGCATCTTTATACAAATGTAACATTCATGTGTGTGTCGACACTTTCATATGGTTCCATAATGTTCCAGACATGATCCAATGGATTTGAGATCTTATTATCCATGACCTTTACTTCCTAGTAGCTTGGCGTCCCAAGACTACATGGTTTGGTACCTTAGATGTATAGCTGCGCAGCCTTTTCTCAATGTCTGGTATGGTTTCTCTTATAATCTCGGATCTGTATTCTATGCACCATTTTTCTATCCGAGATTCCTTTATCTTATGGAACACTTGGTCTATCTTGTATAGACTCTATAGTAACTTGATTATGTCTCTTCTAGGACATTCATTTGGTGCTAAGCTGGTTATGACTCTAGTCATTCTTTTCGGGTCAGTGTCTGGCTTTTCGATTATCTAACTTTGTATAATCTTTCTTTGGACGTCTTAAATCATAATGTATAGTCCGAGGATCTTTGCCACGACAATGATGGTTAAAACCATTCTTATCATTCTTTTACTCTTTAATCTTTCTTTTATCCAGCTTATAATCTTTCTCCTTTAATATCAAATATATGGATTCATTTGTTTCATGCAATCTGTACCTGGCCACTATTTTTATCACCCATGTTTTGGCTCACGGTCCTTTTGATTTCGTGGAGAAAGTTCTTATTCTTATATATTCTCAATCCTCTTCTGAGATTCCATCTTAGACGGCACACATATGTATGTGGTGGTTTATTCAAAATCTCTTAAGATGGTGTATGTCTGGTTTTATGACCCGTATATAATCTGAGATGGGAATATCTATGCTCACTTATATGACCTGATGCATATTATCATTCTATACATGTAAATTCATGATGTCCCCAAGCTTATAGACTTTAGAATCTTAGTCTTATAGATGGTGGTTTACATGGCCGAATCTTTATAGGTGATGGCCTCTCCGGCCGGTTATGGCCTTTGCGGCCGAGCCATGTCTCTCATGGTCTCTTCGGCCGAGTAATGGCCTCTCTGGCCGAGTAATGGCCTCTTTGGTTTGGCCGTTTAAAAACATGGTCTTAGACCATAGTAGTACACGAATTTGTAGTATTGATCATGGGTTTATCCTCTCTCCCCCTCATGAACATACTACAATTTCGTGATGCTCGGGACAATTAAGCCTAATGAGTTTCCCTTTGTGTACATGTTTCACAACGTGAGATCTTTTATGGGATAACTCTTTGTGCATTTTCAATATTAATCTTTGCATCAAGTTTTAGACTAGGATGGCTAATCCTATCATGTCATATAGTGTATGATTTTCGTGGGATATATCAGTATAGTCACCACTTCTCTTGCCTCTTATCATACTGATCTTATAGCATAGTCTTAAATCAGTAGAGAGCATAGGTATAGTCTCGACCACTTATAAGGTCTTAGGCGGTTTTTTTTTAAATCTGAAGGAATTTGTTTCCTTCTTGCCCATTGTTTCTATTTTGGAAACCATTTATAACTCAATGGGTCACATATCATTGGGTGTGTATAATGCCTTATAGGCAATGCCTTAGCCATAGTTTCTTTACTAGGCTTACTATACCCCTTTCACGATTTCTTACTTGGTATTGTGCCCTTTAGGCAACTCTTTATCACTAGAATCATTCACATGTTCAAGTAAGATCAGGCAAGATATAATCAAAACAAACTATAAAATCGTGAAATATCAATTAGGTTAAAGCAAATCACAAATCATAGACTTAAAATAAAATCATGTCGAGATCCTTTTAGTAAATAGATAAGCCGGCCAGTCCATCTATTGCATTGGACACGGCTGCCTTGGATTCATCTTGATCCATTTCCTCAGGATATTTCATCTCACTGCTTTTCTTTAGCAACTTATTACTCTGCTCAGTTAGTAATAGGTATGAGAGCAGATCATTATAGGTGGTGAAACCCTTTTCTCTATAGATATGTTGTAACAATAGATCTCTTGGATCGGCTGTGAGGAAGGTCTTTTCCAGTAAGTCCTCCTCTGTTACCACTTCACCACATAGTCTCAGTTTGTAAACGACTTTGGACAAAGCAAAGTGATATTCATCCACAGACTCAAAGTCTTGGTATCTGAGACTCATCCATTCATGTCTGACCTTTGGTAATAACACCATTGTGTATCTGGACTTTAATTCTGTCCAAAGGTCACGAGGATTCTCAATATGTAGATACTGATTTCTCAGTTCTTCAGAGAGATGATGGCGCATTATTGTAATGGCTCTTAACTTTTCACTTATAGTTGCATAATCACCCTGAATGATACTCCTTCCGAGTCCTCTTGATTTCAGGGTAACTGAAGTGTTTATTGCCCATTCTAGATAATTATCTCCAGAGAGATTTAGAATGGCATAATCCATGGGTTCAAATCTCGGCATCTGAAATCATCAATCAATTCATGATTTAGAATTCTTGCAACCAATTTAAATAATCAGTGCACATGATTTCATAAGTCTCTCTATAATACTTGGACCACACGGTCATGTATTGTGATGCTTAGATCTCACGGCCATTATGTGATACAACGATCTTAAGGATCGGATCATGATGCAATCCGGTTTATATAACCATCCGGATACTAGGCCACACGGCCACTTAAATATGCACTAAGCCACACGGCTTTTAATCAATCAAGGTCACAAGGCCACAAGTGTGAGCAATGCATTAGGCCACACGGCCGTTCGGTATGTTTCGTAACAAAAACACAATGTCACACAATCCATATCAATTAAGTTTACCAATTTCAAGGTTGATAATGTTTCAGCTGGATTTTTAGAATCAAGTAATCTAGCAACCTAACTCACATTCAATATGTAAATATTCCTAATCTTTAAATCAATCTTTCAAGCAATGTGAGTTTTAAGGTTTTCAAGGCCTTTAGAAATATCAATCAAGATTAAGGGTTTCAAGGCCTTAAGGATTTCGAATTTTGAGATTAGATCTATCAATCCTAACATCTCAGATCATCAATCAAAATTCATTCAATTTCAAAATCAATTTTCAATTTAGGGTTTTAATTTTATTAATCAAACAATTTTTTATTTCAAGGTGATCAATTTAAATCTTAATCAATCAATAAGTTTTTAATAGTTTTCGAATTAGGATTTTAGGGATTTCGAAAACTTTGATCTTTGATAAAGGGATTTGATTTGAGAATAAAAAAACCTTTAAGGTTCTGATTTTAATTGATCAATGGATCAATCTCGTTTTTAGAGTTTAGATCGAACTTATAGAGCTTCGATTTACTCATAGGGATTGATCTATTAACCTATGGCTTTTTGTTTTAGAGATTATATTTTAGGGTTTCAATCTTTACAAAACAACCAGATTTGATTCTTGTTTTCAGATTTCGAATTACCTTTATTTTGTAGGGTTGAACCGGTCCACCAAAGTCGGATGAACCTCTATTTTGCACGCGGACAGACGCTGGCTCATATCGGGTTGCGAGTTGGAGAACGGACGCGAGCTGTCTCGGACGGTTTGGCGTCTGGTCGTGGATGTGCGCTGAGGACGTCGGACGCGATCTGATCTGGAACGGACGCGTCTTCTTCTTGTCGAGTTCGCGAGCGGCTGAGCAGGATTGCGAGCTGGCTGTGATGCGAACGTGGGCTGGCTCTGTTGTGAACAGGGAGCTGCGGATGTCTAGGATCAGGAACGCTTAAGGTCTTTAGTTGATCGGATGTTTGCAAGCCGGAACGCAAGCAAGAACAATTTAGGGTTCTTCGGGATTAGGGTTCCAAAAGTAAAACGGCGACGCGTATTGTAGATGAGCGTGAGGGTGCGTCTGAGATCAGATCGACGAACTGTTTGTGCTGACGGATTCGTCTCGTCAAGGGCTTCAAGATGATATGTGGATCGTCGTCTGGCTCTTCAGGGTTTGAGAGATCGATCGATTTTAAGTTGCGCCGGATTTAGGGTTTATGTGTGACGGATTTTAGTTTAGGGTTACGGATTGGCGATTTTCTTTCTCAGGGTTTTGAGAGTCTATCGTGCTGATAACGTGTTGTAATTAGAGAGTTTAGAGTCTGAATATTTATGTGTTATTATTAATGAATCATAGAGGTTCCTTATATAAAGATTACACTAGAGTTTGACCCGCACACCCGTGCGGGTAGGTTTTCGATTTATATAAATTTTTCATTTTGTTTATACATAACAAAATTATTTTAAAAAATTATAACTTAGTTTTGTATATTGTGTAACTTTATTAGCAATGTTGGTGGATATTTTTTATTTGATTATTGTTTATATGAAAAATAATTGAAGATTTTATGTAATCTGTAACATATATACTATGTAAACTTTGTATATTATGTAAAGTGGTAAATGAAAAACATTGCGAGAAAGGAATCTCTACCACTAATTTCAAGTGAAAGTTTTCATTTTACTTTGTTTACGACTCAAAGTCTACCTTATAAAATGCATCATTTATTTTTAATAAGATATATTAAATGGCTATTAATGCTTTGATTATAGGTCCCCTCACATCTGCTTAACACCACCTTTTTCCCGAGAGTAGTACCAATAAATTAATCTTTTATCCCTATGCCAATATCTGTTACAAAACTTACAATCAAATTCTAAACACAATTTATCCTGAGTTGCCTCATAGACCAACCATTACACATGGTTATAAAGTAACGAACTGGAATCAATTACAGATCAAACAATTCTCAAGAAACATGAAAAACTCATTCACTATGGTACATAAATCTCAGTACATCACAAAAGCAACCAAACAGGAAAATCACAAGGAGCTTTATATAGAAAAACTCAAATCTCAAATTCAGAAGATCGTAGGAAGTTGTTGGGTGGGTAGTGTCTTAAAAAAGTTTTGTTACAGCTCTGTTTTTCTACACTATTTAATCTATACTTTTATACTGACTTTATTATCTCACGGCGATAGTTATATGGCAAAACTTCTGATGATGATGAGATGATTTCACTCTTCTTCTTTTATACTCCATCATTAATATATCATAACCAAAAATGAATAACAAAACATCTCTGTCAAGTTGTAGAAAGATAAAATATTGTCTAGCTTACTTTGTACATTATTTTTCGTCGACAGACCTGTGAGAGTATTATATCAATGCATGCATGTAAGTTATCAGTTTACAGAGATAAGTTTTGTTTTGGAGGTTAGAGAAAAAGTAAAACCTTATAATGCTGTTTATTTTTCGGGTAAAGAATTGTTTCGTTCATTTGGTAGTATTTTATAATAACTATTAAGGCTAGTACAATTTCTAGTTAGTTAAGAAAACTTGTTGGACTCAAAAGATTGATATCTTTATGGTTAGTGTGATTGAAATTAATTAAACTGACATTAAAATAAGTTAAATTAATGGGAATGGCATGATTTTAGGAATATTTTGTGGAACAATGACTTTGATTGTTGGTTCCAATCAGTTACTTTCAAAATAAATAATATTATATTAAATTAATTAACTCAATGGCATTCATTTGTAATTATTGAAGAAAATTGAGGGTTAATTCTAATTTGTACTTCAGTTTTAATATATTAGATTAATGGGAATGACATGATTTTAGGAATATTTTGTGGAACAATGACTTTGATTGTTGGTTCCAATAAATTACTTTCAAAATAAATAATATTATATTAAATTAATTAACTCAATGGCATTCACTTGTAATTATTGAGTAAAATTGAGGGTTAATTCTAATTTGTACTTCAATTTTAATAGATTAGATGAGAGATAAATGGAAATACATAAATGGAAAGATTACAAATCATAAACCAACAAAGAATAAGAAATATAGAAGAATGGAAACTCCTTGGCCGCCAATCTCTCTCTCTCTCTCTCTCCAAGTCGTGGCCGCCTCTCTCTAGGGTTTGGGCCGTCTCTCTCTCTAGATTTGGACCGGTTATGGACCGGGCCGGTTATGGACGTCCACCAATTGATTTATAACATTTAGTTACTTTAAGAGCAATTTTGTCTCATATTTTTGCATTTACACACAAAAAGTGTCTTTCATGTCCACTGTGTCTTATTGTGAAAACAAAAATCAAAATATGTTTTTTATGTAAAGCAAAAAATTGTAGGCTTGTAACCATTGTTTAGAGATTATGCGGTAAATTGTTTCCAGTCTTTACATCGTAGTGCCTAACTTCTAGTAGTATAACTATAAGAGCAATCTTAGGACATGCGCAATGGCACGTCTCTCACATTAACATAACAAAAATAAGAAACAATAAAAATTAGAAGAAAAAGGTGAATGATCGGTTCGTCTCAAAGAGATGTGCATTTCTTTATCAGAGACCCAAAATACATCTGTCAATTTCTGAGTGGATAATATTTCAAAAATATTAAATATGTTTTAAAATTTTTGGGAGAGTCTCTTACCAATGCTGATGGCCTTAAAAATATCTCACAAGGAGTTCTTAATTTTTTTATATCCCCTATATATTATTCTGGAGCATTACAACATGTTTTCGTACCCACGTATCATTACTAGGATAATTCTTAGAATACTTAGAAAAATAATTTGGTCCCTATAAATATATATTATACTTTTTATTAAGCTAACTATCAAATTGATTACTAGTGTACAAAAGAATATTCTTAATTATTTTCTTAAATAAAAGCTACGGATTTACCTAATATGATTAACATATATATATGACAAAATGATTATGATAATACATATTTGATAACAATTTTTGTATCCTCTTTTTTTGTTTAGTTTTATATTATTATAGGAAATTAAACAATAACATTAAGCATAATGAAAAAAAAAATTGATTTTTTTTCTTATTTTTCAAAACGACTATAAATTATTCAAAATGGTAAATGTATCACACTGAAAATTTTGTGATCAATGGTTTAACTTTTTTTTTGTTCAAGCAAGATACAACTTATCATAAATCATATGAATATAAGTATCATTAATAAATATTCATATTATATATATATATTAATATCATTTAAATTAAATTATATACTATATAAAAATATAAAAATATGTTAATTTCAAAATTTGCATTGAAAAATTATTGAGATCTTAATATTAGATGATAACTTATGGAGAGTCAATAGTAAGCAAATCGAAAGTAGAAAACCTAATCTCTTTCGTCATTTTACAATCAACGTTGCATATCTGGTTTTTGTGATTTGTGGCAGCCGCAAAACTTAATATTTTTTTTGTGCATATGAAGTCTTAAAAATAATTAAAATGAACTGTAATACGTTAATTTATCAACAACGGTAATGCATTTAAGAGACCAACATTTGTATTCGCCATTTTACAATCAATAAAGATTGTAGTGTTGCAAAATGTTAAAACCATTTAATGAACAAACGTTGCTATAAAAAACTCACATCGCGCATGCGCGCAGGTTATCATTTAGCAATATAAATATTATGTTGAAATCTCAAATCATGGAAAACCTAATGCAAAAGTTGTCATTGAGAACTTTTGAATTGAGTTTTCTATGAATTTCAGATACCCATACTTAAATATTTAATATTTAAATGAGAATTTTTGGATTGGGTTTTCTGTGACTAAGATGTCCGTCCATATTTAAATATTTAATGTTTATTTATATGTACATTTTAATTTGGGCTGAACTCTATCGAGATATAATTGAGGTATTGTAAAGTATATCTGGGCCAATTAATATATATTAACCGTTAAAATATTTCGGCCCAACCTGCGAAAATTAAAATACTATTTCTTTTATGTAGCTTCATCATGAGTCATGACACGGAAACGGCCGTGAAACACAAGGAGAGAGAGTGGCAAAGTCGTAATATAACCATTGCCGTGGGGTGTTCTCCACGCTGCTTTCACGCTTTTATATATACGACGTGTCTTCCTCTTGTATTTTTATATCTCAGCCATTTCATCTCTGTGTAGCTTGGATCGTCTCTCCTTACATCCACTCATGTGAGTATATTCCCTAGTTTATGCCTTCAGATTCTCATCGAATCGAGTGCGATTAAGTTCTAGATCTGTTTGATTTCTCCGTCAATCTCATATTCCCCGGTTGTTGTTGTTGTTTTACAGTGTTTTCTTTTTTACTCATCTACTATGGCGACGAAGAGAAGCGTTGGAACACTGAAGGAAGCGGATCTGAAGGGAAAGAGCGTGTTCGTGAGGGTTGATCTCAACGTTCCTTTGGATGATAACTCTAACATCACCGATGACACTAGGATTCGTGCCGCTGTTCCCACCATCAAGTACTTGATGGGTAACGGATCTAGGGTTGTTCTCTGCAGTCACTTGGTATGTCCTCTCGTTTTTTTTTTTTATCTCATCTGGTTTATTAGCTCCTTTGATTTTATTACTGAACTTCGTTATCTGGTCGGGTGCCTTGTCTGAATCATTTGTATAAGTTTGGTCGCTCTCCTTGAAACATTGATAATCAGTTATGCACATGTCTTTGCTGTCTTATATGATAAGTTATGTCTTGTCTGAACCGTTTATATAAGTTCGGTCGCTCTTCTTGCAATTGAGTTCGTGTTCGTTATTTGGTCGGCTAGACGGCTACCTATGCAGATGACTTCACTTTCTTACATGATAGTTTATGCCTTTTGTGAACCATTTGTATGAGTTTGGTCGCTCATGGAACATTGATAATCAGTTTCATGAGCGACCAAACTCATGAAAATGGAATTATTGAACATCTTGATTTCAATTTTTTTGTAGTAACTATTGGATGTTTCTGATCTCAATTATATGTTTCAGGGCCGCCCAAAAGGTGTTACCCCTAAATTCAGCTTGAAGCCTCTTGTGCCGAGATTGTCTGAGCTTCTTGGTGTTGAGGTTTGTGCCTCTTGTTCCTAGTTTTATGGATAACATCCTTCACTACTGTGAGCTAACATTGTTTGTGTTAATAGGTTGTGATGGCAAATGACTCTATTGGTGAGGAAGTCCAGAAACTGGTTGCAGGACTACCTGAAGGTGGTGTTCTTCTCTTGGAGAACGTGAGGTTCTACAAGGAAGAAGAGAAGAACGACCCTGAATTCGCAAAGAAGCTTGCTGCCCTTGCCGACGTCTACGTCAACGATGCTTTCGGAACTGCTCACAGAGCTCATGCTTCCACCGAGGGAGTTGCCAAATACTTGAAGCCTTCAGTGGCTGGTTTCCTCATGCAGAAGGAGCTTGATTACCTTGTCGGAGCTGTGGCAAACCCCAAGAAGCCTTTTGCTGCCATTGTCGGAGGCTCAAAGGTTTCAACAAAGATTGGTGTCATTGAGTCGCTCTTGTCCACCGTTGACATTCTCTTGCTCGGTGGAGGTATGATTTTCACTTTCTACAAGGCGCAAGGACATTCGGTTGGATCTTCCCTTGTGGAAGAGGACAAGCTTGACTTGGCCAAGTCACTCATGGAGAAGGCAGAAGCCAAAGGTGTATCTCTGTTGCTACCAACCGATGTGGTTATTGCTGACAAGTTCGCTCCCGATGCTAACAGCAAGGTAACGGACATAAAAACATTTCAGTGTTTGTTTTAAAGCTGACACAGTTGTGAACTCTTTGCAGATAGTGCCAGCCACGGCGATCCCGGATGGCTGGATGGGACTGGATGTTGGTCCTGACTCCATCAAGACATTCAGCGAGGCTCTGGACACGACCCAGACCATCATCTGGAATGGTCCCATGGGTGTTTTTGAATTCGAAAAGTTTGCAGCTGGAACTGAGGTAAGCGAATGTTAGTTAATATGTTTGTCCAACTGAAACTGTTACCTTAACTTAATCTTACACCAACCTGATCTCTTGTCATGTTCCACAACCAGGCCGTAGCAAAGCAGCTAGCGGAGCTGAGCGGAAAGGGAGTGACCACAATCATAGGAGGAGGTGACTCTGTGGCCTCCGTGGAGAAGGTTGGTTTGGCTGACAAGATGAGTCACATCTCTACCGGAGGGGGTGCAAGTTTGGAGCTTCTAGAGGGAAAGCCACTTCCAGGAGTCCTAGCTCTTGACGACGCGTGAATCTCATCTCTCTTGTGATATATGACATGTATTACAAGTCTTATGGTTTTCTTATGACCAGATAAGCAAAGCCCTTGTACTTGCCCGCTTGAGATTTTCTGTGTACGGCTCTTTTTGGAGTTTTTTTGTTTGGAGCCTTTTTAATAAAAGAAGATTAAACTATGATTAGTAAACAGATTATTTCAATTGTTTACTCCAATCTCTTGTTTAGAGCATCTCTTATCGCTGCATGGAATCGGAAGCGGGTACGCGGAAGCGTAAGGAAGCGTAGAAGCGAAAATTTTAAAATATTTAGGAAGCGGGTACGTGTTGGAAGCGTTTATATATATATATATATATATATATATATATATATATATATATATATATATATATATATATATATATAATATTGAAGCACTTAATAAAATAATAATAATAATAATAATAATAATAAAAAAATCAAGCTTCAAGTCAAATATCGAACTCATCATTGTTCTCATTTTCCCATCTCCACCAAACAAAACAGCTTCCAATTCTGGTTCATCAAGAGAAAGATCTTCAAACTCAAGTCTTCCCAAATTAATCTCATCCAGCGAATCAAATTGATCACCTCCTACATCCCACATACAGCTAGGGCCTTCTTTATAAGAAGAGCTCCTTCTTGATAGAAGACGGAGGTTAGTATGCACAAATACTAAATCTTCAGCTCTTTGGGGAACAATCTTGTTTCTTATAGCAGAATGAATGAACTTGTATGTACTCCAATTCCTTTCGCAACATGAGGATGAAGATGGTTGTCCAAGTAACTTGAATGCTAAGATTTGAAGTTTTGGTGCCGGAGATCCATGAACTGCCCACCATCTCAAAGGTTCTAAGATAAACCTATCATGAATCACATCAACACTACCAAAGTCCTCCATGCATAAAGAGAAGTTAGAATATTCAACGTTAACCTCTCTCCTTTCATCTTGATTTGGAAAATACTTTAAGATGCAATTTTTTCTTTCTCTAGTAACCTCCAAATCTTGATGTGGAGCTTTTCTACTGTCTTCTTCTGCAAGCCACTCTGAACTATAGTACCTGCATCCAACAAATATATATAACAATTAAAATCTTACTGATCAAAAACCAATTTTACCATTTTATAAGTTGATAAGAAAAACAGAATAAAAACAGATTTATAAACTTACTTGGGGTTTAGAGAATGTGCCATACAATGAAGAGGAGTATTACTCTTACTCCAACGAGAAGTCAAAATCGAGTGCACCGCAGTCCAAAAGACGGAATCTTCATTAAGTTGTTTCCTTTCTTTTTTGAAGATTGCTCTCTTGACATTCTGAATCATACTTTCCCACCATTTATAAACCAGATGAAGAGAAGGTTTATCAGTATCAGCAGCTCTAATCACGCTATAGATGGGCAAAGTGAAAGATAAAGCATATTCAAGCTCCTCCCAAAACAACTCATCTAATATCTTTTTCTTCACTGCAGATGCTCTCTCTACACCGTCTTCTTTATAGTCATCCCATTTAGGACTGATCACCATTTGTTGTAACCCGGTCTTTATTTTTTTGAATCTTACAACCGTGGAAGCAAACCTGTAAAAATAAAACTAATGATTATTAACTTAAAGATTAAGAATATAAGTAAGCTCTCAATTAAAAATATAGAAAACTAACCTTGTAGAAGCAATTGTGAGGAGCTTAAGATCACAATGCTCAGTGAACATTACAAGCCTCATCCCGTGATTCATAATATAATTCTTGATCCAATTCACATCTTCACTGATAGACTTTATCCAGTAACAAGCATCATACACCGCTTCATTATTTCTTGTGCTCAGTAATGGTGAACATATATTCTTCAGAGCAAGGTTCAAGGTATGAACCACACATGGTGTCCAGAAAATAGTAGGAAACTTGGCTGAAATAAGCGCACCAGCTTTTACACAGTTTGAAGCATTGTCAGTGACAACCTGAACCACATTTTCATGCCCAGCCTCCTTTATGCCTTCTATGATCAGCTCTGCAATCATCTCACCGGTTTTTGTCTCACCATGAGTTTTGATCGCCCTTAACATCATTGGACCACTCTCATTTGCAGCAATCAAGTTAAATATTGGTCTTCGTTGTGGATCTGACCAACCATCACTACATATACTCACTCCTTTTTGTTTCCATGTGTTCTTCAAAGGTTGCAAATGCATCTCAATGTTCTTTCTTTCCTTTTGAAGAAGTGTAGTTCTCAATGCATTATATCCGGGTGGAACATATCCTGGAATTTGGGAAGCACGCACATATGAATTGCGGTAGTGAGGATTTCTTGCAAGGTTAAAAGACAGACCACCTGTGTAGAACATCCTAGATACCTCCCCATCACATTGCTCCCTAGCTTCATTCTGAAATGCTTTTTCCAAAGGACCCTTTCTCTTCTTTGGATCAGACTCAGTTGCATTTGGAACTTTGTAGCTCATATCATAATCAAGAGAAGAACTAGACATGTTCCTTGATGACGAAGGAAGTGGAACTGCTTTGGAAGTTGCACGCTTTAACCTCTCTTTGCAATTATCAACTAGCTTTTTAAGGTTAACTCTTTGTTGAGGAGTGACTTTCAAGCATCCTTTAATTCCTTTTCCCTCTTGCAGCAGATGAGTCATAACTCTACTATGAGATCCAACATATGAATTACTGCAGAACTTGCATTCAAACCTCCATGATCCTCCTCCAGCTAACTTCTCAATTTTGTTCACATAGATCCACAAAGGTGCCTTGTCATCCACGTTCGAGGACTCATCAATGTTTAGAGGATCTTGAGACATTAGTCCTGTGAAAAAGTTATATGAATACTAATATATAATATCTTAATTTACCAAACATAATACAAATATGAAACATAAAATTGCAAAAGACTACAACAATATCACACAAAGCTACGTACACAAAGCAACTTATAATAATACTATATTTAAAATATCTGAAATTGAAAACCAGAAAAGTGCAGCCATGACTTTAATACACTCACGATCAAACAATAGAATATGCAAACCACATGCATAAAAGACAAACAAGTGACAACACATCAAACAAAGCACAATAACTGAGTATTTATATATATATGAGTTATGTACCTTTGCTTCTCTTCTCTCAGAATCCGGATAAAATGTTGAACTTGAAGAAATATCAGAACTGCTTCGTACGGTAACTGAATTTCAAGAGTTTTAATCTTTTTAGCTTATTTGGTAACTAGGGTTTTGTTATTATAATGGGCTAATTGGATCACATATTCACAAAACAAATCAAAATTTAAAAGCCCAAAATAATTTTCAGTTTTTTGAACATATATCCATCGACGCTTCCGTCAACTATCCATCGACGCTTCCAATCTGGAATCGCGTGCTTCCATTACGGTTCCAAACGTCTCACTATCCGAAACGTGATTCCATGACGATTCCGAGCGATTCCGAGCGATTCCGTTTCCGGTTCCGCTTCGGAAGCACGAAACGCATGACCACCAACGATTCCATGCTACGTAGCTCTTATCCCTTATCTAATTTCAAAATAGAGTTTTTAGCAATGTTTTAAAAAAAATCGATTGATACGATTCAAATCAGTTAAAATTCTTCTCAATCAATTTAATTTGATCTAAATCAGTCAATAATGTGTAAATTTATAATTTTGTAATTCTTTTGTATATCTAATTTTCCAATTTATCAAAACAATTTTATAATTAAATACAAAATTAAAATATCTAATATGAAAGTCAAATATATAAAACTATATCAGTATTCGTTAACACATAATTCCATAATTGTTGTCTAATCGCTAATTTCTACAAAATGTCTAGTTACTCACTAACGATTTTTAGAATATTGGTTTTTATCCATTTTGTTCACTATTTTATATAGAGTACAAGTGAGATTATCTTTTAAAAAATTACTATGCTGGGATTATTTAAAGTGAAAATTCCATTATGAAATTACTCTTTATCTGTCAACATGAAATTATATTATCTTAAAGAAAAAAACTAGAGAAATACTCGTTCGTTCTGATATAAAGCATGCCGTTTAATTGTAGTACTAAAAGCCAAATTGGTTTCACTAATTCTCACATACCGGTTTACGTACAAACCGGCTGGTATCATCCCAGAGATTGCTCCGATGGCAGAGAACCCTTGACGATCAAAAGAAAGCCGTCTTCCCTCCTCAGACTCCGTCTCTCCCCCCATCCTTACTCTCTCCAACATCTCGAAATCTCTTCACTCATTTCTCCGTCGCGTCTAATCCCCGCGAACCGGTTAGAGTGTTTCTGCATCTAATGAACTCCCAAACAATGAGATTTGATCTAATATGAGATCACAAATGTTCCTTCGATCAGTCATTCAGTTCTATTCAAAGCGTCCCTACACTTCCAGCACCACCGAATTCAACATCTCTAGCGAAGTCATCGCCATCTTATCCAAGTCGAAACCCATAGAGCCAGCTTTGGAGCCGCTCGTCCCCTTCCTATCTCACAAAACCATCACATCGGTGATCAAAGATCATCTCAATCCGCAATTAGGTTTCCGTTTCTTCATATGGGCTTCGAGGAGAGAGCGTCTAAGGAGCAAAGAGTCTTTCTCTCTGCTCATCGATATGTTATCTAAAGAGAACGGATGCGATCTGTACTGGCAAACACTGGAGGAGCTTAAATCAAGCGGCGTCTCCGTCGATTCGTACTGCTTCCTCGTCCTGATCTCGGCTTATGCCAAGATGGGTTCGGCGGAGAAGGCGGTGGAGTCCTTTGGGAGGATGAAGGAGTTCGATTGCAGACCCGATGTGTTCACGTACAACGCGGTGTTGCGAGTCATGATGAGGAAAGAAGTCTTCTTTATGCTTGCTTTCGCTGTCTACAACGAGATGCTCAAGTGTAACTGCGCCCCGAATCGGTATACCTTTGGTGTTTTGATGGATGGGTTGTATAAGAAAGGGAGAATGAACGATGCACAGAAGATGTTCGACGATATGACGGCGAGAGGGATTCTTCCTGATAGAGTTACTTATACGATTCTTATCTCGGGTTTGTGTCAGAGAGGGAGTGTTGAAGACGCACGGAAGCTGTTCCACGAGATGAAACAGGCTGGTGAGGCTCCTGATTCTGTTGCGTGCAATGCTTTGCTTGATGGGTTTTGTAAGTTAGGTAGAATGGTTGAGGCGTTTGAGCTGTTGCGGATGTTTGAGAAAGATGGTTTTGTGCTTGGTCTCCGAGGTTGCAGTAGTTTGATCGATGGATTGTTTAGAGGTGGGAGATACGATGAGGGGTTTGAGTTGTATGAGATTATGCTTAAGAAGAATATCAAGCCTGATGTTGTTTTGTGCACGATACTGATTCAAGGGTTATCCAAAGCAGGGAAGATTGAGGATGCGTTGAAGCTGTTAAGCAGCATGCCGAGTCAAGGTATTCCCCCAGATACTTACTGCTACAATGCTGTTATAAAGGCTCTATGTGAGCAGGGGCTTTTGGAAGAGGCTCGGTCTCTTCATCTCGAGATGTCGGAAACGGAATCCTTCCCTGATGAGTTCACGCACACGATCTTGATTTGTAGTATGTGCAGGAATGGGCTAGTTAGGAAAGCTGAAGAAATTTTCAAGGAGATTGAGAAGAGAGGCTGTTCTCCATCGGTTGCTACTTTTAACGCTTTGATCGATGGACTCTGCAAGTCCGGTGAGCTCAAGGAAGCTAGGCTTTTGCTGCATAAAATGGAAGTAGGGAGACCTGCTTCCTTGTTTCTACGGCTTTCGCATAGTGGAAACCGGAGTTTCGACACCATGGTTGAGTCCGGTTCGATTCTCAAGGCGTACAAGGACCTTGCGCATCTTGCTGATGCTGGGAACTCGCCTGACATTGTAACTTACAACGTTCTGATAAACGGGTTCTGCAAAGCGGGAAACATTGACGGTGCTCTCAAGCTTCTCAATGTGCTTCAGCTAAAGGGTTTATCCCCTGACAGCGTCACTTACAACACTCTCATCAACGGACTACACAGAGTTGGCAGAGAAGAAGAAGCTTTTAAACTCTTTTACGCGAAAGATGACTTCAGACACAGTCCAGCCGTTTACAAATCGCTCATGACATGGTCATGTCGGAAAAGAAAGATCACGGTGGCTGTTAGTCTATGGATGAAATACTTAAAGAAGATATCTTGTCTTGACGATGAAACAGCTAATGAGATTGAACAGTGTTTCAAGGCAGGGGAAACCGAGAGAGCTTTAAGACGGCTAATCGAATTGGATACCAGAAGAGAAGAGTTCAGTTTCGAACCTTACACCATATGGCTGATAGGGTTATGCCAAGCAGGGAGGTTTCAGGAGGCCTTAATGGTGTTTTCGGTTTTAAGGGAGAAGAAGATCCTCGTCACGCCTCCGGGCTGTGTCAAACTGATTCATGGACTCTGCAAAAGAGAACAACTTGATGCAGCGGTTGATGTGTTTGCGTACACTCTGGATAACAACTTCAAGCTGATGCCTAGAGTGTGCAACTACCTCCTAAGCTCTCTCCTGCAAACCAGAGACAGAGTGGAGATTGTTTCTCGACTCATAAACAGAATGGAACTTGCAGGGTATGATGTTGACTCAATGCTTCGATTTAGGCTTTTGAAACGTCTTAGACATAGAAAAAGCCGGGTCATGATAGGTACTTAGGTAATGAAATGATATACATAAAGGGTTATTTTACATCAGGGTTTTGTGGAGAAGAGAAATGGGTTTTGATTCAGTCTGTCTTTAGCTTGACATTACATTAGAGTAGACGAATCTCTGGAACTAGAAGCTGAAGGGAAAAATGACAAAGACCAAGTGTGAAGTGTAGGGGCAGGTTATAAGGGGAAAAATGGTGATACGTAAATGCTTTGTATGCATTATTATTCATAGAGTTGTTCTTGGAAGTTTTCATTGTTGTACACTGATTTGCTTTGTAATGTTGTTTAAATCTCTTTTTGAAATAAAAGACTAAACATGTCAGAATCGCTGTGTTTATACACAGCTTGTCTGCAGAGTAGTTCAGTTTCATGAAATATGAGACAAAAGCCATTATTAATTAATGATTAATTGGTTTGTTCAAATCAAATCACAAAAGAGATATTATCTGGTTATGTATTTTTGTTTGCTCTTTGATTCTTAATTGTGTATCAGATATTGCTCGGATTACAAGCTTGGACTATGAACCAGATTGATGATAAATGGTGTTGAATTGATGTATAATAATTTGTATATACATGCATATGTAGCTTGGTCCATTTATGTTTCAGTTTGGTGAAAAGTTTCCTGAAGCTGACACATACGAGCTAGAGAGGGCCTTTTTGAAACCCCGGCCCAGATCCGTCTGACGTGGCATCACACCAAGAGGTTAGTATCGGACTTTAATCTGAAACTAGATTTTGATCCGCGCTTTCAAAGCGCGGGTTTATTTTTGTTTTTTTTTTCAATTGATAAATATTTAGTAAATGTCACATTTTCATATATTTGTGTTTTATTTTATAAAAGACTTAAAAATTTTATCTTTATTTATCGTATTTCATTTTAAATGACTATTTATGTTAAAAAAAATAAACTTTATTTTTTAATGAATTAAGTTGGTATAACTCTGATAAATTAATTTTATTATGGGGTTAATATTTTAATTAAAAAATTATATTCTTTTAATAAAAATGTATACTTTTCAATAAAAATTCAATTATTTTTATGAATACTTAAATTATATTAAGAAAAGAAAAAAATAATAATTAAGAATAGTTGAAAAAAAATTATTTGAACTTGGACTGAATGGCCCAAAGGAAAAAAAAGTAAGAATTGAATCTGATTTTTTAATAGGTCCAAATGGGCCAAGAGAGATTTGATTTGGGCTGGATCCAAAAATAATGATCCAACATAGATTTGTTATTAATATTACTTAATTGCCCTTAATGAAACATGCAATGTTAGTGAAGGAAACATGCCCCTAAGGTAATTATGACAATATGATCCTGCTTTAATAGTATAGATGGAAATAGATGAAAAAAAATCTCCAACCACCCGAATGAATCTACATAGGCTGTGTAAATGACGATTTTGCCATTAATAATGGTTCAACCTTAGCCATCAGATCTTATCTTTTTGTTTTAATCTTGACCATTGAATTTACAATTATTTTTTATTCTCTATCTTTTTTTAATCTAAACCACATGGATAACTCACAACCACACATCTTCCTTATCTCATTTTTTCATTCGACTGAGTATAACTATTATTACCCGTACAACTAAATATGTTAAGAAATTGAATAACTGATATAACTGGTATATAAATGTTATAATTTATGTATAATATGTAGCTACTATACATATTAAAAAATTGTATAACTAGCATAACTGGTATATAAATGTTATAATTTATGTATAATATGTAGCTACTATAATTGATACGACTAATAAATCATGTTTTACATATAAAATACACAAACAAATATCATAATTGGTATATGATAACAAAATTTCATCGGCCTTATTTAAGGTTTTTACAAAATTTTGTTAAATTATTATATCACACTCTAAGTTTTACATTATAGACTTTATATTGTTAAAGTTTGTTAATTATATTAGCCATATTATTATGATAAAAAAACATCTAACATATTTTTACAAAGTCCTAAATTTAGACATATAAACAACTGATATAATTTTATCACAAATTAGACGAGTATTACTAGTACAACTGGTAAAACTTTGACATTTGAGAAATTGACAAAACCAATTGTGTATTCCATATGAGAAAGCAATCAAATATCTCAATTGGTATGTACTTAGAAAGTTTTCTTAATTTATTTTAATTTTTGCGGAAAAAATGAATTTTTTTATACAACCTCAATAAGATTACATGATCTACTATGTACTTTTAAGGTTTGTTAACTTGTTTGTCCACTTGTTTGTCCACATAATTTTTGGAAAACATACATGAAATGTATTTTTACGAAATTGATGATTTCATTTAAACCGGGCAAAGGCATGTAAACATAAATAAGTGGTACAGCTAAGATAAGTGTATTTATTATGTGGTACAACTAATATTTTTCGATTTTAGTGCTAAAGTACAACTATGAACAAACCGGTATAACTCAAAAACTAGTACAACTAGAAAACTTGTACAACTACTTGTTATTTTATTTAGTATTGTTTTAAATATGCATCACGTTTTAAATATGTATCATGTTTTAAATGATGTGGTTGAACACTAATATCAAATAGTTGTACTAGTTGTACCATTTTTAAATATTATTGCGTAGTTGAAAATGTTTTATTAGTTATACCAGAATTTATGTATATTTAAACTAAACACAGTTTTTTTATAAGAATCATAAGTTTTAATGGATCTTGGGAAGAGAAGCCTACCATCCGATGTTAAAACAACACAACTCAAATATTGCCACAATTAAACTAGTAATACTATTATTGTCTTTAAACCAGTTGTATCAGTCAGGCTATTATTATCGTAATTCAAACACCAGACATGAATGCTTATACATCCTTTTGAACTTTTGATGGTTTTTGTGTTATCTTTTGGAGTATACTCTTCTAATCCTTTTCTACTGCAACATTTTTCGGCTTGACACTTCTTTGGTTTCGAGAGCAAAAAACTGAAAATGATTTTTTTTTTGTAAATAGTACAACTAGTACAACTGGTAAAACAACTAATTATTCAAATAAATATTATATAAAACAAAATTTTAACATATTTTGACAAATTCATGCAGAGGAAGTTCATACCAACATTTTCATTGGTTCTACATTATCCTCTTCTATAACATCATTCGCTGAAAACGAAAACCCTAATATAGCCATATTAATTATAAAATTGTACTAGTTATTTTTGTTCTAATTATACTAGTTATACTCGGTGTAGTTGTACTAGTTATACATTTTCATTTCAAAAATGCATAACGTTATTTTTGTATATGTGTTTACAAGTTGCATCGGGTTATTTTTGTATGTGTTAACAATTTGTCTAACTCTTATCTTATATTTATTTCCATGTGAAGAAAAAAGACTAAAAAGCTATTTGAAATCATATAAGAATAAAAAGACTTAAAAACATAAGAAAAAAAAAGTTATTTGAAATCATATATGAAAATACAACAAAAACATTGATATGCCACCTTTTCATTTCAAAAATGCATAAGGTTATTTTTTTTATATGTGTTTACAATTTGCATCGGGTTACTTTTTATGTGTTTACAATTTGTCTAACTCTTATCTTATTTTTATTTCTATGTGAAGAAAAAAGACTTTGAGGCAGAAGTCTACCACTCAATACTAAAACAACACAACTCACCGAGCAAGCAATATGCTGATATGCTTGATGTACTAGCCAAGCTAGCTCAACGTGTTACTACAATTAAACCAGTTGGACTATTATTATCGTAGTTCAAACACCAAATATGAATGCTTATGTATCCTTTGAACTCATGATGGCTTTTTATGTCTTTTGGAGTATATTCTTCCAATTCTCTTATATACTGCAACTTTTTCCGGTTCGGCAATTGCCTTCTTTGGCTTCGAGAGCAAAAAAGATTAAGATAATTTTTTCGTAAATAGTACAACTGGTACAATTGGTAAACAAATAATTATCCAAATAAATATATAAAATAAAATTTTAACATATTTTGACACATTCATACAGTGGAAAATTATACCAACTTCTACATCATCCTCTTCTATAACATCATTCACACACTCAAAAACAAAAACCTAATATAACCATATTAATTGTGAAGTTGTTCTACTTATACATGTTCTAATTATACTAGTTATATTTGTTGTAGTTGTACTAGTTATACACGTTCTAGTTGTACCAGTTATACTAATTTTAGTTGTACTAGTAATACTTTATGTTCTTCATTGTCGAAAATTTTGTACATTGAAGATGAGTTTCGATTTTATATGAGAGAAAATGAATTCAGAATGATGAGGAATTGATCGATTTGGGATAAGAATGAAATTTCGTAAGGTTTGAAGAAACTTTTCGATTTGGATTTGGATTATGGGATGGAGAAATTTTGATAAAAATGAAAATTCTAAAATCTGAATTCTTAAAGTTGTGAATCAAAATGAAATAGATGAAAACTGAAAAATATAGAAGAGATTAGATGAACAGATACTTAAATTTGAATTTAATTTTGATTTCTAAGAAATAGTGATGAAAAATTGGAGATGAAGAACGTAAGAATGATTTCTGAGAAGAAGGAGATATTTGGGGATTTAGGGATTTGAATTAAGTTGGGTCGGGTAAATGAGTTTGGATAAGTAGTGGTTGGGGTAGTAAATAAATAGAAGTTATTAGGTTTTGAGGATGGAACAAATGCTGGAATGGACCACATAGGTATCAAAAAATCTGAAATAGACCTTTAATAATTTGATTTTTGTTTTGAATTAATTTTAAATAGAAAAATGGGTAAAAAATCTTCAAAACCTTATTACTTCTATTTATTTACTAACCAACCACTACCTATCCAAACCCATTTACCTATCTCAACCCGAAAACAACAAAAGAAATTCAAGTATTGGAGGCTGAGGCCCAAGAGTAGGATCTAATACACGTGTTCTTATATGAGACTGCCAAATCACAACCGTTGATTATGGCATTAAATTAATATATGTGTCTTTATAGGTGGGCCGTACCAGATTCGCAACCCATCAAAATCAGCAGAGTGTCGTCGTCTCTGCAACAGTAGACAGTGTCGTATGCGCATAAAAAACTCCGTTGCGGACATTTTGGATTCATATTTATATATTTGGGGTTTGGCTCTACCCCTACTACTCCCATAAGCCACCGAAAGTGTTCTTAGGTTTTTTTTTTGACCAGCCGAGAGATCTCTTTCATTTTCAATGGCCTCCTCTTCTCTCCTCAGATCCGCCGCCGCCTCGGTCACTACCCCTCGTGCTGACCTTTTCTCGTATGACCACTCTAAGGTCAGAGACTACGTTTTGCCTCTTACTGATTCATATATTTAGCTGCGTTTCGGATTCTACCTCGTGTTTCTGTTCGATTTGTCTTTACGGGGCCTTTGGTTTATGTTCTGAGTTTCTCAGTGTAATGATGACGTCACTCCTGTTTTGGTCTTTGTTTCTTGCCTTCTCATGTCGTGTTTATTCCTTTTTTTTTATTTTTATTTTCAAATACTCAGGTTTCCGCAAGCCTTGGATTCAGTCGCAGCTTCACATCGTCAAGATTTTCTGGTGTTGCTGGGCCATCTTTGTCTCTACAGTTCCGTGACAAAACTCTCCCAACTCTTTTAATTTTTGTAAAATGCAAATTTTCATTTCTTAAGAGTTTTTTCTTTTTCTTTTGTATATCATCGAATGTACAGAAAATGCAATGCAGGATTGCAACCCATCAAGGCCACGGCTACGCAAGCTCCACCTGCAGTTCAAAGTAAGAATGATATTACTTTAGTAGATGTGTTTTGTTGATTTATGCTTATTGGTGAATCTGATCTGATTGGTTTGAGTAGGGTCAAGTAGCACTGGAAAGACTAAGGTTGGGATCAACGGTATGTGCTTTTCATCAGTTATGAATATAATTTTTGGTGGCCTCAATTGTTTCATTTCTTACAGAAGCTCCTTATTTTCTATGAGCTCCACAGGTTTTGGTCGGATTGGAAGGTTGGTCCTCCGCATTGCAACATCCAGGGATGATATTGACGTTGTGGCAGTCAATGATCCATTCATTGATGCCAAGTACATGGTAAGGGTGTCTTCTATTTTATCAGGCTACATTTTTAAACACTCTTTCTGCTCTGTTCTTAATAGGAGTTGCTTTCTTTCTTTCTTTCTTGCTTGATTGAAACTGGCATAGAAAACCTTGAAAGATGATGCATCATATGTTTTTGTCTTCTTTTCCTATGAACATATGTTTGGCTTTGGAACCTTGATTCACAGGCTTACATGTTGAAGTACGATTCTACTCATGGGAATTTCAAGGGAACCATCAATGTCATTGATGAATCTACCTTGGAGATCAATGGGAAGAAGGTCAATGTTGTCAGCAAGAGGTATTCTTTCAAAGCGACATGTTGTCTTCTGCAGATCAGATAACACACTATCTCAGTTTAGAAATTAGAAGATGACATATTTTGTAACTATTTCTCAGAGATCCAGCTGAGATCCCTTGGGCTGATCTTGGAGCTGACTATGTTGTTGAGTCTTCAGGTGTATTCACCACCCTGTCAAAGGCTGCATCCCATCTGAAGGTGCACTTTCATACTCATATTCAAATAACCTTGTTTTGAAATTTCATATGGTTGCTTGATAGTATTCCATTGGTTTTGCAGGGTGGTGCAAAGAAAGTAATCATTTCTGCCCCTTCAGCTGATGCACCCATGTTTGTTGTTGGAGTTAATGAGAAAACATACCAACCAAACATGGATATAGTCTCCAATGCAAGTTGTACCACCAATTGTCTTGCACCTCTTGCTAAGGTTTGTAACACAATCTTCCCTCATTTCTAAGAGTTTCGTTTAAGCTCAACTTGAACTGTTTCTTTGGCAGGTGGTGCATGAGGAATTTGGTATTCTTGAAGGCTTGATGACAACTGTCCACGCCACCACTGGTCTATATCTCTTGGCTCTCCTGCTGTAAATCACTGTACATTACTTACCTGATAACACTAACCTATGTGTTTTGGTTGCCTTTCAGCTACTCAGAAAACTGTTGATGGGCCATCAATGAAGGACTGGAGAGGAGGCCGGGGAGCTAGTCAAAACATCATTCCTAGCTCTACCGGTGCTGCAAAGGTACTCACACGACAAAATCACATGGGTAGCTAGCTACAACCATGTAATTATCCTAATCATATTTGAACCGTGGTTTTGTGGTTGAAATAGGCTGTAGGTAAAGTTCTGCCAGAACTGAACGGGAAACTTACTGGAATGGCATTCCGTGTACCAACACCAAACGTTTCCGTTGTGGATTTAACTTGTCGACTTGAGAAAGGTGCATCTTACGAAGATGTTAAAGCCGCCATTAAGTATGTTTCCAGTACTCTCAACCTCATCACAGTATTATTGTTTCATGAGTTGAATTTTTACAACTAGTAGTAACCTCTTATTATTTGATGTAACAGGTTTGCTTCAGAAGGGCCTCTAAAAGGCATTCTCGGGTATACCGATGAAGATGTAGTCTCCAATGACTTCGTGGGTGATTCAAGGTTGGTCCCTCTTCTTTTCTTCAGAGCTATCTGAATCTGGATTTGTGGTTGACTAATGTAGTGATGTTGATTTTGTAATAACAGGTCAAGTATCTTTGACGCCAATGCCGGGATTGGATTGAGCAAGTCCTTTGTGAAACTTGTCTCTTGGTACGACAACGAATGGGGTTACAGGTACACTTCTCGTTTCTCATCTCAATATACTCAGTCAGATATATCCATCAACAGTTCCCAAACACTAACTGTTCTTCTCCCATTTTTACTTTACAGCAACCGAGTGCTTGACCTTATAGAGCACATGGCTATGGTAGCAGCCAGCCGCTAAGCAAGCTGCACATGCACACACACGGGTCCTTGCATAAGCTTTGAGACTTTCTACTTCTTTTGTAATCTTCTACAAGGCGGTTTGGATTTGTTTGGTTCTATTAGGTGCTAGATCTTCTAAGGGTTTGATTTGGTTACTAGGAGCATTCCTTCTTCTTTTTTGTTCTGTTTCAGTATCTGCAACCACGAAAAAAACATAGATTTGGTGTATTAGACTACCGTTATTTTATCAATAAGCAACAATTCTTTGCGAGCTTCTTTAATGGAATCGTTTAGCTTTGCACTTGCTTATGGTATAAGATCACTGTTGTTTTAAAACATATATTAACTAAAATTGAAATTCGTGTAACCAGGCGCCTACACTATCGTTTATCTTCTGAGATCTTACTTGATTCGTTAGTGTTTAACTGGAAAAAGGCAATGAATCCAATGTTACGGGATGTTAGAATAATAGAGATCCAAAGCTAAATGTTATCAACGTGTATATCGAATGTGTGTATAAAGGCCGATTAATTTTGAATGCAATAGATAATAGTCCCATATATACGGCCCATTTGAGTCAGGTTTCAAAATATTGGTGGCCCATGTTGGTATTGTGACCTGCGAGACGCTCTTTAGGACTTGTTGTAACCTAGTATGGTCGCTATATAAGCCGCATTTTCCAACGATTCTCAGACATCAATCAAGAGCGCCTCTCCTTTTTTACTGACGTCCTATGTCCTTTTTGTTTAGCTACGTAACAGTTTAGAGTTTAAGACTAGAGTTTAAGATTGCCCGTACACAAGGCCTGTGATGTTTGAGATTGTCCGTACCATCTGAGATTTCTCGTTGATGAGTTGTATCCTCTAGGTTCTGAGGCTTTTGGATCTATTTCTCTATGTGTATTCCTCTTTGAATGATTAGGCGGTGATGATGAAAAAAGATTACCATCAAACTTTGAGAGATTCACAGCTCGTTGATGCATACTTCTTTATTTAGTCTGAGCCTTGTTTCGTGTTTATGATTTCCTCGTTGCGTCTTTAAACGAAAGGCAATAAATTAGAGTCTCTGGTACACTTCTTATACAATAGTGTATTAAGAGCTGTTTATTGCCGAAATTGAGTTTGGCTGATATTCTGGTACGTGTTCTAGTTTACATAGTTCATGTGCATTCAAAAGGCCTAACATACATATGGTTCCTCAACCGATTAGTAACAAATAATACTCTGTTTAGTTTTTTTTGTTAGCTCATTAAAGGCAACAATTTAGAGTCTCTGATTCACTTCTTGATAGTGGATAAAGCGCTGTACGTTGCCGATATTGATCTTGGTTCAAAGATTTTTTTTTATTGGCTTCAATTTTATTTTTGGCCAATACGATCAATGTCCCAATATGTTATCACATCTTATATTAAGTCTTTTGATTTGGAGCATTACTGGATTGTATTGCTAGGCTAACCGCTATATGACTGGGTTGTATCGAGCCTCCTGATCAAATGCTTTGAATTTATAACCGGCTACACCTCATTTGTGTGAGATTTGGTCAAAAACTTGCACCAAAACTATAATAATTACTCGTTTAAAAGTTTAGGAGAGAGAAATTATACACCTAATTTGAAATTTAATGTAGAACAGAATCAATGAAGGATAATTTGGACTAATTGCCAGGGCCTGGGCCGTGCACAAGACTTGGTGATTCCAAGACTACGGAAGATGCGAAAAAAACATTTCGTGGATGTTTTATTTTTAATGGAAACGAAGCAGATGCGAGATGCGTTGGTTGATCTACAGACATGGCTAGGCTACGATAGGGTTTTAACTGTAAATCCTATTGGGTACAGCGGCGGTTTAGCGTTGATCTACAGACATGGCTAGGCTACGATAGGGTTTTGACTGTAAATCCTATTGGGTACAGCGGCGGCTTAGCGTTGATGTGGAAAAACTCTGTAAATGTTGACTTCAAGTTTGTGGATAAGAACTTGGTTGGCTTTTGTGTACAGTTCGGTAAAGATAGTTTCTTTGTTTCATGTGTTTATGGGCATCCTGTTAAGAGTGATAGACCGAAGTTGTGGGAACGGTTAACTAGGATTGGAGTTTTCCGGAAAGATCCTTGGTGTATGTTCGGTGACTTTAACGAAATCAGAAACAATGATGAGAAGATTGGAGGTCCTCGAAGAAGTGACTCTTCTTTTCAAGATTTCAATGACATGTTGGAGATAGGAGAAATGTCTGAACTTCCTAGCGCAAGAAATAGTTTTACTTGGGGAGGTCAGAGAGGTACATTATCAATCCAATCTAAATTGGACAGGTGCTTTGGTAATAAGAGATGGTTTCAACTCTATCCAGCTTCGAACCAAGTGTTTTTGGATAAGAGAGGCTCTAATCACCGACATGTTTTGGTAAAGCTGATATCCTCTTCTAAACCCTATCGTGGAAGTTTTCGTTTTGATGCGAGATTCCTTCATAAGCATGGTGTTCAAGAAGAAATAAAGAAGGCATGGTTAACGAATCATCCTCTTTTTGTTACTAAGGTATCAGACCGTCGTCTAAAGAGATGCAGAAAAACTCTCGGCAACTGGAAAAAGAAGGAGAATTTGAATGCTTGTGACAAAATAAAGCAGCTTCAGTGTGCCTTGGAAACGGAACAATCAATATTGAATCCCTCTACTGTGAGAATAAATCTTCTCAAGAAGGATCTGGTCAAAGCTTATAAAGAAGAGGAGTTGTTTTGGAAACAGAGATGCAAGGAGAAATGGGCAGTTAAAGGAGACTTAAACTCTAAATATTACCATGCCTCGGTTAAAGCGAACAGATCAAGAAAAATAATCATCTATTTGAGGGATTCTCAAGCAGAGTTACTTCCGGTATGAATGAAGAATTAACCAGAGTGGTTAGTAAAGAAGAAGTGTGGGTTGCTGTTTTTGCAGTCAAAGCGAGTAGTGCTCCATGCCCTGATGGAATGACTGGATTATTTTTTCAACAATATTGGAGCATAGTTGGGGATCAGGCAACTGAGGAAGTTCGTGAATTCTTTGCATCAGGTATATTCCCGGTGGAATGGAGTTATACTCACCTCTGCTTACTTCCCAAGATTGAGGACCCGGTTATGATGTCAGACTTAAGACCCATAAGTTTTTTGTTCTCTATTAGATCATTTCAAATATTTTGGTCATTCGATTGAAGCCTTTCTTAGCAGAGATTATCTCTCCGACTCAATCAGCTTTCGTAGAAGAAAGATTTATCACTGATAATATATTGATTGCCCATGAAATCATTCATGCGTTGAGAACTGATAGATGCATCTCGAAGGAGTTTATGGCTATTAAGTCGGACATGTCGAAGGCTTATGATCAAGTAGAGTGGGGTTATTTGCAAGCTCTGCTAGTGGCGCTGGGTTTTGATAACACATGGGTGGAAAGAGTGATGTTCTGCGTTTCTACCGTGCGCTTCTCAGCTCTCATCAATGACCAACCTTTTGGTAGCATTCAACCGAAAAGGGGAATCAGGCAGGGTGACCCTTTATCACCCCTTCATTTTTGTTTTATGTATCGAAGGTCTTATTCATCTTATTGGTAGAGCTGTTCAGAGGGGATTGCATTAGGGTATTCAGTTCTCACATTCACCACTTGTTATTTGCTGATGACAGCCTCATGATTTTTAAAGCTTCAGCGGATCAGGCAGTGGAGCTTGTCAAGATTCTGAGGATTTATGAAAAAGCCACAGGTCAGCAAGTTAATGTGGAAAAATCAGCTATTACTTTTGGAGCGAAAGTTGAAGAGAGCACAAAGATTCTGATTAAAGACATCACAGGTATTTCAAAAGAAGGGGGTTCAGGATCATATATAGGCTTACCGGAATGCTTCAGTGGATCCAAAACTGAAATGTTAGCCTACATTTATGATAGTCTCAAGAATCGTCTGTCTGGCTGGTTTGCGAAGCTGTTATCAATGGGGGGGGGGGGGAGAAAGGAGGTCTTGTTAAAGGCAGTAGCTATGGCAATGCCGGTCTACGCAATGTCATGCTTCAAATTTACCAAGAAATCCTGTGAAAACCTTACCAAAGCCATTGCTGACTTCTGGTGGAATTCCTTAGAACACAAAAGGAAAATTCACTGGTTAAGTTGGACAAAACTATGCTTGGCAAAAGAACAAGGAGGTCTTGGTTTTAAGGATATTCAGAGCTTCAATCAAGCCCTTTTGACGAAACAGGCGTGGATGATCTTATCCTCACCTGAATCTATTTTGCTAAATTGTTCAAAAGTAGGTATTTCGATCAATTGGACTTCCTATCAGCAAAGAATGGTTCAAGACCCTCGTTTGCATGGAGAAGCATACAGTTTGGGAAAGAGCTTTTGAGTCAAGGCCTGAGGAAACACTTGGGATATGGGAGCTCAGTATTTGTATGGACAGATGCGTGGATTGGTGGGATCGAAAGGAGAAGACCCCTTATGAAGAACATCTTTGTAGATCTGCTTCTGAGAGTAGAAGACCTTATTGATCACCAAAAAATATGCTGGAAGATAGAGAAACTTGAAGACATTTTCTATCCGGAAGATATTCAAAGCATCTTATCAATGAAGATTGGTTTTGGTCACGAAAATTATTGGGTATGGCTTCATAACCGGAATGGCAGCTACTCAGTCAAATCTGGTTACTGGTTCATCAACAATTATATTAGTAGAATGGAAGTTCAAGAAGCAGAAGCTAGACCTTCTTTGAATATCCTCAAAACAGATGTGTGGAAGATTCAAACAGCTCCGAAAATTAAAAACTTTTTTTGGCGTGCTTTGAGCGATGCTCTTCCTGCAGGAGAACTTCTGGTGAGAAGAGGAATCAAAATGGATCCTGTATGTCAAACCTGTGGCTTTCAAGATGAATCGATCAACCACATTGTTTTTGGCTGCTCCATTGCAAGACAGGTTTGGGTCCTGTTGGGGTCAATAACGGTTACGACGAAGTTAGCATTCAAATCCCCAAAGAAGAAAAACGTAGAAAACTTCTTCGACAAATACTTTTTCGAAATAGATTCTTCTTTACGAAAAGCTTTGCGGAAGAAACGCGAATCATCGGACAAGAGCTCGAGAAGGATCGATATGCAGCAACCAAACATGTGCTCCGCTCGGTCGCTACGTAGCGACCGAGTTCGAGCCAAAGCTCAGTCGCTACGTAGCGACCAAACGTCCATTCCACTCGGTCGCTACGTAGCGACCGAGCTCGAACCAAATTTCGGTCGCTACGTAGCGACCGAGCTCTTCCGAAACGTCGATACGACATCAGTCCATGCATTCTCGTCTACCCTTCGATGCTATCTCCCGAATACCGTAGCGAACCCATCTCACGTTCCCCGCTATTTCTAAGTTATCAATCAAACTTTACTGTAAAAACCGCGGAAAGTTCATTCTTTATCGAAAGAAGCCGTAATAAACGCTTCGAGTAGAAAGACGGCCCAAAGGGACCTAAGACACGACTCGAGGCCCAACTTACGATTTCTTAACCAACAGCCCGTAAACCGCATGTCGGTTTACGCTTGGTTCGCAAGGGAAGATAAATGTCAAGTTTCCGCGGATAAATACGAAATTTTGAAGATAATTACGAAGATCGGAAAAAATGGAATATCTTCATTTTTATGCTATGGCGGCTTAACGGCAGAAGAGGAAAGGCGTAAACCGACCTTGGAGCCAGTATATAAGGGGTCCTAGGCGAGAGGCATGGAGAGGAACGTTTGGAGAGAAAACTTAGCACTTAGAGCAATTAGGCAACTTTCCGTTTTTGTTATTTCGAGCTGCGACTCAATTAGGTTTAGCCGTCTTAGGGTTGCTAGAACTAGGAATCTCGCCGACAGCTCTCGAGCCCAGGCTTCTACCTTGTTGTAAACGCTCATACGCAAATTCAGAATAAGGCTTCTCTTTGCTCTCTTCTTACGATTTTTACACTTCTTCGTTGTCATTATTGTGTTCTGATTTGCTTGGCGTGTGGTATTAGCAGAAATCCGGGACCTCTGGGAAATTAGGGTTTTCCTAGTTTCCTTATTTAAACAGAAATCGACAGTGCGAATTTCGGTTCCCACAGTTTGGCGCTAGAAGGAGGGGGGGGGGTACGGATCAATCTAACTCTCGACCACATCACGCTCAACCAGACATGTCAACTGACAACACGGATAACGTGCAGACTCCTCTCAACGGAGGCAGCGGCACTGATCTCCACACTCCCGCAGCGGACGTATCCGCGGCCAACGCACCAGCCAACGCCGCTGCGCTCGAGGAGTTTAAAAAGATGTTCGCCACCTACGAAAAAAGGTCGGAAGAACAGGATAAGCTCGTGAGCACCTTGACCAAACAAGTTGAAACTTTAACGGCAAGGACTCGAGCAATCCGCCCCCGTGGAACCACTAAAGTCCGCGGGAAAAGACTCGACTTTGCAACCCCACTCAACAGGCCTGGAGCCGCCCAAGAACGACCTTCAGGTCAAAACCCTAGCGAGAAGTCTCCCGTCGAAAAGGGAAACTCCGAAAGCCCTCCGCCTCCCGCGAAGGTTTCGGAGGACAACGGAGTCGAGCAAGTCGACCTGGATCCTAGCGATGTCTCCAACAATACTGATGAGGACGCCGACAGACATCCAAGAAGGACCATAAGCCGATTCACTCGGAAAAGCTCTCCGTTCGACAAACCAATGACAGAAGAGGAGGAAATCCTCTATTGGAACGAACAAGAAGAGCTGGCTGAAAAACAAATTGAGCTCACTCGCAGTAAACGCCGACAAGCGCGGAAATCTGCTGACAAGAGGTCGGATATACGCGATCTTCGCGACTATATCACCAAGATTGCGGCATAAGTAAGAGCCGTAAAATCCTAAATCCATCACGCTACGAGCGCGGCCCCTGAGATCGACAGACTGCTGGAAGGGGCTCGGAAGACCCCCTTCACCGCTCGCATCTCAGATACAAGGGTGTCCGATCCAGGAAAAATCAAAGTACCAAAGTATGATGGTACGACCGATCCGAGAGCTCACCTTCAGGCTTTCCACATCACGATGGGAAGAGCGAGGCTGAAGGACGGCGAGAGAGACGCCGGCTACTGCCGCCTGTTCGTCGAGAATCTAGAAGGAGCAGCCCTCGAATGGTTCGCGCGCCTTAGGTGAAACTCTATCGGGAGTTTCCGACAGCTCGCATCGGAATTTCTCAAGCAATACTCTATGTTCATAGATAGAGAAACTTCCGATGTCGATTTCTGGAGTCTGTCCCAGAGGGAAGAGGAACCCCTCCGCGAGTTCATCAGCCGGTTCAAGTTGGTAATGTCGAGGGTCAGCGGGATAAGCGACAAGGTGGCCATCGATACGCTCAGAAAGGCGCTCTGGTACAAGTCAAAATTCAGAAAATGGATATCCCTCGAAAAATCGCGGACGATCCAAGATGCCCTCCACAAGGCGACGGACTACATCATGATCGAGGAAGAAACGAAAATCTTATCGCAGAAGCATAAGTCGGCGAGATCGTCCTCAAAAGATGTAGACCCAAAAACGAGGAAGAAGAACCCTCGTAACGACAAGTATGTCCATCATGAGGGGGAAGAACTCCAAGGAGCGCATAATTACGCGATTGGCTCGGACCAGGACCGAACCACGGGTAATACGTGGAGTCGCAACCAAGGATATGATGAAAACACCTTCTGCGAGTTCCACCAATCCCGAGGACACTCCATGACTAACTGCAAGGTCTAGGGAGCAAGGCTGGCCGCGAAGCTACTAGCCGGAGAACTCTCGGAAGTGACCAGCGTGAAATATCTCATCCTCGAGACCGATCGCCCCCCGAAGCCGGACAGGAATCTTCCCGCGGAAAGATCTCCCCAAAGAAATCAATCTGGGAATAAACGCGGCAGGAGGCCAGACGACAAAGGGAACGATAACAATCGTCGTAGAGTCAACATGATCATCGGAGGATCGCAATTCTGCAACGATACGGTTTCCGCCATCAAGGCTTACCAGCGGAAGGCAGAATCGAGCGCAACTGGCCTACATGGTCTCCTACCAAAGATGATCAGAACTGCTCAATCACCTTCACAAAGGAGGAAGCCAGCGGGATTGATCAACCTCACTGTGATCCGCTCGTCATAGACCTCGTCATACGAGATCAGGAAGTCGGAAGAGTACTCATTGACACGGAGAGCACGGTCAATGTAATCTTCCGCGACACTCTCAATCGGATGAGCATCGAACTCGGAGAAGTAACTCTAACTCCGAAACCGCTCACGGGCTTTTTGGGCAAAGTATCGATGGCCCTCGGTTCGATTCGGCTACCAGTCATGGCCAAGGAGATCACAAAAAATCATCGAGTTCGCGGTAGTCGATCATCCTGCCATCTACAACGTGATCATGGGAACCCCATGGCTCAACGCTATGCAAGCCGTTCCGTCGACGTACCACCTGGGCGTCAAATTCCCGACCCCAAACAGAGTCGCAACTATCTGGGGATGTCAAAAACAGTCGTGACTGTGCTTCCTCGCGGAACACAAGTTAAGATAGATGACGACCTCTAAAACGGCAAATCGCAAACGCACGAAGATCGACAAATCTTCGACCAACAACAATTCGAGAAAGGACGATTTCACATCGTCTTCCGACGCAGACGCTTCGGGTGTCGAAACTCAGCATGAGTCCGAAGCCAACACTACAACTTAACCGGAACGTCCGGAAGAGAACACTGACCCTGCCACGATCACCTCGATCAAGGCGGTCAGTACGGCGACAACCGCCGAGTGAAAATGCCCTCGGCGTAAAACAGAACTACGAGATGGCTTGATCCTCGAAAGGGGTACGTAGGCAGCTCTTCGAAAGACGAGTTCAGCTATCCCCCTCTCTAAAAGGGGGGGGGGGAGTGGGTGCGTATACTCGTATACTCCCACATAGGAACAGATACGTTATTGTAATCGAATTCTATCGAGATTTCGAAATTTTTTACGAAATATGCGTCGCTCTTTTAAGACAAAATCGCAAAACAATCTCACTTCAGCAATATACGTATAGTCTTCGAAATAACTGCGAGACGTCGCCAAGTTAAAAATCGAGATGATACGAACAAATTGTCCGAACATGACCACTACAAATCTCACACTCCGTTCGTCGATTGGCCCCGACGAACACATCAGCCGTCTTAAACAAACGCAACCTGATCACTCTTTTGATCTTCAAACATCCAACACAAGGACGAAAGCGCGCTACAAAAAAAATCCGAAATTTTGGTCTAGCAACAGGAAAACCGATAGCCGGCTAGTCACCGCACAAACCTTAAAACCGAGAGTAAACCTAGGTCTTGCCCTAAACCCATCGCATTGGTCTCAATCATCTCAAAGACATGATATCTAAACGATACGAGATTCCTAAAACATGTCTCTTCGTTCATATCTCAACGTTCCTGAAAAATCGTATATAATTTTTACGAAAACTCATGTCTCGAACGGACTAACAGATTGAACGCCTCAACGAAGATAAATATGAGATGACAACTCATGTTCACTTCAAACCCACTCTAAACAAAGTAACCCAAACATACATCCATTATATAAACCGCATAGCGGTAGGGGTTCAAAGCCACCAACGGCCTTTCCCGATAAAAGCGGCCAAAAACGGCCCGTACAAAGTTCGAAGGCCACACTCGGCCTGACATATATGAACAAAGGCCACACTCAGCCGCTAAATGCTAGATAAAGGGAAAAACTCCTTTCCGTCAAAACGCTCACAGGTCAAAGTTAAAACTCCCGGACAAGGAAGCTCCGAATGCATCTGCGGGAAAGTTCACTTCCTCATCGTCACCGGCAAAATCAGTCGTAGTTTCTACGGTATCAGGGGAAACCGGGATGGGATCCCAGAATCCCTGGATCTTCCCATCGATTGGAGGAATGGTCGCCTCAGCGTGAGCATGATCCTTCATGCCACCCTTCATTAACTCCATCTCCCTCTCGAAAACGTTGTCATCTTCCTTCGTCTTCCAAAGGCTCCGACGGAGCCGCGACACTCACGGAAGTCGCCCAGCGAGTTGAAAGCACCCTTAAGATTCCCGTACTCAACCTGGAATTGAGAAGCGCGAGTCTTCATCACCTCGAAAATTTCCCTCTTGCCCTTCCGTTCCGCCCTGCGAACAGCCCTGGCATGATCACTAGCGAGTTGAGCGTCTCACGCCAACATCTCGTCTCGCATGCGAGCAAGATCCCTTTCCGCCTTCTCCGCTTTAAAACGATAGATCATGGCCTCTCTATGGCTCGCCTCAATGGCCGATCCAAGCAAGTTCAAACCCTATAAAACCGATTGACGCGTTATAAGCAAAAATAATAATAACTATCGTCTGAATTCTTAAAATTTATTCTCCGTTAATGATGCGAGATCCTTCAGCAACAACTTTCGGCCTCCCTGACTCGCTCGTGGCCTGAGGAGCATCAAAGCCCGACGGAAGACCAGCGAAGAAATCATCGAAGTCCGGAATATGGACCTCGCTCGTACCACTTCCATCGCCAAAGGCAAGGTTCGGATCCCATCCTGGAAGCATGCAATCGTCCACCGAAAACTCCAGGTCGCCGAGATCAATATCCTTCCCCTTCTAAGAATTTGGCCCCGTCACAATAGCGGGAGCGGCGTTGGGACCGGCGTTGGGACCGGCGTTGGGACCTTGGTCTTCAGGTTCGGAATCACTCCTTGTTTCTCCGCCCAAAGCAGGACCAGGATGCACAAACCTCAACGCCTTTCGAACTCTCTTCGGCGTAAAAGAAGTCCAGAAAAAAGGACCATTCCTGAGCAGATCCCTCATCGCAATAATGTCCTCAGGAAACGGAGCAAGAGGGTTGATAAAGGGACGATCGTTCGGCAACCTCCGAAACAGTGGGATACAACTCTCCTCAATGGACACTGCGTCTACACGAACGAAGAAGAAAAATTTCCTCCACGAGTTGAAGTTAGAAGTGAACCCCTTTACCACTGACATGAAGTTACGAGGAACCAGCGTGTACGTGTCCGTTTCCCTGATGATCTGTAATCGAAGAAGCGCTTCGAAGTGATCAACGGTGAGAGAAAGACCATGCTCGTAGCTCAGGACCAGGATCCCTATGAGGTGCTGGATGCCAAGAGGATTCAGTTGGCTTATCGCCACCCTAAAATGACCCAGCACACGGACGATGATCTCGGGGATCGGAAACCATAAACGGTAACCCACTACGAATGCCTCGTAACAAGTAAAGAAGCCCTCCGGGGGACTACTAGCGCATTCTCCTTGACGAGGAACCCTGAATTCCACCGCGTCCGAAATATGGTAGAACGACCGCATAACCTCGAGGAATCCACTAGTACTCCTACTCGGCGCACCTGCCTCCACCGGGCGATGGTTCATGACCGGGAATGATTTTTCTATGGGAGGCGTGATCGAACCGTAACACGCCACCCACCATGCCTCGTGTTCTCGGCAGGGTCTACCGAATGAGGAACAAATTTCATCTTCGGCACTCGAAGCTCTTCAGAAACGTTCGCGGGCAAGGACCATTTCTTCGAACTCCTCTTCTTACTCGACATCTCGTGTTTTTCTTTTTCTTTAAAATCAAGAAGGAAATGACAGAGAGAAAGAGAAAGAACTTTTCAAGAAAAACCTCTATATGAGAATGAGTAAGTGTGAAGATTGTGAATAAGTTACCTCCCTTCTTATAGACATGAGAAATTACTATTTACTTGCGGATTTTTGGACACGAACTTCGCCCAAATACACCAATCTCGTCCAAACTCGCCATACCACGCATTGGGACCTCGCTAGAAATCAACGTTCCCAATGTGCTGGGGGGCTAACTGTTGGGGTCAAAAACGGTTACGACGAAGTTAACGTCCAAATCCCCGAAGAAGAAAAACGTAGAAAATTCTTCGACAAATACTTTTTCAAAATAGATTCTTCTTTACGAAAAGCTTTGCGGAAGAAACGCGAATCATCGGACAAGATCTCGAGAAGGATCGATACGCAGCGACCAAACACGTGCTCCGCTCGGTCGCTACGTAAAGCGACCGAGTTCGAGCCAAAGCCCAGTCGCTACATAGCGACCAAACGTCCATTCCGCTCGGTTGCTACGTAGCGACCGGGTTCGAGCCGGAGCTCGGTCGCTACGTAGCGACCGAGCTCGAACCAAAGTTCGGTCGCTACGTAGCGACCGAGCTCTTTCGAAATGTCGATACGACATCAGTCCATGCATTCTCGTCTACCCTTCGATGCTATCTCCCGAATACCGTAGCGAACCCATCTCACGTTCCCCGCCATTTCTAAGTTATCAATCAAACTTTACCGTAAAAACCGCGGAAAGTTTATTCTTTATCGAAAGAAGCCGTAATAAACGCTCCGAGTCGAAAGACGGCCCAAAGGGACCTAAGACACGACTCGAGGCCCAACTTACGATATCTTAACCAACAGCCCGTAAACCGTATGTCGGTTTACACTTGGTTCGCAAGGGAAGATAAATGTCAAGTTTCCGCGGATAAATACGAAATTTTGAAGATAATTACGAAGATCGGAAAAAAAGGAATATCTCCATTTTTATGCTGTGGCGGCTTAAGGGCAGAAGAGGAAATGCGTAAACCGACCTTGGAGCCAGTATATAAGGGGTCCTAGGCGAGAGGCATGGAGAGGAATTTTTGGAGAGAAAACTTAGCACTTAGAGCAATTAGACAACTTTCTGTTTTTGTTATTTCGAGCTGCGACTCAATTAGGTTTAACCGTCTTAGGGTTGCTAGAACTAGGAATCTCGCCGACAGCTCTCGAGCCCAGGCTTATACCTTGTTGTAAACGCTCATACGCAAATTCGGAATAAGACTTCTCTTTGCTCTCTTCTTACGATTTTTACACTTCTTCGTTGTCACTATTGTGTTCTGATTTGCTTGGCGTGTGGTATTAGCAGATATCCGGGACCTCTGGGAAATTAGGGTTTTCCTAATTTTCTTATTTAAACGGAAATCGAAATCGACAGTGCGAATTTTGGTTCCCACGGACCCTTTCTAATGTGCCTCAACCGGAGAATGGTTATGATCCCGTTTCACATTATACCAATTTTCACATCTTACTAAAAATGTTGAATAATTCTAATATCCCAGAATAGGTTAGAATTTCTATTCCTTGGATTGTTTGGTATTTGTGGAAATTCAGAAATGGAGTCCTATTTGAAGGAAAACAAGTCACAGCCTTAGACATAGTGGCCAAGATCAAAGAGGAATCAGAGTTTTGGAGATTGGCTCAACTCAATGATAAATTAAATGAGAAGAAGGAACATGAAGCGATGGCGGTTGGTTTCAAGTCATGGTCTGCTCCTTCTGGGTGGTTGAAATGCAATCTTGTGTGTGTAGGAGCAAAACGCAAAATCAGTGTGGAATTGCTTGGGTTCTGAGAAATGATAAAGGAAAGGTATTGCTTCACCGTCGACGTGCATTCTCAAATATTGCTTCCACGGAACAAGCAAATCTCTGTGGCATATTATGGGCAGTGGAGAGCATGCTCGATCACCATCTCGATCGCGTTCTTTTCGCAATTGATGATGACACCTATACTAAAGTGATTCTCAGACCAAAGGCTTGGCCTAGTTTCAAAGTTCAACGCTTGGAGATTTTGGAACGTTTTAGGAATCTGGAATGGTGGAGGATTATGAAAGAAGATACTCTAGCTAATAGAGAGGCTTTCCTCATTGCTCAGAGTGTTTTCAAATACAACTTGGTGCAATCATATGTTGCTGTAGGAGCACCACGATGCTAGCCAGGTTCTTTGAAAACGAGGAAATGGATCCCTCTGTGTAGCTGGAGTTTTATTTTGGTGCTATGTCCTTGATTGTTGGGTTGGGATCTTTATTACGTCCTCTGGCTTATGGTTTCAGTTTTTGGTAGTCTATAAGATCAGTAGCTTGGTTGTTTTAAGCTTAAATCTCTTTGTTTCTCTCTTGTATGTTACTGTTGGCTTTTTGGAACAAGATGACAAAAAAAAAAAGAAGATAAAACAAAGCGAAGGATCGATAACTTGGTTTTAGACTTCACCCAGCAGCTCAAACCTGCAGTTTCTGTTTTGGATTTTGTCACTGGAAGTCCTAATCCAAATTTCGCAACAAGAGCAAATCCTTGGGCAAGACCGTTTTGTCATATGTTCGTAGAGCCAGTGACTGGGTCACTCTCAGACTCGGGTGTAATATATATACCTATTTTATTGCACTGAAGATAATGTGCAGGCATATGTAGATGTGGTTGACTTATGTTTTCAGAAATGGGTAGGGAAACCCACGAGCTTATACATCGAATGTAAACAGAATCCATCATAGTTATTATATGTTTATAACAGTTTCTCTTAATCAAAAACAAACAATGCTCTTTGCTCAAGTAGATGTTGTCTAAGAAACAGATGATGCATTATCATGGTCTCTAAAGATTATTAACAGTTTCATGATGAGGCATATCATATATGCCCATTTGCTTCTCTCACCTCGGAGATTACTTGCATCTTTAATCCTAATCGCGGAACGGTGTGAGATCTATTTGGAATCGCTGCTTTCCTTTTGTGACCCTCTGCCAATAATATAAGAATCAAAGATCTTGCAAAGGCTAATGGTGTGTAGGAAGACACTCTTAAAGTCATAAAACAATAATCCATGAACTGAAAAAGCTTACAGCAATGGCAATGATCTCCTCTAGGAGTTCTTCTAAATGACGCAAAGGCTTTTGACAACCAAAAACACAACACAAAATAAACAATATTAATTTTCAAGAATAAGAGAATGAATACATGCTAATTAGTAAGGACATAAAACTCACCCATTGAGTTGGACCATCAACTGGAGCACTTAGAGGATCATCATGAACCTGATCATAATAATCAAATGAACTTTGATAAAATGTCTAAAAAGGATGTGGTGTCCCTAAGCGGTATTAAACAAACTATCCTACCTCCATGAAAATTCCATCAACACCAACTGCTACAGCAGTTCTTGCAATGCAGGGTATCAACTCACGTAGGCCTCCACTAGCAACACCTCCACCCTCCAACTGCATAAGAATGTATTACTACATTTGTTCCTTAAAATAGATTTTCTAGTGTTTTCACAAATATTAAGAAAATTCATTAAATCACTATTATAAATACATCATTTTTTTGTAATTATCAATTTCTGAGAATTTTTAATTAATAATAATTCATTAAAACTCAGTTAATTTTTTTGAAGTTTACAATTTATGCATAGAAACATAAAATGTCTATCTTTGTGAAACGACTTTTTTTCTTCTAAAACATCTATTTTAGTGGAACCGAAAGAGTATTTTTTTTTTTTAGCATAAGTATTTGGATACATTGGCTTCTATATGAAATAGCTGTTTTCAAAAGTGACCATACCTTTTTGCCTGCAGGTTGCTGTAGTGCATGGGTTATATCAGCAACCTGTCAGCAATAAATAAAACAAGAACGTTAAACCAATAGAATGAATAAGTGCAATATAAATCAGAATACAAAATGTTGAAAAAAAAAAAGACGAAGGAAGGTTTACATACAACAGGACAATTAGCTTCCCTCATCCATTCAAAGTTTCGTGGATCTACTATCAAATCATCTGATCATCCAAAACCAAAACAGAGTACCAGTCAGCAAATTGCAAAACGGACCAAAACATTCAATAGGAGATGATAACTTACTGTATCCAAACATGGTTCCTCTTTCACAAACCATCACATTTGGATTCCCAGCAAGTCTGATCTTCTCTGCCGAATTATTCATTACCTTAAAGAGTTCATCATACACACAGTCATCAAAATTTGTTCCAGCAAAAAGTTTTTGTATCAGCTGGAAACACGTAAGAAGAAATAAACCCACAGAAGGAGCACAGAACTGTCCTTTCTTGATATTGATAATTTTTCCGGTTTGGGCTGCCGCAACCAGAAGATCTGTCTGGAATCATAAATTAACAGCTTAAAACATGATCCAAAATATAGAAATAGATCCAACAAAGGAAGTCTGAAAGCTACAAACAAATACAGTTTTAGAGTCTTGCCTGGCGACATAAGAATGCTGGTATCTGAATTATATCTGCAACCTTGCCAACTTCTTCACACTATTTAAAAAAAAAATTAGAAGGGTACAAAGACCTGCTCAAAATCAATTGTCCGAGGTGAACACGTTGCTTTATACCTGGATTGATTCATGAACATCAGTTACTATTGGTAGGTCATATGCTACTTTCACCTTCTCAAGAATCTGTGTTGGAGAACCATAAAAGCTGAACATGATTATCTTGTACAGAAACACTAAAAGACTAAAGCAGCTTATAAATCAGCTAACTGGTAACATAAGGTTCCTTTAATGTTGAAACTCTGTGAAGATTTTTCAAATGCACAGTCCTCCTAAGCTCCTAACCATCTATACTTGAAGGAAAGAAACAGAGTGATAAAAAAAAGTAAAGATTACCTTGAGACCCTCAGCTATGCCAGGACCTCGGAAGGACTTAGAAGAAGTTCTGTTAGCCTTATCAAAACTTGACTTGAAAACCAGAGGCAACCCAGCTCTACACACAATCACACAAAATGGTTAGCATGAAAAAAAAAACCACATTGTTCAATACAAAAGATCTCTCAAGCAAGAAAGAACCTACTGTAACAATGCTATAAACACCAAACAAAAAGCTTCATCAGTAGTGCCAAAGTAATAGGAATCATATACACTTTAATACACGAAGGTAATGCAAAAGAACAGAAAAAAAAATCATACTTTGTGGCAATGTGTTTGATGTGCTTTGCCATTCGAAGGATATGCTCCTCGGATTCGATCACATTTGGACCAGCCAACAAGAAGAACGGTTGAGCATCCTATACAGATTTATATGCTTACTAACATCAAACTCAATTTCACCATCAGAACAAAGAAAGGCGAGAGTTTTCAAAACCTTGAGCTGATTGTAGAGTGGTGATGTTGCCGCCATTCTTTTTCGTCAAAGCTAACAACTTGGAATACAAAACAATGAGTCTGTAACGAAGCAAACAAGAGAAGGAAGGGTAAGGAATGTGACCTTATTGTAACTTGATCTCGAAGTTGCAGAGTGAGTGAAGGGAAGTGAGATCTCCTCTCACCTTTTAGCGTGTTTGGACGCACGGACAGATAAATTCCTACCCAGAATATTTAATCACTCTAAATTTTGGTCTAAGATGTTCGGGAGATGTTCCGGTTCCGTTAACAATACTTTGGATTCAAATAAAATTTACATATCTAATTTATTGCAGGAAATCCAGGTTTCAAGTCCCCGAGAGAGCGATTTATTAAACAATTATGCAGATTACGGAAGAAATACTTACAAAAGATCTTCAACATGGTGCAAGTAAATCTTGTCAGGTGTGGATCTTCATAGAACGGCTCAGGTGAGGTAGTTAGGTGATATTCATAAGGCATGTAGTATTGTCGGTTGTCAAATCGTATATGTAATAATTCTCATATCATAAATGTAAGATCATAATAAATCAGCGTTAAAAAAAATGAAAACTTATTTTGAATTTAAATTCATTTCAATTTTTTTTAAATAATATTTTGGGGTTGAGCATTTTATAGTCGGATTAAAATAAACAAGAGCCAAATATTTAATAATAGGTTTGAATACAATCTGGATACTAATTTTGATTTTCATATCGTTTTCGAGATTTGTGTTAGGTTTTATGTATTTTATTCGAGGTTTTTTGTAATACTTGATATTATTTGGATATTAATTTAGATTATTATCATGTCGGTTTTTTCAAATTTTGTTCGAATTTTATGTATTTTATTGGGGGGGAGGGGGCGAAGTTTGGTACTATTTGAGTACGGATGAGATTTAGATAATACTTGATATTCAAAATACTATCTTACCAAATTTGTTCAGGTAATTTACAGTCCGGATGAAAAAACAAAGAAAAGGTGTGGGTGAGAGAGCAAGCGTGATAAAAACGGAGAGAGAAGTTGAGAGAGAAATTAGATCTGCTTTTGGCTCCGGCGGATGGCCGGCGCGTGAGCGCGCGTGCCGTCGCCGGAGGCCGTCGTCCATCCGTTTAAGTTGTCCCTTTTGCTTCTCCGTCGTCTCCTTTCTCAGATCATCTTGTATGAGCCCTGGTCCAGGCCATATATCGTCGTTCATCTCCGGGAGATAACGATCTCAACGGTGGCTCTGTTTCTGGTGTTAAGGCGCGGTCGTGTGGAGAGGTTGGTGTGGTGAAGTCGTCCGGTAGTTTCAGTTTCGTCTCCGGGAGACAGAGGCTCAATAAGCTCTGTCGCCGCCGGCTCTTGCTTCCGGGAGGAGGAGGCTTCCTCAGCTCCTCTTTCGTCGGCTTTGTTTCCGGGGTGCCAAGGCTTCTATAGCTCGGCGTCGTCGGCTCTCGGTGTTTTATGTCCGTCGTAGACTAGGGTTTGTGGTCCGATTTTGGGTCGGGTTTGGTTCTGAGGTTATGTGGTTCATGGCTTTGATCTTTTGGAGGAGCTCTTGAATAGATCGAGAAGGCGATCCATGGTGAAGATAAAGCAGGGATAAAAAGAGGTGGTTCGGTGGAGGCTCGCGGGTGAATCGAGCTCCGGCGTTACCAGGGTTCGATGGATGGTGCCGGAGGCGCATCGGTGAGCACTCGGTCAGGTTGAGGCGGATGGGACACGTGTCATCCCCGAGGAGGAAGATCTCATCACGTGTTTGGGCCTCCTTGATGTGGGCCTGCTTAAGTCGTCCGGGCCTCTATCTGTTTGGGGTGTAGGTCCATGTAGTTGGGAGTAGTTGGCCATGTGTTGCTTGGGCCTTAAGTGTTATATCGTTTGGGCTTTTGCCTTTGTAGTTGCTGGGCTTGGACCTTTATTTTCTAAAAATAAAATCTTGTGAAAAAAAAAATTTACAGTCCGGATCATTTTTCGGTTTTGGTTAGAGCCTTGGATTCTATTACAAATGTCAAGTGTCTATTTCGGATAGAGTAGTTCGGTTCCTCATGCAAACAATGCAAAGCACTCATTGTGCTATAATCCACATAACATTTTTCAGTTTCAATCGAACAAAAATGAATTAACATGCCACAAATTAACAATGATAAGAAGACGTATGTTGGGATTCATCAGTAGCTACGTCAGAGAATCCGTCATCGACTGCGTCAGGATTTGGTGATCCAAGACAAGGACGTCATGTTAGAAAATGGGAATGTCACTTTTATGGAGATATAGAAGTTGGCAGAATCCTGGAAATATTACTTTCATGGAATTATGAAAGTTGCAAGTATTTTGGAATATTTCCTAATAGGTTTATGAAAAGGGGTGAATGCCCTAATCCGACTAGGTTAACCTAATGGACTCCTACTATATAAGAGGAGCTCGTGTGTACTCTTTCTCATTTGTCCAAGAAAAGACCTAGCTTGGTTTGGTTTGTGAGCTTTGGTTGTGAGAGAAAGAGAGGTTCTATATTCTTTGTACTTGAGATTATTGTGGATTGCCTCTTCCCAGGCCCCAGTGGACGTAAACCATTCTAGGTGAACCACTGGGTAAACAATATCTTGTGTCCATCTTCTATCTTTTCCGCATTCTTCTTCCTATCTCTATTATTCTACAAACTCAACTTTCTTACTTATGTCGTCTAGTTCGCCAGAGAGTGTATCAGAGAGTTTGTGTGTTTGATTATGGTTCTTAAGTCAAACAGTTTCGCCGTTGTGGGTTCAACAAAGTGGTATCAGAGCCTTGGTTGGTGTCGTTGTCAATGGCAAAGTCAAGAATTGAGGTGGAGCGTTTTGATGGGAAGGGTGACTTCTCATTGTGGAAGAAGAGGATGCTTGCGCTTCTGTCTGTCCTTGGTTTAAAGGATGTGTTAGAAGAGTCTACGTCACGTTCTGCGTCAGTGATGAGGAAGGATGAAGACGAAGATGTATTTAGGGAGAGGTTGGTGAAAGAGGAAGCCGAAAGGCTTGAAAGATCATGTGCTAAGGAAGATCGAGTTGTGTACGTCAGCTGCTTCTACATGGTCTACACTGGAGAGGTTATATCTTTCGAAGACTCTACCGAATATAATTCACTTGCAGCACAAATTCTATACCTTCAAGATGGTCGATACTCAGAGTATGGATGAGAATATCGATGACTTCTTGAAGATTATCTCTCACTTGTCAAGCGTGAATATAACTGTGTCAGAGGAGGTACAAGCGATTCTGCTCCTGAATTCACTTCCTTCACGGTTCAACTCTCTCAAGGAAATGCTTAAGTACGACAAAGATACATTATCGTTGGAAGAGGTGACAAGTGCAGCAAGGTCTAAAGATCAGGATCTGAAGTCCTCTACGGCTTCACATGATAGTGGCGAAGGATATTATGCTAGAGGAATGACTGAGAAGAGGGATCATGTGAGGAAAGAAAAGAGCAAGTTTAGATCGTTCTCAGGGTCTAGGATAACTTGCTGGTTCTGCAAGAAGCAGGGGCACACCAAGAGGGAGTGCTACGCCTACAAGAAGAAGTATGGCGGAGGAGAAGATGAAGTTGAAGCATCCATTGTGATAGATCGTGAATCAGCGGATGATGCACTGTCGGTAGCAGATACATGGCATCATGATAAGTGGCTGATTGATTATGGATGCTCCTACCACATGACATGTAGGAGAGATTGGTTTCACACGTTTGAAGAGTTGGCTTCAGGACAGGTTCTTCTTGGTAATGATTGTGCGGTTGGAGTGCAAGGGATTGGTACAATCAACATCAAAGCTTATGGTGGTTCTGTCAAGATGCTCACGAATGTCAGGTATATTCCGGAATTAAGAAGGAACTTGATATCTACTGGAACCTTGGATGTGTTAGGCTTTGTGCATAGTGGTGGACATGGGAAGACTAGATTTTACAAGCATGGTAAACTAGCTCTTCAGGGAACCTTGTCTGGGTCATTGTACGTGTTAGATGGTGAGAGTGCGTCAGGTGAAGTGCACAACAGTGTCAGAAAGAAACCATCTATGGATGAGACAGTCTTATGGCATAGACGTCTTGGGCATATGGTATGAAGAATCTACAGATTCTTGCCCGGAGAGGGGTTATCGATAAGAGGAAGATTGGAGTTTTGGAGTTCTGTGAGAGCTGTGTGATGGGGAAGCATAAGAGGTTGAGCTTCAACATCGGAAGACATGATACAAGTGAAGCTCTCAGGTATGTACATGCTGATTTATATGGATCTCCAAATGTGACGCTAAGTCTGTCAGAGAAGCAATATTTCCTATCTATTATCGATGATTACACAAGGAAGGCCTGGGTATATTTCCTAGCTGCTAAAGGAGAAGCCTTTAGTAAATTCTGTGAATGGAAGAAGTTGGTGGAGAATCAAGTCAAAAAGAAGGTGTGTTGTCTTAGAACAGACAATGGACTTGAATTCTGTAACACAGAGTTTGACAACTTCTGTAAGCACCATGGAATTCAGAGACATAGGACTTGTGCATATACACCACAGCAGAACGGTGTAGTTGAACGTATGAACATGACTCTGATGGAGAAGGTGAGGTGCCTTCTGGTTGAGTCGGGTCTAGAGCAACAATTCTGGGCTGAAGCAGTGTCTACGTCAGCGTATGTGACAAACAAGAGTCCATCTTCTGCAATAGATGGGAACATTCTGGAGGAACTTTAGTTGGGCAAGAAGCCCGGTTATTTGAACCTAGAAGATTTGGATCTGTGGTTTACATCCATGCAGATGAAGGAAAGCTCAAGGCCAGAGCTAAAAAGGGAATCTTCGTCAACTATCCATCAGGTGTGAAAGGATACAAAGTTTGGCTTCTTGAAGAGAAGAAGTGTGTTATAAGCAGGAATGTGTTATTTGCAGAAGATAAAGTCTACAAAGATTTGAGTGTCTGTGAGGTTAAAGCAGATGTCACAGAGAAGCTAAGAAATCAGACTGTGCTGGGAGAAACAGCAGGATCTGCGTCAGGACCGGAAGTTGAACCTTCAGGTGGAGCTGTTGACGAAACAGCTGAAGTAGCTGTTGACGCAGATGATGAACAAGATGAAAGTCTTGAAGGATATCAGCTAGCAAGGGATAGAGTTCAGAGAAGAATAGTGCCACTTGCACGGTACTCTGACTCGGAGGATATAACAGCGTTTGCGCTATATGTAGCTGATGACGTATGTGCCGAGGAACCTCAAGACTATCATGGAGCGATGAATAGCAAAGAGAGAAGGCAGTGGGATGAAGCATGTAGTGAAGAGATGACTTCACTGGATAAAATCTAAACCTGGAAGCTTGTGAGAAGGCGTAGAAAGCGTAAGGTGATAGTCTGCAAGTGGGTCTTTAAGTTGAAGTCTGGTATACCTGGTGTTGAGAAGTCTAGATTTAAGGCTCGGTTAGTTGCTAAGGGATACTCTCAGAGGGAGGGTATTAACTATCAAGATGTGTTTTCACCCGTCGTGAAACATGTGTCCATAAGGTTCCTGTTGTCAATTACAGTGAATCAGGATCTGGAGCTTGAGCAACTTGATGTAAAGACTGCGTTTCTTCATGGTACACTTGAAGAAGATATTTACATGGAGCAACCAGAGGGATTTCAGGTTAAATGGAAAGAGGATCACGTTTTTCTACTTCAGAAGGCTCTTTATGGACTAAAGCAGACACCAAGACAATGGAATAAGTGTTTTGATCAGTTTGTGGTTAGTCATGGATTTCTGAAGAGTGAATATGATCACTGTGTCTTCATCAAGAAGTTAACCAATGGTACGTACATCTATCTACTGTTATATGTGGATGATATGTTGATTGCGTTAAAGGATGCAGCAGAGATCATGAAGATGAAGCAGCTACTCAGCAGCAGATTTGAGATGAAGGACTTGGGTCCAACAAGACGAATTTTGGAAATGGATATTGAGAGAGATCGTGTGAAGGGGATTCTGACACTATCTCAATCTTGTTATATCAGGAAGGTTCTCAAGGTATTCGACATGGATGAGTCAAAGAGTGTGTCAACGCCTGTTGGTGCACATTTCAAATTGTCTGCCTTAGACGATGCTGAAGCAGAGACAAGTATGGAGGATATTCCATATGCTAATGCTATCGGAAGCATAATGTATGCTATGATAGGCACGAGGTGTGATCTTGGATATGCATTGGGGTTGGTTAGCAGGTTTATGATTAAGCCTGGGATAGTTCATTGGACTGCGGTTAAGTGGGTATTAAGGTACCTGAGGGGAACACAAGATCTGAAACTGTGCTTCAGGAGGAATGAGGTATTTAAGGTTGAAGGTTTCTGTGATTCTGATTTTGCTTCAGATCTGGACAAGAGAAGGTCGATCTCAGGTTATGTTTTCATGGCTGGTGGTAATACAATCAGCTGGAGATCAAGTCTACAAAGTGTAGTGGCTCTGTCAACGACTGAAGCAGAGTATATGGCGCTGGTTGAAGTGGTCAAAGAAGGAATGTGGTTAAGGGGCTTAGCGGAGGAGCTTGGATTCAAGCAAGACACGGTGGAGATATCGTGTGACTCTCAAAGTGCATTGTGTCTAGCCAAGAACAATGTGTATCATGAGAGGACTAAGCACATCAGCAGAAAGATGCACTTCATCAGGGATATTATCGCTCAAGGTGATGTAAGTGTGAAGAAGATCTGTACTTCTAAGAATCATGATGATATATTAACCAAGGTTGTTCCGGTTAAGAAGTTTGAGGAAGCGGTGGACTTCCTTGGGATGTCCAAACACTGAGGAGCATTGGGAATCGCCTGGCAAAGCACGAGTTGATTAAATTAAGTAATGGATCATGTTTGATGTCATCAAGGTGGAGTTTGTTGGGATTTATCAGTGGCTACGTCAGAAAATCCGTCATCGACTGCGTCATGATTTGGTGATCTAAGACAATGACATCATGTTAAGAAAAGGAAATGTCACTTTTATAGAGATATGAAAGTTGGCAGGATCCTGGAAATATTACTTTCATGGAGTTATGAAAGTTGCAAGTATTTTGTAATATTTCCTAATAGGTTTATGGAAAGGGGCGAATGCCCTAATCCAACTAGGTTAACCTAATAGACTCTTACTATATAAGAGGACCTCGTGTGTACTCTTTCTCCTTTGTCCAAGAAAAGACCTAGCTTGGTTTGTGAGCTTTGGTTGTGAGAGAAAGAGAGGTTCTATATTCTTTGTACTTGAGATTATAGTGGATTGCCTCTTGCCAGGTCCAGGTGGACGTAAACCATTCTAGGTAAACCACTGGGTAAACAATTTTTTGTGTCCATCTTCTATCTTTTCTGCATTCTTCTTCCTATCTCTATTATTCTACAAACTCAACTTTCTTACTTACGTCGTCGAGTTCGTCAGAGAGTGTATCAGAGAGTCTGTGTGTTTGATTCTGGTTCTTGAGTCAAACAGTTTTGCCATTGTGGGTTCAACAACGTAAATATATAATTTCCATTATATCTTCAGACAAGTATTAACAATGAGGAATCTGAAACAGAACCCAAGTAGAAAACGAGGGTCATTAACAAACCCCATGACTTTTCTTCTGTCTCCTCTGAGTTTAAAATGACTTGGAAGACATGAGTGGTTTCGGAGGCAACATAGATCTAAGCTCAAGAGCAGAGCTTGGGAACATCACATTCAGCTTATGCATCAATATATCAGCCCGTGACGGGATCGTGTTCAAAAGAAATTGTTGCACAATCAGTTTATTGAACCACTCCATAACCGAATCTCCTGGTGCCAGCAACACCACTTTGCTGACGGCCTCCAAAGGCGACTCAACTGTTTGAACCGAGTTGGTTTGATTACAAATAAGGAAAGATTGAACGGAAAATAAGCCGGTGCTCGGAGTACAAGTCCACGGGAATACAAAAGAGTCAAACCCTAGTTTCTAGCTGCCAAGCGTGTATGTCGTGATTCGGATCCCCCTCTCGTCCTCTCTCCTTTTCTTAAATAGATGAATTCCTTTCTTGCCCAACATTAGGTCGGTTCCTCCTAATGGGCCCATCACTGTCATGACGAGTTACCGGGCCGACTGATCTATCTATAGGCCGATCTGATGTACTTTTTTGTAACGCTGAGCGAAGAGCTGAGCCATCGCGGTTATTTGGTCGGGAGCCACCTACTTAAGCCGACACTTTGGACCGGCTCGACGGGCCAAGTCTCTTATTTTATAGGCCTTGTGAAGGAATGCAATCCATCTCCTACATCAACCGAGCTCAGCATCTGAGGTATTACAATCTTCAGTGTCGGTCCTGTCACTAGCTTTATACGTCTCGGGAGACTACACCGTAGTAAAGCATTCGTTTCCTGAACCCGTGGAGAGTGTGAACCACTGCTATAAGCGCGGCTCCAACAGACAAGTTTCTCACGTGGAGAAATAGCTCATGAGAGGCTTCTTTAACCCACCAACCATAACATGATCATCAACTCTTAGTTCGAAAAAAAGAAAAAAAAACCCTGACTCTACTGATCTTATTCCTTTAGCACTGTATATAAGCTATAACACTACCTGACTCGTCTAATACTCTATCTTCTCCGTCCAGAAACTAGATTCAGTATAAAATACATATAAACAAAACAAATAATAATTTTAGCAAAAAAACAAATAATAATAATTAAGTATAAACAAATATTTCATCAAAATAAAACATCATCATCTAGCAGTGAAAACAAAACTGAATTCGTGCATTTAGGATGGATAACATCTGCATTGACTCTGAAAATTCGAATGATTTTGTCCATTAAAAAGAATCAGACAACTAATATATATTTGATTATTTGGTTGTTGTTTTTTGTTGAAAAGGGCTTTATTTGGTTTTTAAATCGTCTAAATATTTATATATAATATTTTATTCTTAAAACTATAATTATTTTAAGCTATATGAATTTTAGGACAATGAAATTTACTTTTACTTGAATTTTCTTCGTTTTTATAACCAGCTGTGAAATTTTGAAGGAGTTTAATAATACTTTTAGCAGTTTCACAGAATGTAGATCATCTTCCTGGAGGGTTTAGTATTGCAGACTCAAATTCAGTCCCAATTCCACTTAAAAAATCACATCTTTAATAGGTCGGTCTAATTCTACTTGGCAAAGCTTTTGGTTCTTTCTTTAGTTTCATGAACATGTCACAACTAAATGATTGTAGCAGTTAAATATTTGAATTTCTAAAACATATATTATCTTTGATTTGGTAGAATTATGTTGCGTACATCAAAGAACCAGGAATTGTATTAAGCTTATTTTCTGGGGGAGGATATATAAATAAAATAGTGTAGAGAATCAGTTGTGTTCTAATTATATTTTTTTCTCAACCGTCAAGTCCAGAAAGAAGAGTATCTTGTAGAATATGTGAAGCTTATGCAAATGGATGTAGTCAAGAAAAAGATAAATCTAAAGAGCTTTGTTTGAGTACAAAGCAAGCAAAAGTTTACTATAAAACAACTTTCCTCTGTGATTAATTTTGCAATGTCAAGCAAGCATATATGCCCATTGTCGTACAAATGTGTATATTCTTGTACTATAACATGTTAGTTTAGACGGTCAAAAATCAATTAATTATTTCAAAATAGTTAAGGACTAGCAATAAGAATATAAACATTTAATTTCAGGAGTAAAGCGAGACCTGGAGGACAACAAAGTGAACTCTTAAAGGACCAATCTTTATGAGAAACATAACAGAAACTTATATTCTTCCACAGGTTGCCTTTGAATGATTCCTAGAGTTTTGTGTTTTCTTTTCTACACATGCATACACACACAATAAGATATATATATATATATATATATATATATATATATATATATATATATATATATATATATAGAAAGAGAGATTAGAGAAGATAAATATTCAAGTAATCTTGCTCTTCTTCCTCTTGGTAAAGATTTAGTATCTCTTCTGGACTTCATCTTAAAACCCATGGAATCAAATAGAGCTATCACAACCATTTGTATTCTCCTTTGTCTCTTTCTCTCGGCCAGCTTCTTCACTTATTCTGGTAAGCCTTTCTCTTCTTCTCTCCATTTCTATCTCCAAAAGCATTTAATATAATTTAATTTAGTTTTACTTTTGTAGTAGATGCAAGAAAACTTGTGGGACTTGAGAGAGACTCAAAGAAGAAGTCAAAGAAGCTGATCATCAAAGCATTAAAACATACATCAATGTTAGAGAAAATGATGACACAACTCAATCTAGCTCAGCCTTTGGATTACTCAACAACATCCTGCAACACTCAACCTAATAGTGTTAGTGCAACTCTCACTCTATCTCCCTATGTTCCACTTGCCCCACTGTCAGTTCCCGAAAATGCCTCTCCTTTTTGCGTCAATCCTCCAAATACTCCTCTAAACTCACCTCCTTCCTCCTCCTACCCTGAACTTAGCCCACCTCCAGGCCCAATCAATGTACCTAACCCAGCTGAATCATCTTCTAATCCGAACTCGAACCCAAACACACCTGACTCCACCTCAAACCCAAACCCAAACTCAATTCCAAACCCACCTGAAACATCCTCCTCTAACCCGAACCCACCTGTTACCGTTCCTAACCCACCCGAATCATCTTCTAACCCAAACCCACCAGAATCATCATTAAACCCCAACCCACCCGTTACAGTCCCAAACCCACCGGACATTTCCAGTCCAAACCCGCCAGAGACAGTTCCTAGCCCTTCAGTACCAGGCCCATCAGGAACCATTTCAGGCCCACCTTACTCCGAGCCAGGCCCATCAACCCCGACCGACACTCCTACACCGTCTGGTAATATTCCAACCCCATCATCAGGGTTTTTACCTCCGATCGTCTATCCGCCTCCTATGGTACCACCGCCACCAAGCGTGACTCCGACCTCGGCTTACTGGTGCGTTGCTAAGCCTTCAGTGCCTGACCCAATCATCCAAGAAGCAATGAATTTTGCATGTGGGTCAGGCGCTGATTGCCATTCAATTCAGCCCAATGGGGCATGCTTTAAACCCAATACATTGTGGGCCCATGCTTCATACGCCTTCAATAGCTATTGGCAGCGGACCAAAGGTTCTGGTGGGTCGTGCTCGTTCGGCGGCACCGGCATGCTAGTCACCGTCGACCCAAGTAAAATATTTACATATATATTTCAAACTAGGTGTTTAGAAATTTTTAATTTTTTTTTTAAATCTAACTTATATTTAAAAATAAATTTTATTAAATATTATAGATTTTACTATTTTCTTACTAATATTTAATATAGATTTGCTATATTAAATCAATTTGTATAAAATAATTGTAGAAATTTTTGAAAGGTTTAGTAATACAAATTGTATAATTATACAAAATAATAATATTTCAAAATTTGAAATATTATATATGAATATATTTATTTTATAGATGATGTATGATCTATTACCATATTTAAAAAAAATTACCAAAAGGAAATATCAATATTAAATGTAATATATGAATTATTACCATATTCTAATAAGTTTGCCAAAAATATAAATCAATATTAAATGAAATTATCCATGTCATATTTTTCCGGAAGCCATGTCATCAATTCCAGTAGCCATGTTATATTTGTTTTGTGAAATTGATTGTAGAGAGGACATGTGGCAAAATCACTTCGCAAATATAGTCTAGAGGATTATGTGTTTTCCTGCACCATGTGAAGTAAGAATTTTTTTAAATCTAACTTATATTTAAAATTATTTTTTATTAAATATTATAGATTTTACTATTTTTTACTAATATTTAATATAGATTTGATATATATTAAATCAATTTGTATAAAACTAATAAAAATGATATAAAATTCTATAATTATCAAAACTTTAGCCTAAAAAATATTTATAAAATTGTAGATATATAAGAAACTAATGATCTTATGATTAGATATTTAATTTTTTTTTAAATTGTAGAAATTTTTGAAAACTTTGGTAATACAAATTGTATAATTATACAAAAGTAATAATATTTCAAACTTTGAAATGTTATATATGAATATATTTATTTTATAGATGATGTATATTACCATGTTTAAAAAAAGTTTACCAAAAAGAAATATCAATATTAAATGTAATATGTGAATTATTACCATATTCTAATAAGTTTGCCAAAAATAAAAAATCAACATTAAATAAAATTATCCATGTCATATTTTTTCGGAAGCCTTGTTATCAATTTCAGTAGTAATGTCATATTTGTTTTGTGAAATTGATTGTAGAAAAGACATGTGGCAAAATCACTTCGCAAATATTGTCTAGGTGATTTCAATTTTTGAAATGTTATATATGAATATATTTATTTTATAGATGATGTATGAGCTACTACCATATTTAAAAAAAGTTTACCAAAAAAAAATATTAATATTAAATATAATATATGAATAATTATCATATTCTAATAAGTTTGCCAAAAATATAAATCAACATTAAATAAAATTATCTATTTCATATTTTTTCGGAAGTCATGTCATCAATTTCAGTAGCCATGTCATATTTGTTTTGTGAAATTGATTGTAGAGATGACATGTGGCAAAATCACTTGGCAAATATAGTCGAGGGGATAATAGTTATTCATCATAGTTTCCTTTTCCTTTTTTGGTGTCAACTCTATCATAGTATTCCTTTTTCTTATTTAAAACCTGATAATATGTATACTTGTTTAACCTTTTGACTCTTCTTTTATTGAAAACAGGCTTTAATGGGTGCCATTTTGATTTCTTCTAAAGTTCTAATGCATGAAGATGAAGACGTCTCTCGTTTTTTAATTTATTTTTCATGTGGATACGAATAATATCAACTATGTTTTGATACATATACTATAGTAAGTACATTAGGTGGGTCTCTCACTTGTAAGTTGTAACCAATTAAGGTTTATAAAATACTAATTTCCTATGGAATGGCATAACAGCATAGTTATAAATCTTATGCTAAATTCGTATCTTGCTTTTTTGGTAATGGACTAGGTCTTATAGACTTACAAATACGTTGCATCTACTAATTACTATCACTAATTATTCCTTTATTTCACGCAAAATTCAAGGGCGGATAGTCTAGCACGTAGTGCAAGAAGGCAACCCTCGTTCGTAGTCCATATGGATACAGAGCTACCAGTTTGGTTCACAGAGTCTATATGAGTCTGTTTTGTTGCTGACAAAAAAAAAAAAATACACACAATGATATTTATAGGACATTGTTTTCTTAAGAGAACTCTACTCCGGTTGCACACCCAGTGACGGATCCAGAAATATTTTTTACCGGTGTCTAAATTAAATTATTATTTAAAATTAATTTTTTATTAAATATTAAGTAATGTTTTTATTTAACTAAACTATCTATCTATAATAATAAAAGGGACTTCTCTCCCTTCTCATGCGTCCACGTCAGCAATCACGTAGGGGCATGTTTGTTATTCTGTGGGCTTTGTTGCGGTTTGTTTTTGTTTATTTTGATTGGCTTCATATTATTTTGGCCCACCAGCTAATCTCCTTCTTCGACGCCGCAGGTCGCTGAACACTAATTTCACCGTCTTCTTCGTAACACACCACCAAGTAACGGATTCATGATTTATGTTGAAGCCATAAACTCAGCATTTAATCTCAGTAAATTATCTCCTACTACTTCTTATTTCACTAGAACCTTCGATATCTTCGGATTTTTCAGGATCTGGATCCTATAAATGCGTTAAATCTAGGACTGTTCAATATGGCAAAACCTAACCGTACTGAACCGAACCAAACCGAAATAGATAATATGGTTTGGATTTGGTATATACCATACAAACCGAATGGATATGATTTTAAAAAAACCGTAGGATTTGGATATGGTTCGGTATATAACCGATAAAACCGAATAAACCGAATAAAACCGATCAAAAAATAGAAACATGTAAATATGTATATATTTTATAACAACGTATGAAAATCATAAGTTAATTTTTTTGCTAATAACTATTACCATATTTTTTACAGTAATAAAATAGTCCTGATTTGTAAAACACTTGAACTATAATTAAATAACAATTCATCGCAAACATGCTTCTTATTTTCTTAGTCTTCTTTTGATCTTTTTGCTTTAATTTAGCATTGACTAAATTGAAATAAAGATTATAAATTTGATGATAACAATTAGTGAAAATTCTTCACAATTTTTTTATCTATAAATGAATAGAGTTTCGTGTTTAATAGAAGAAACATGACTTTGATGAACACTAAATATGAAGGAATATAATAACTTATTTTTTGTGCTTCGTGCTTCCGTTTTATTTTTTGTTTTTTTTTTATTTTTATTATCAAAATTTTGAGCTTTGATTTTAATTATATATTTGATTATTTTATTAGATGATAGAAACATTTTTTATTTTTGTTCTTTTATTTAAACTTATAATATTTTTTAATAAATGAATGTGTTGACAACAAGACTCTAAATTTCATATAATATGATCCCAAAATAAAGAATTATGTTTTTTGGTATAAAACCGAATAAACCGAAAACCGACGGTATATAAACCGAACCGAACCGAAGTAAATATAGATTCAGAATGGTAGTTATATTTTACTAACCGAAATACCGAAAAACCGAAAAAACCGAACCGAAACCGAACCGAAACCGAACTGATATCCGGATTGAACACCCCTGCTTAAATCTCATTTACGGACTATCCTTCGGCTTCGTCGATTGAGCTTAGATAAGAGAAACCCTAAAAGATAGCCGAGACACCACCCCAATGGAGAGCGGCGAAATTGTCGGAATCGGAGATTACCACGTTGAGACGAAGCGAGAGAAGCGATGGTCGTTGCTCTCTCAACTACTCGCCGATCCAATTCTCGGTGACGTTCCGAGGAACCCAACACTGTCGGATGTCGTCACTCTCGTCAGCCTTGAAACAGGAAGCGCTATGCGACTCTCCATCGTCAAACTCGATGGCTCCTCCTTGGGTGATGTACTTTTATATTGGCATTTTGTCGAACATCTGGTGTGCATTGTAGATTTACATTTGCTTTTCTTCTTTTGGCAGATGTGGCGGTTATGAATTCAGCTACTTTGAAGGATCTGAAGATTTTTGATCAAGAAGAGAGTTAATGAGATGGAGGAAGCAAACATGGGTCATCGCCACATTTCTTGGTAAAGCTCTCACCTTTTTTATCTTTTCGGAAAAGAGAAGCCTTTGTTATTACAAGAGTTTTGTTTGTCGGAGTCCGGAACAAGTCTCAGGTTCATCCATGTCTTTTTAATAAGTGTTAATCTGGCTCTGTTGTTGTACTATGTTCAAAGTACTTGTCTTTAACTTTGTTTTGATTGGCCATCATGAAAACAGATCGCATCTGTTCCATTTGTGACGAAGCAGGGTCCGGGAAGACACTCGAAGAGGAAGAAGCATCATCTCTTTCGTTCACTCCACAAGATTTGTTAGATAGTAGCCGTAGGTTGTGGACCAAACATAGTTATGTCATTCAACACTTGAGCTAAAATTTGAGGTCACTGGATACATTTTAAAAGCGCTATGATTTTTAATTTGTTTTATTTTTAGAAGTTAGGTCTGATATGTTTTTGAAACTATGTCAAGATTCCCAGTGATTAAAGTTTTAGTAATCTGTAACGGTGAAAAAATGTGGCTCCCTCTTGGGTTACTTACCATGGAGGTTTTAGAGGAACCATTGTTGTAGATTCTTGGCAACTTCTGACGGTTTCTTCACTGGTTTTTTTCTTAACTTTTTCTTTGAGATTCTGAACTAGACTTCCGTCTTTTCCATTTTATTATTATTATAGTTACTTTGATCACTCTGTAATGATGGCCCTAAGAGCAGTGTCGTCAACCATGGTGTGTGTGATGCTAATAGTGTTGTGGAAGGTGGAAGAGGTAAGGCCACTGAACCAAGTAACAGCTATGATGATAGGAGGAACACAAGCGAGGTTGCACCACAGAAGGAAGTTGTGTCCTTTGGAAAAAGGCACAGACTGACTAATAATTACAGGTCTGTGCATTAGGTTTTAAATATATTTCTCAAAGACAATGAAGTTAGAATACTTCAAATATTTTGCATATTGTTATAAGATAAACTTTGAAATGATCCTCCACTCCTTTACCAACTCAAGCACTATGATCATCTACTCACCGAGCACTATGATCATCTACTCACCAAGCACTATGATCACCCACTCATTTACCAAATCAAGCACCTGTTATTTTATGTATTGTTGCTCACTATAAATACCATCACTCATCTCACTCTTTTGTACACCAAAAACAAGAAGAAGAGTTTATAAACAAAGAATCATTACATCTCATCTCTATTCTCCCTCTTCATAGTAAATATTCTCTCTTGCATATTTATCGTATATCTTCTTTCTGCGGGAAAAATATTTCGCCCTTATTTAAATTTTTCGATACTATAAATTATAAGTTATTTCATAACACGTTATCAGCACGATCGTTCTGCAATTCGGTAAAATTTATTGTATCATATATACCCTGCTATAATGGTCGGTATACCGCCTGTACTATTATTTATATTATGTTATAATGGCCGGAATACCGCCTATATTATTTACTAGTAATTTAATTTATTTATTGGTCGGCTGAGCCGCCTTATATTCTGTTTATTATTTATTGGTCGGCCGAGCCGCCTTATATCCTGTTTATTATTTATTGGTCGGCTGAGCCGCCTTATATTCCGTTTATTATTAATTGGTCGACCGAGCCGCCGTATAATTTATTTATTATTCTGCATTGATCGGCTGAGCCGTCGCATGATTTGTTGTCATATAACATAAATATTTCATTGTCATAATTTTTCACTTTTATGAAATTTTATAGATTTGATTGACCGTTTAATACGATATTTTCAGACTAATTTTTGGTGCACTCGATTTAACCCAACGGTCACAAAGAAAATTTTTCAAAAATTTCCCCTTTCTCCAACGGTCATGAACAGTAATTTCCATCTATAAATACAAGTCTTTTTCACTCCATTTCATCATCCAAAACATTTCATCTTCTCTCAAAAATTTCAAATCGCTCTCCTCCGATTTTTCATTTCAAGAAAGATGATTCGCGCACTTTTGTTTTTATGTGCCATTTTTATTTGTGTTTCTATTTATGGTTTATTCGTTGGAGAATTTACTCCGAGTGAATTTAAGATGAATATCGGTTTAATTTTATTTACATCGCTTCTCCTTATAATTGCTTGTATGATTAATGTAAACGGTTTTTAAATTATGAAGTTCTAATAAAATTATTATTTTGTGTTTTAGAAATACAAATGGAAAAAGTAGAGAAGCTCCAATTTCCAGCTTTAGACATCACCGGTACCAACTTCATTTCATGGGTTACAAATGTTGAACTTCATCTTGAATCTCTTGGTCTATCCCAGACCGTTAAAGAGAATAATACTTCAACGCCTCAAGAAAAGGCTAAATCGGTGATCTTCCTTAGAAGACACCTTGATGAAAGTATTATTTATGACTATGCCAACATGAGAGACCCTAAAGAGCTATGGAAGTCTCTGAAAGATCGTTTTGATCATCAGAAAGACATAACACTTCCACTTTCTCGGGATGAATGGCAGAGTCTCAGATTCCAAGATTTCGACAAAGTGATGAATTACAATTCTGCTGTGTTAGGAATTGTGGCTAAATTGAGATACTGTGGTGAAACGATCACCGAATCTCAAATGCTTGAGAAGACATACACCACATTCCACAAGAGCCATATCACCCTGCAACAACAGTACAGGTTGCGTGGATATACCAAATTTTCGGAATTGGTTGTAGCTCTTCTCATAGCAGAAAAGAACAACGAGCTTCTGATCAAGAATCACATGACCCGTCCAACTGGTTCTAAACCGTTTCCTGAAGCAAACGCATTAGATGCGAAGAAACCACTAAGGGAAAATAATACCTTTCGGGCTCGCGGTCGCGGTCGTCAAAACTACCGTGGACGACGACGAAATTACAATCCAAAAGATAGGAAGTCATTCCAGTGGGTCCGCTCTGAACAAACCCCTAAGGGAAAAGAACACCAAGGAAATACCTCCCAGAAGCGAGAAGAAGCTTGTTTCAGATGCGGTACTAAGGGACACTGGTCTGGTTTATGTCGTACCCCTGCACACCTTTGCGCTCTGTACAAGGAGTCCGTCAAAGGGAAAGAAAAAGAAGTAAACTTTGTGGAACACTCTCAGGGTACAACGCACCTCGATGCGTCTGATTTTGTGAATGATTTCGAAGAGACCGCTATCACGGAAGCTTAAGTGTCCATCATGTGACTCTTGAAATTCCACAATTATACCATAAATAATTATTATTGTGGAAGATTAATGTATAATTATTGTTTTTTTTTACCTTTTTATGTATAATTATTGTGTGTTTAATAATGATGTATAATATTTTATGAATAATATTTTCTTATGTTTGTCTCAGAAATGGACATTACAAATGGAACATCAACCAAGATCAATACTAAAGATATTTGTATACCAGATAGTGGAACAACGCACACTATTCTGAAACACAGAAAATATTTTTCCGAAATAAAACCGACAAATATCACTGTCAACACAATATCGGGTCCTGCAGACTTGATTGAAGGGATTGGTAAAGCCCATTTCACATTACCTAATGGGACAAAATTCTCGATAAATAATGCACTATTTTCTCCAAATTCTAAAAGGAATTTGTTGAGTTTTAAAGACATATATCTTCAAGGATTTGATACTCAGTCTGCAACTGAGGATGGAAAGAAGTATATGTATATTACTCTTGAGAAATCGGGAAAACAAAAGGTATTGGAAAAATTACCAAAACTCTCTTCTGGTCTACATCATACATATATAAGTGCTCTTGAATCACATTTGGTGATTAAGGAAAATTCTGATGGTTTTACACTATGGCATGATCGTCTTGGCCATCCAGGCACTACAATGATGCGCAGAATCATAGAGAGCTCACATGGTCATTCACTGAAAATCCAGGAGATTTCTCAAGGGAATAAAATGACATGTGTTGCATGTTCTCTAGGAAAATTGATCGTAAGGCCATCGCCAACCAAAATCAATAAAGAATCACCAAAGTTCCTTGAAAGAATTCAAGGTGATATATGTGGACCGATACATCCACCATGTGGACCATTCCACTATTTTATGGTATTAATTGACGCATCCAGTAGATGGTCACACGTTTGTCTATTATCATCTCGAAATGTGGCATTTGCGAGATTTCTAACTCAGATAATCAAACTGCGAGCACAGTTTCCTGATTATACTATTAAAAGAGTTAGACTAGACAACGCTGGTGAATTCACATCCCAAGCATTCAATGACTATTGTATGGTAATGGGAATTGAAGTTGAACATTCGGTTGCTCATGTTCATACGCAAAATGGTTTGGCTGAATCTTTAATTAAGCGTCTGCAATTGATTGCAAGACCATTGATCATGAGATCAAAACTTCCAACCTCTGTATGGGGACATGCCATTTTGCATGCAGAAGCACTCATTCGGATCAGACCGAGTGCATACCATAAGTATTCCCCACTAGCGTTTGGTCGAGAACCAAACATTTCCCACTTTAGAATCTTTGGTTGTGCGGTATATGTGCCTGTAGCACCACCACAACGAACAAAGATGAGACCACAAAGAAGGTTGGGAATATATGTTGGTTGTGATTCTCCATCAATTATAAGATACCTAGAACCACAGACTGGTGACGTCTTTACAGCACGTTTTGCTGATTGTCATTTTGACGAAAATGTATTCCCAGTTCTAGGGGGAGAAAACAAAAATGTTGGAAGTGATATAAAATGGAGTGTACCATCATTGTTATATCTTGATCCTCCTACTAAAGAGTCAGAACTAGAAGTTCGACGAATTATGCATTTACAGAGTATAGCTAACCAGCTACCTGATGCATTTGCAGATACCAAGACGGTAATACCAGCTGCAAATGCTCCTGCTCGTATCAAAATGCCAAATGAACAAGAAAAGGAGGATGACACACGAGAGCCAAAAACACGCCTGAAGCGTGGTAGACCTGCTGGTTCTAAGGATAAGAATCCTAGGAAACAGAAGAAAGCTGAAATATATGATGCACCCAAAATAGCAGAAAATATTTTGGAAGAAATAAATGATAAGGACTCTGATGAATTAGAGCATCATGAATCGAAAGATAATCATGAGATTTCTATTAATTACATCCATAATAAAAGGATATGGAATAGAAATGAACAAAATGACCTTGATGATGCTTTCTCATATATCGTGTCAAGTGAGGTAAATGAAGATACCGATGATCCAGAACCGAAATCCATATATGAATGTCAAAAGAGACATGATTGGAATAAATGGAAAGAAGCAATACAAATCGAACTTGATTCGCTTAACAAACGAAAAGTGTTTGGATCTATTGTACTCACACCTGAAGATGTGAGACCAGTTGGATACAGATGGATTTTTGTTCGAAAACGAAATGAGAAAAATGAGATTACAAGGTATAAAGCTCGCCTTGTAGCCCAAGGATTTTCTCAAAGACCCGGTATTGATTATGAGGAAACATATTCTCCTGTAATGGATGCGATCACATTTAGATTCCTGATGAGTCTAGCCGCTGATAAAAATCTTGAGATGCGTCTCATGGATGTTGTTACAGCTTATCTATACGGATCATTAGATACTAATATCTACATGAAAATACCTGATGGATTTAAAATGCCAGAAGCATTAAGTTCCAAACCTAAAGAGTTATGTGCAATAAAATTGCAAAGATCATTATATGGGTTAAAACAATCTGGACGTATGTGGTACAATCGTCTCAGTGAACATTTAACAAAAGAAGGATATGTGAATGATCCTATATGCCCATGTGTTTTCATCAAGAAAACAACATCCGGATTTGTGATAATCGCGGTATATGTTGATGATCTAAATATTATTGGAACTCAAAAAGAAATACAAAAGGCATCAGACTATCTCAAAGGAGAATTTGAGATGAAAGATCTTGGACAGACACAGTATTGTCTTGGCCTACAAATAGAACATTCACAAAATGGTATATTTGTGCATCAATCCACATACACTAAAAGAGTGTTGAAACGATTTAACATGGATAAATCAACTCCTCTTAGCACCCCGATGGTCGTTAGATCACTTAACATTGAAAGTGATCCATTTCGACCACCTGAGGAAAAAGAAGAGATACTTGGTCCGGAAGTACCATATCTAAGTGCAATTGAAGCGATGATGTACCTTGCAAATTGTACACGGCCTGATATATCATTCACTGTTAATCTTCTAGCAAGATTTAGCTCATCTCCAACACGAAGACATTGGAATGGAATTAAACATGTCTTTCGTTACCTACAAGGAACTATTGATTTAGGCTTATTTTACCCTAAAGATTCAAATGGTCAAATGGTTGGTTTTGCAGATGCAGGATATCTTTCAAATCCACACAAAGCCCTATCGCAAACAGGATATGTTTTTACGATCGGAGGCACTGATATATCTTGGCGTTCTCAGAAACAAACGCTTGTGGCTACCTCTTCAAATCATGCTGAGATCATCGCACTCCATGAAGCAAGTAAAGAATGTGTATGGCTAAGATCTATAAGCCAACACATTTGTTCAAGTAGTGGGATTGACAAAAGTACGGGGCCAACTATTCTATATGAAGATAACGCGGCATGTGTTGCTCAAACGAAGGAAGGATATATCAAAAGCGATAGAACCAAACATATACCTCCGAAGTTCTTCTCATATACTCAAGAGCTCGAGAAGAATAAAGAGATTGAAGTAAGATATGTTCGATCAAGCGACAATGCAGCCGACCTCTTCACAAAATCACTCCCTACTTCGGTATTCAGAAAACATGTCCATAACATTGGAATGCGTCATCAGAGGGATCTATGACTGCTCAATCGAGGGGGAGCTTACGTAGTTGTACTCTTTTTACCTAACTATGGTTTTTCCCATTGGGTTTTCCTAGAAAGGTTTTTAACGAGGCAACAAAGACGTTAAGCGAGAGCGGAGAGTGACACCGGTCCCCAAAGGGGAGTGTTACGAAACTTAATTTAATACAAGATGGATGATCAAGGGGGAGTGTTATAAGATAAACTTTGAAATGATCCTCCACTCCTTTACCAACTCAAGCACTATGATCATCTACTCACCAAGCACTATGATCATCTACTCACCAAACACTATGATCACCCACTCATTTACCAAATCAAGCACCATCTTTGTTATTTTATGTATTGTTGCTCACTATAAATACCATCACTCATCTCACTCTTTTGTACACCAAAAACAAGAAGAAGAGTTTATAAACAAAGAATCATTACATCTCATCTCTATTCTCCCTCTTCATAGTAAATATTCTCTCTTGCATATTTATCGTATATCTTCTTTCTGCGGGAAAAATATTTCGCCCTTATTTAAATTTTTCGATACTATAAATTATAAGTTATTTCATAACACATATTTGGTTTTGGTTGCTTTAATTATCATGATTATGCATCCCCTCACTTTTTTAATACATTTAATGTGAAACGTCTCTTTCCACCACCATATCCATACCATTACCAAGGGTTAAACTTTTTTCATTTCCTGTATTTTTACAGAATTATCGCACACCCATCACAAAAAGTATAATGCTTATGGTTTTATTCCATATGCATATTAATTACAGTTTCATTCCATATGCATAATACAGTTAAGAGAAAGAGGTCAAGAGATTCATCACGAGTGTCAAATTTATAATTTATAATTATAGGTTTAACTAAAATCATGTTAACAATTTTTCTATGTAATAATCTAGCTAGGAAATTTTTTTGGGGTCAAAATGATAAAAATATTAATATTTATATCAAACCAAGATTGCATGCTATATAAATTTAGCTACACCACATAAATTTAATTTGAAATAAACCAAGTAAAAAATTAGTTTATAGAGGGTGTTCTCAACAAGATTGCATGCATATAATTAATTTCTAATTCATACCATCATCTCATAATTTATATAAAAAAATTTTAAAAATAAAAAAAATTATATAATAAAACACACAACAAACAGTTCTAACATTTGAATTGTATTAGGCAGAAAACACTTCATAAAAAGTGTTTTAAATTTGTATATCAACTTATTTTAAAACCAATTCCAATATATATATACATATATTATATTCAAATAAAAATAACAAGATTTAGAAAGTAGAATAAAAATCCCGAGCGTAGCCCGGACAAACCTCTAGTATATTATATAAAAGTGTCAATAATTTGAAAAAGTTTCAGATTTTTAATACAAAACAAACATAAATGTTCTATTTTGATGTGAAAGCCCACAATATAAACAATAAAAATATAATGGGCCTTAGCCCGTACAAGAAACAAAAGATAAAACACTGAAAATTAGGTGTCAACTGCTAGTAGAACCCATGTATAAGGGGTATCAGAAGTGGGGAGTTGAACCAACTGAGCTACTGTGATTCATTGTACAAAGCTTACAAAACCCAAATTTATAGTTTAAGGGATGTCAGCTGAAACCCCTACCTCCAACCTAGATCCGCCTCTGTGCACACCAATGCTTTGTTTGCTTAATTTGTATCACTAATTTAGTTATGTTCTTGGTGTTGTTATATTGATGAAATTATTTTTATTACTTTAGAACAATTTTACTATCAACTAAAATTTAATCTATACGTTTTTTTTGTCATCTTACTTTTACAGATTTATTCTGACTCTGTAAACCAAACCGGGTGTTGAGATCAAAATCGGTCACGACGGAATCAATGTCAGAAAGTCCGTAAAAATCGGCATGAATGTTTCTACGAAAAATAAATGTTGGGGTCGAAAACGGTTACGACGAAGTTAACGTCCAAATCTCCGCAAAATACAAGTATGTCTTTCCGCAACAAATCATGCTCGGTCAAGAAAACGTCACAACGTATGTTCCCGAGTTAAAGCTTCGTTCGAATTCTATTTAGATCAAACATAAGCCATCGAAAACATACCCAGACCAGATACGTTCGAGTATGACGATCGGAACACGAACGAACCAAGCTCGGTTATTACGCAACTACCGCACATGCACGTTGTCCGGTCGCTACGTAGCGACCGAGCTCTAGCCAAACTCGGTCTCTACGTAGCGACCGAGCGTCTGTCCCGCTCGGTCGCTACGTAGCGACCGAGCGTTCGTTCCGCTCGATCGCTACGTAGCGACCGAGCTCGAGCCAAGCTCGGTCGTTACGTAGCGACCAAGCGTCCGTCCCGCTCGGTCGCTATGTAGCGACTGAACTCGAGCCAAGCTCGGTCGCTATGCGTTCTTTTCGGTCGCTACGTAGCAACCGAGCTCTTCCGAAACGTCGATACAACACTAGTCCATGCATTCTCGTCTACCCTTTGATGCTATCTCCCGAAGACCGTAGCGAACCCATTTCATGTTTCCCGCCATTCTAAGTCATCGATCAAACTTTACGGTAAAAACCGCGGAAAGTTCGTTCTTTATCGAAAGAAGCCGTAATATACGCTTCGAGTCAGAAGACGGCCCAAAGGGACCTAAGACATGACTCGACTTAACCAACAGCCCGTAAGCCGCATGACGGTTTACGCTTGGTTCACAAGGAAAGATAAATGTCAAGTTTCCGCGGATAAATACGAAATTTTGAAGATAATTACGAAGATCGGAAAAAATGGATTATCTCCATTTTTATTCTATGACGGCTTAAGGGCAGAAGAGGAAAAGCGTAAACCGACCTAGGAGCCAGTATATAAGGAGTCCTAGGCGAGAGGCATGGGGGAACTTTTTCAGAGAAAACTTAGCACTTAGAGCAATTAGGCAACTTTCCGTTTTTGTTATTCGATCTGCGACTCAATTAGGTTTACCCGTCTTAGGGTTGTTAGAACTAGGAATCTCGCCGACAGCTCTCGAGCCCAGGCTTATACCTTGTTGTAAACGCTCATACGCAAATTCGGAATAAGACTTCTCTTTGCTCTCTTTTTACGATTTCTTATACTTTATCGTTGTTTTCTCGTGTTCTGATTGCTTAGCGTGTGGTATTAGCAGATATCCGGGACCTTTGGGAAACTAGGGTTCTCCTACTTTTCTTATTTAAACGGAAAGCGACAGTGCGAATTTTGGTTCCCACAGTTTGACGCTAGAAGGAGGGGGGGGGGGGGTACAGATCAATCTAACTCTCAGCCACAAAACGCTTGATCAAAACTATGTCTGGAAATACGAAAGACAAAACCGCAGTTCGCAACAACTCTGGTAAGACAACCCCAGCCGCCACTGCGCCTATGGCCAACGCTTACGCAAACGCCATAATGCCTAAAAAAAATCGAAAAAACCTAGCTGCGACTTTTCGCCAACAGGAAGTGCTACTAAACGAGCTTGCGATTTCTATGTCTAAACTTAAAGGAAAATGATAAATTTTATCAAATCTCGTAAGTTTGGCTCATTTCCGAGCTAAAAAAGTTTCAATGCGTAAAGGTTTTACCAAAAAACGTTTTCTGAAAACTTTTCGGAAGGGTAAAACTTGTTCTACCAAAAACCGCAAAAAACCCCTAGGTTAATCGCGGAAAAAGGAAGCGCAACAAATCGATTACACAGCTCGGTCGCTACGTAGCGATCAACCTCTAGCCAAACTCGGTCGCTACGTAGCACGCACAAGGCTCGGTCGTTACGTAGCGACCGAACCCCAGCCAAGTTCGGTCGCTACGTAGCGACCAAGCACGCACACAGCTCGGTCGCTACGTAGCGACCGAGAACGCACACAGTTCGGTCGCTACGTAGCAACCGAGCATGCGCACAGCTCAGTCGCTACGTAGCGACCGACCACGCACACAGCTCGGTCGCTACGTAGCGACCAAGCACTCACACAGCTCGGTCGCTACGTAGCGACCGAGCACGCACACAGCTCGGTCGCTACGTAGTGACCGAGCTCAAGCCAACTCTCCACTCGCTACATTGCGACCTTTCAGGCCTCAGAAAGGTCCTCCATTGGGTTCTCTTTTGAATCCTCATCGAAACGGTTTTCGTTTCGTCTCAATCGGAGTTTCCGTTGAGATTTTACGACGAAAACGAGTAGGACTCTTCTTGGCTTGCTTCCACTCGCTACATAGCGACCTTTCAGGCCTCAGAAAGGTCCTCCTTTGGGTTCTCTTTTGAATCCTCATCGAAACGCTTTTCGTTTTGTCTCAATCGGAGTTTCCGTTGAGATTTTACGACGAAAACAAGTAGGACTCTTCTTGGCTTGCTTCCAATCGCTACGTAGCGACCTATCAGACCTTCACTCGCTATATAGCGACCTATCAGACCTTCACTCGTTATATAGCGACCTGTCAGGCCTCAGAAAGATCCTCCTTTAGGTTCTCTTTTGAATCCTCATCGAAACACTTTTAGTTTCGTCTCAATCGGAGTTTCCGTTGAGATTTTACGACGAAAACAAGTAAGACTCGTCTAAACTCCTTCGCTTGCTCCTACTCGCCCTTACCACCATCCTTGTGTTCTCCTTAAAATATCGATCGAAACGTCTCTTGTTTCGTCTTGATTGGAGTTACCATTGAAACTTTACGATAAAAAAAAACTCAAAGACTTGTTTTCTCGCTTGGATTCAGATTAATCGTATAGGATGGCAACGGTTAACTTAACACCTTATCCGCCTCAACTATATACGATTACGTTGAACCTTTTTATAAAATTTGACGTCGTATCTAAAGAGATGATAACAGTCAAGTTCGGAAGATAAATGTCAAGTTTCAAAGGATAAAGACCAATATCGAAAATGGCAAACATACACGAGAAGAGGAAGGGGAAATAAGCAAGCAAAACTGAGAAGAGACAAAACTGCGTCTTCGAGATAAGTAAGGTATTTCCGACTTGAAATTTTTGAAATCAGACTTGGAATTTTCGTAAGAAATTACTAAGAAATAAAAACGCATTTGAGACTGTCATAGAACTTTAGGGAACGTAAAACCTAGATGGATAGTCTAACGAACTAAGTCTTAGGCTATTTTTCTTGTCTCGATATATCGTTCGTGTACATAGATAATCTCTGATCGGGTGAAACTCTCTTTCAGGATCTTGACATCGTCCAAATAAGTTGCAAAAGCTGGCCATTTTTCTGGTTCCGAAACCATCTTCACCAATTGAGAACAATCCGTTGCAAACGTAACCTGAAATTGACGTAAATTCCTCATGCATACCATTGCTCAGAGTAGCGTTTCCATCTCCGCATGAAGGGGAGAGAGACTAGCCCGAAAATTTCTTGCCCTTAACAATCCATCAAATCTTTCTAAAGTGTTGTACCTACCTTGTCCTGAAAATGTATCACCCTCTTTCCATGAGCCATCCACAAAACACCATCTTCCTGGAATTGACGGCAGGGTCGTATCTACTATTTGTGGTCTTGTCCTCTGCTCTTTCAAAATTTGTGCCTCAGCCCACAGTGTTGATTCTGTTTCTGGCAACTTAAGCATATCCAAAGGATCAATATCCAGATTACTGAAAACTTTATTATTCCTAGCTTTCCAGATATAACATAGTATCCATGCAAACTGATGATCTTCCATCTGCGGAACAACTCTCCAGAACAGATGATCCAAATTTGTGAAGAGAGCACTTGTCGGAAAGATAGTTGGATTTGATGGTATCTTCGATAAAGCCCAAACATGAATAGCTGGAAGACATTCAAAAAACACATGGTTTATGGATTCCTCCTGGGCTCCGCATCTTCCACAAAAAATATCCCCTTGTATTCCCCTTGCCTGTAAATTCTTCTTCACTACTATTCATCCTGTCATTAATTGCCATAGAAAATGTTTTAACTTTGGTGGGCAACGTATTTTCCAGCAGTGAGCCTTCAGAACATCTACCGTGGGACCAGTTAATAATGGTGGCCTTTCTTTATCTGGATAAATCCGTTCTACCTGATATCCTGATTTGACTGTATATTTTCTGTTCTTTGTGAAGTGCCATCCATCTCTATCTATTCTCTAAGTCCTGCTCAGTGGTATGCTTTCTATAAGTGTCGCATCCATTGGATCCACCAAAGTCCGAATTACCCGTGAATTCCAAGTGTGTGAGGTAGAGTCTATGAGAGACTCCACTTTAAGGTCCGGATATAAATTGTGTTGATTTTTATTTGCTGGTCTCGGGCGAGTGGTTGGGAGCCATGGGTCATTCCATACTATTATTTACGAAGTGATTTAGCTTATTTGTCATGGTTTCCATGATTTTAGGTAATTTTGCTTATTTGTCAGGTTTTAATTAGGTTTAAGTTGAGTCATTAATTTATTAATAGTTTTTAGTTGAGTCCATAATTTATTAATTTAAATACTACAACTATAAAATATGTAATTAGATATATAATTATTTTGATTTTGTTTATTTGTCATGTTTTCCATGATTTTAGTCAATTTTGTTTATTTGTCATGTTTTTATTAGGTTTTAGCTTAGTCATTGATTTATTAATAATTTTCAGCTGAATCAGTAATTTATTAATTAAAAAATATTCGTAATGAATTTTATATATAATTAAAAACGAATTTTGATTTAATAATATTTAAATCTGTATGCTATATTAAAATTCTTATTTTCTTATTTGTCATATTTTATTAGGTTTTAAACTTTTATATAGGTCATTGATTTATTATTAGTTTTAACAAAACCCGTAATGAATTTTATCTATAATAAAACACAAATTTTATTTTAATAATATTAAATTTATATGTTATATTTAATAATTAATTATAAACTAATATAATAAAATTATGAAAATATATTTAAAAATTAAGAGAATTCTTATATATATTGTGTTGCTATCTGAAAACAATATTTTTTATTATAAAGTTACAAAGTTAAGATATAAAACAATTTATAATTAAATATTAGTCAAACAAAAATATTTATATAAAGATATTTTCTAAACTATTTCTAATATATGAGTGTTTTAAAAATTTTAACACTATCATAAGTACATAGTTTGATGAACTTTTTTTGATATATATAAATAATTTGATGTTTGATTTAACTATTTAAAATCATAAATAATAACTTAACTTGTGACTGAGTTCAAAACAAATTTTCTTGCTTTTACTTTAAACCAATTTAAGTTTAATCCGTGAAACACTATAGCTTCAATTGGTGACCACTGAAAGAATGAAAAAAATAAAAAATAAAAAATAAAATTTCATTTGAGAAAATAAAAAAATAAAAAAAAATGAATTTTTATTCAATTTGTTCCTTATCAAAATTGCATAGAAAAATTGTTTCTTATAAATTCGTTCCTCCATGGGAAAATTAGAAGAAAAATGTGGGATTTATCTTTCAATAATTTGACTAAAATTTCAACATAGATATAAATTTTGAGGAACAAAGAATTTAGCATAATTTTTTTTCACCATGTTCACCGATTAGAGTTATAATTAATATAGATGGTTGACAAACAAAAAGACATATCCACCGAAGATTATTCTAATAAAATAAAAATTTCACTGCCTATGAATTTAGTTTAAAATTGGGATTTTGGAAAAATGGAAACTAATATTAAAAAGTTGTTTTTTGGCAAAATACTAGAAGAAAAAGGAAGAAAAAAAAAAAGAAGGAAAACTGCAATCTGATTCGCACTATATAAACAAACAAACAAACAAACTCTAAGCTTAAGGTCTCTCGAAACAAACATATATCGATCATAAGGAGGTAGAGGACGCTGAGAACGGAGAATTCTAAATCGTAGCTCGTCACCGTAAGCTTACTTCTCCCTGCTTTTCGCGGCGGTTATTAGGGTTTAAACTCGTTGGCGTTTTGAAAGTTCTTCGATTAGATCAGATTTGTGGTTAACATTGTTTACTGTTTGATTTTGAATCCTTGGGTTTTGGTGATGGCGAACTTGGGAGGGAAGATTGATCCTAAGTCCTATGGAGATAGAATTGCTAAGGGAAGGCCTCTGGAGCGTGATGATACAGTTTCTGATCGGCAGAGCAAGAGGCATTGTATTAGAGATGATGATGTGGTTTATCAGCCGAAGACTAAGGAGACAAGGGATGCTTATGAGGCTATGCTTGGCCTTATTCAGCAGCATCTGGGTGGGTTGACTTTGAATATTGTTAGTGGTGCCGCAGATGAGATCTTGGCTCTTCTCAATAACGATGCAGTCAATAACCCTGAAAAGAAGTTGGAGATTCAGAAGCTTCTGAAACCTATACCTGAGGAGATGAATCAGGTTTTTGATCAGCTTGTTTCCTTTGGGAAATTGATCACCGACTTTGGTGTGGCTGTTGAGTTTGAGGAGGACGAAGAAGATAGTGATTCTGATATAGCCCATGATGAAGAACTTCAGGAAACTGGAGATATGCAGGTGGTTGCAGGGGAGGGCACGAGTCTGAACGTTCAGGATATTGATACATACTGGCTCCACAGAGAAACATCGATAGAGAGGGAGGAGAACCTGCTGAAAAGTCTTTATGAAGCAGCCCGGCGTTTGAAGGACAGAACTGTTGCTGATGGAGATTTAGAAAGTGGTTGGTTCAAGGGTCAGCGTCAGATGCTGGACCTGGAGAGCTTGGCTTTTGTCCAAGGTGGTCTCCTGATGGCGAATACGACGTGTGTCCTTCCACCTGGCTTCTACAGAAGTCGTGGCGAGGGATATGATGAACTTAACGTCCCATGGGTTTCTAAAAAGGTGGATATCAATGAGAAGCTTGTGAAGATCACGGAGATGCCAGCTTGGGCTCAACCGGCTTTTAAGGGAATGCAACAGTTGAACAGTGTTCAGAGCAAAGTGTATGAGACCGCGCTATTTAAGGATGATAACATTCTTCTTTGTGCTCCAACCGGTGCTGGGAAAACCAATGTTGCCATGCTCACCATTCTCCAGCAAATCGGATTCAATAAGAAGGATGATGGAACATATAACCATGGAAATTACAAAATTGTCTATGTTACACCCATGAAAGCCCTTGTTACTGAGGTGGTTAGTAACCTGTCTTATCGTCTGAAGGATTATGGAGTTACTGTGAAGGAACTCAGTGGGGATCAGTCTCTTAGTGGGAAAGAAATTGAGGAGGCCCAGATAATTGTTACCACACCAGAAAAGTGGGATATCATCACCAGGAAGTCTAGTGATACCCAGCTTGTGAGACTTGTTATTATCGATGAAATCCATCTTCTTCATGATAATAGAGGGCCTGTGCTTGAAAGCATTGTCGCTAGGACTCTTAGACAGATTGAAACCACGAAGGAGAATATTCGCTTGGTGGGTTTGTCAGCTACACTGCCAAATTATGAAGATGTGGCCTTATTTTTGCGGGTTGATCTTAAGAAAGGGTTGTTTAAGTTCGACCGCAGCTACAGACCAGTGCCTCTTGGTCAGCAGTATATTGGAATCAGTGTGAAAGAACCATTGCAGAAGTTCCAGATGATGAATGATCTTTGTTATCAGAAAGTGGTTGCTGGTGCTGGAAAGCACCAGGTTCTTATTTTTGTTCATTCGAGGAATGAAACTGCAAAAACTGCAAAAGCAATATTGGAGACAGCAATGGCGAACGATACCCTCAGCAGATTCCTGAAAGAAGATAGTGCAAGTCGTGAAGTTCTTCAGAGTCAGATTGAACTTATTAAGAATGGTGATCTGAAAAAGCTTCTGCCTTACGGTTTTGCTATTCATCATGCTGGGCTAGCAAGGGGTGATCGTGAGATAGTTGAGGCGCTTTTTGGTGAAGGGCATGTGCAAGTCTTGGTTTCCACAGAAACTCTCGCATGGAGTGTGAAGTTGCATGCTCATACTGTCATAATCAAAGGAACCGAGGTCTATAATCCTGAGAAAGGGGCGTGGATGGAACTCACTCCCCTGGATGTTATGCAGATGCTTGGTCATGCTGGAAGACCTCAGTATGATCAATATGGGGAAGGTATAATTATCACTAGCTACAGCAAGGTGCAGTTTTATCTTTCTTTGATGAATGAGCAACTACCTATTGAAAGCCAGTTTATTTCAAAACTTGCTGATCAGCTTAATGCTGAAATTGCGCTTGGAACGGTTCAGAATGCTAGAGAGGCTTGCCATTGGCTTGGCTATACGTATCTATATTACCGTATGGTTCGTAATCCAACGCTTTATGGTTTAGCGCCTGATGTCCTTGCAAAAGACGTAGTGTTGGAGGGAAGAAGAGCTGACCTGATACACTCAGCTGCTACTATCTTGGACAAAAACAACTTGGTTAAGTATGACAGGAAAAGTGGATGTTTCCAAGTTACTGATCTGGGACGGATTGCTAGCTACAACTGTGTAAGTCATGGGACCATAGCAACGTACAATGAGCATTTGAAGCCAACGATGGGTGATATAGATCTTTATCATCTGCTATCACTGAGTGAGGAGTTCAAGTATGTGACTGTTGGGCCAGATGAGAAGATGGAACTGACGAAACTTTTGGATCGTGTCACGGTTCCGATCAAGGAAACTCTGGAGGAGCCCAGTGCAAAGATTAATGTTTTGTTACAGACATACATTTCACAGCTTAAGCTTGAGAGTCTTTCTTTGACATCAGACATGGTTTTTATAGGTCAGAACGCTGGACGTCTTGTACGAGCTCTCTATGAAATTGTATTGAAGCGCGGATGGGTTCAACTGTCTGAGAAAGCTCTGAAAATGGTTGGGAGGATTACTAGAAAATAAAAAAAAATTTAGGCTATTTGCTATTGACTCTAGATCAGCAGATTACCGGTACCTTGTTTCTAGTTCTGTCAACTAGCATCTCAAGCGACTTGATTTAAGGTTACTCTTCTATTTTTATGTAAATTTATTTGATTTTTTGGTCAAATTTTCCAGTTTCTTTTTGTTTTAACACACACCAATAATATTCATGGCAGTAATCTCGTGTCCATTTCTTCGCCTCATGTGGCTGACCGGCTGTATTTACAATAACGGGTGTTTAAATTACACCTGCATTGCTTGACTCTCTTGATTTGCTATGCAGCGTATTGGTGTTGTTGGCGCAATAACCTCGTGGAACTTTCCCTTAGCCATGATTACTCGGAAAGTCTTGCTTTGTTGTACCTTTTCAGTTTACCTTCTCTTTTATACAACCTGTCTAGTATACTGTATACTATCCCAGTAGATTATGTTTTTTCATTAGGTTTGATGTGGATGGTTGACGGTAATGCAGGTTGGCCCTGCTCTTGCTTCTGGATGCACAGTCGTTATTAAACCATCTCAACTTATGCCCCTAACAGCACTTGCTGCGGCTGAATTTGCACTTCAAGCTGGCGCTCCGGTAAGGTATGATTTTAGGCTTGAACCATGTATCCCACCAGGATCTCTGGTCTAATCAATTCTGATACCCTCATGTCAGGGAGATGACCTGATCATTTGTAGATTTCGAACACGTAGTCTTTCCTTTATAACATGTAATCTGGCTTTATCAACCCATCTCCAAATGCTTGTATTGTCATGAATGTCGCTACTACTAATCTGATGTATGACTATTGTGGCTGGAAGGCTAGCTTTTAACGATGTTTCTTATGTCATCAAGAACTCTCTGAGCAGACCAATTCTTTGCAGCTGTTTTGAGTTTTTTTCTATGATTCGTTTACATGTATTTTCAACAGGGAGTTTTCTAATCATCTCTGTGTACTTTCTGATATTTGTATCTTTGCCATTTGTAGTTAGTGATTCATGATAAGTAACCATATTAATTGACTGCTTTGTTTCTTGTGTGACTCAGGTGAGGAAAATAAAGTTCACAGGATAACAGCAGTTGGGAAGAAGTTGATGGCAGCTGCTGCATCTACTGCAAGAAGGTATGCCTAAGCCACAATGTCATGTTATTTGAAATTTTGAAATATATCCTCCAGATCAAATATTTGCTGGTACCTCTTTTTTCCATGGTGTAGGTTTCTCTAGAACTTGGCGGCAATCCCTCCATAATATTTGATGATGCAGACCTGGATGTTGCAGTAAAAGCAACGTTAAGTGATAGTCATGAGTGTTAGGGCATTGCTTTATCTAGAAGATGCAAAAAACGTTGATCCATGACTATAAAGATCGTCAGTACTCTAAAACTTTATAGTACTCATTTGATCTTGTGATATTTTGCAGGAATAGTGGCCAGACATGTGTTTGTGCGAACAGAGTACTTGTGGTACAGCGCACACCCCTATGGATCTTGCATCTAGTATCAATTAGTATTTTTTTTTCCACAGGTATATATGATAAATTTGCTGAGGCTTTTTCTGAAGCAGTACAAAAATTAGAAGTAGGAGATGGCTTTAAGGAGGGGACACCCAGGTATGGCCCCTTTTTGGATCTTATGCGTCTGCTTTGTGATGTTATAATCTTGATGACTGGGTGATTACAAAAATATAAAAATCTAGGCTAATTGCTATCGAATCTAGGTCAGCAGATTATTGGAACCTTGTTTCTAGTTCTGTCAACTGGCATATACCATATACCAAGCTACTTGATTTAAGGTTAATCTACTACTTTGCTGTAAATTTATTTGTCACTTCTACATTATTACAGGTCCACTTATAAACGGTGCATTAATTCAAAAGGTACATTGTTTTCATACATATCAATAATGTTTGATGGCATTATTAGTGTTAATAAGACTTACTCTTCATGCTAAATAATTGCAGGTAGAGTCATTCGTACAAGATGCTGTTTCCAACGTATGTTTTTTCTTATGCATCTTTGCAAACCTTGATTTCTAATTGAGGTGGTTCATATTTTATGTTTGTATGTCATTAAGCTAGAAACAGTTCTCGTATTATATACTAACAAGAGTAATCTCTTCTGTATTTGTTGTTTTATTCTTCTTGAAGAGAGCAAAAATCATTCTCGGCGGCAAAAGGCACAGTCTAGGGATGACTTTTTATGAGGCTCTACTGTTATCCCTGATCATGTCTATCTAAGTTCTGAAAGATTCACATAATTTCAGTGTTTTAGCTTTTTGTGTCTCTAAGCATCTAGTGTTCTTCGCATTTGTTTCTTAGGGAGGAGATTTTCGGACCAGTAGCTCCCCTTATTCGGTTCATAACCGAGAAGGAAGCTATCAGAATCGCTAATGACACTATTGCAGGTATGTCCTCTCAAGTAACCTTAGAAACCTTTTTTCTATATATCTCAAGTCTCGGGCTAACATGCTAAAGGGAATGAGTGTGTACAGGACTTGCTGCTTATATATTCACAAACAGTGTCCAATGATCGTGGCGTGTCTCTGAAGCACTTGAGTGCGGGCTTGTAGGGGTGAACGAAAGGACTCATATCAACAGAAGCAAGACCAGAAATGGAAGAATCACATTTTTTGAAAATTATAGTCATTCATTTGGTCACATCTTTTTGATGTGCAGGTGGCTCCATTGTGGGGGAGTGAAGCAGTCTGGTCTTGGAAAGGAATGATCCAAGTATGGTCTGGACGAATACCTTGAGGTTACTCAGAATACTCATCACATGAACTCGTTATGAAGTGTATCCATGAGAATATGTATTGTATGTTACAAAAAAAAGTTCTTTATAAGTACGGAGTTGTTTGTAAATTACTGTCGTTATTGACGCTTGGGTTCGCTGCAGATCAAATACAATATGAACAGACAGTGATTTGGTTTGGAAACTGCAAGTTCCTCCTCCACTTACATATCCGTCCAATAAACGCTGAGCTTTTGTGTTTTTTTTTTTGTTCTTCTTACATTGAGGTATAATAAGGATTTGGAGGTTACTTGTTAAAAAATTAAGATTTGGTCTACGACCAATGTTAAAATAGCATTGGTTTTGATCTTTGTTTTCAAGTGATTTTTTGTGTAATACTCGGACCAATTTTTCTGCTTCGTATATACTAAAAGAGAGCGGTCTTGTTCTTTGCTTACAATTATTAGAAATTCCTACGAGTCGATGTATTTTTTTTTTGTTTTTTTGTTTTTTACATCTGTATCTTATTATATAAATACTTTTACACGTCCGTCCTCCCATGCCACTGATTAGGAGAGTGAAGCATTCAGTTAATTACTGTTTTCTAAAAAGCATTGTATCACCCGGATCCGATCCAATCAAAACATAATATCCGTATTGGTCTACATACTTTAAGTTGATATGTATGAATTATCCGATCCTAAATCTTTTGACTGGCCATGCTATCAGGTTATCAAAGTTTAGAGATATTAATTAACTTAAAAATTTGGGATCAGTTATGTTTCAAATTAGCGTTGGAATAATGGTTCGATGCCAAACTTGGGATTTTATTTATTTATTTTTTTTTTTGACAACAAAACATAACAATCTTGGGAATTTATTTTATTGGGGAAAAAGATAAGGGTGGAAGGAATATATTCATTTCGAAGAAGAAATTCCAAAGCACCATAAAAAGATGCTTGAAGTTCAAGCAACCATGGACTCTATTATTATAAACCAACTTACTTTATTGCCATTAATTTATTTATTCTTCAGTCGACTAGTTAAATTATTTCTTCTTTAAGTTCTTTGTTTCCTTCAGCAACAATTAGCTAAAAGTTAAACATTAGCTTTACTTGGTTTAAAACTTTGCAGGCAAAATAAAATTTCGCTTAAATTCATTATCAAAAGTATTAATAATTAAGAAAATTAAGACCTTAAATGACCTTAAGGCCGTCTAATTTGCTAAGCTAATGCTATAATATTTTTTTTTTTGTAACTGAAAGTTTCAACTAATGCTATAATATACCTCATATGTATATCACTACACTACAAACAAGCTTTGTAAGAAACGTTATAATGATTGCCAAACAAAATAAAACACGATCATTATTGCATGAAAAGATTATGAAAATCTGTTAAACATAAAACACATTTGCGTAACCATGTAAAAACGTGTCTGGCCAAGTTTATACGGTTGGCATCTATCGCGGGAGTTCTATTTTCGTTTTTTAATATTGTTGGCGCAATACGAATCTATCTTTATTCATCAAAGAGGCGAAGAATTGATTCCAATTCTCTTGCAATTTGAACTTTGATTTATTATTTAATTGTAAAAGTAAATAGCATTTTCCTATTTTATATTCTACCTTGAATTGTGTACGACGATTAACTCATTACAAACAATTCGTTTAATAGCAAATATTTAAATTTTCTGGCGAAGAAAGACACTGCTTCTTTGACGTAAAAACATTGTTTCTAATTAAATTCAAGTAATTTATATATGGAAAATGTATTACCATGTATAGTTTCACAATCGTCATTCCTACAAAAGCCAAAAAAGGTTATAGCCCCAGCAAGCTTTAACCCCCAAAAATAAAAATGGAGAAAATAAGATAAAATATATGGTAAAAATAAAATAAAGAATAAAAGAGCTTTAATAAGTAGAAGAATAGGTCCCCAACAGTAACACTATCTTTACACATTGATGTATAATTCTCCACATATCACTAAACCATGTATATGCACAACTTAAAGTTTTGGTTCCATATTCTTATGTTGTTTTTTAACTCCATATTCCTTCACTAAATATTGGCTACATTGAACATTTCCATGCTTTCCCTTCATATTTAAAACAAAACCTATACTATACTCTTTTTTTTTTTGGCATCCACTTATACTATATTTAAATTTCTGATTTAGTGTGTTGTGACGGATGTGAGAAGATAGAGATTAACAGATGGATAAACAATAAAGAAAGACACAGAGATTTAACGTGGTTCACCCCTAACGGCTACGTCCACGGGCAAAGAGAGATTTTATTGATGGAGGAATTACAGAGATCTGTCTACAAGAAGATCAGATCTAGTTTCTCTATGGCTGCTAACTAGGTTTAGATGAGGCACAAAATATATATAGTTGTGTCCCGGAAAACCCTAGCACTAGTGGGCCTCAAAAGACTAAGGCCCAATAGATTCAAGGCATTATTCAACAAATCTCCACCTTGACTTGAATCCTGCATAATCAGATGTACCAGAATGCACTTCTTCGTGCTCAGAATACAGATGTACCAGACTCTCTCTTTGCTCAGATGTTCCGTCGAACTCAGATGTCAGATGTCCCGTCGGACCAGATGCTCATCAGAGCCAGATGCCCTCACTTGGGCCAGATGCTCTCTTCGAGCCAGATGCCCCTCAGGGCCAAACGCCCATTAGGGCCAGATTTAACAGCTTGAGATGTTTAGCAAATCAAGACAATGCTTGAACTTGCTATGAGGAACCGGCTTAGTGAACATATCCGCAGGATTATCAGCTGTTCCTACCTTCTTCATTTCAATCCTCTTCTCATCTCTCAGAAAATGGTATCTTCCATCGATATGCTTGGTTCTCTCATGATGAACCTGATCCTTGGCTAAGCAGATAGCACTTAAGCTATCACAAAACACAGTAGCCTGATCATGATGAAGACCAAGATCACTGACCAATCCTCTCAACCATATTGCCTCCTTAGCAGCTTCTGTCAATGCCATATACTCTGCCACAGTTGTAGACAAAGTCACTATCGCCTTCCAGCTCACAACAGAACCACCCAAAGTAAATACGTAACCAATCATAGATCTCCTGCTGTCCACATATCCTGCATAATCCAAATCAGAATACCCAGTAACCAGTCTCGGATCCTTGTCTTCATAGACAAGACCAATATCAGATGTACCCTTAAGGTACCGGAAAATCCTCTTCACAGCGATCCAGTGCTCCTTTCGTGGCTCAACCATGAACCTACTCACAACACTGACTGCGTGTGCAAGATCTGGTCTTGTACAAACCATAGCATACATCAAACTTCCTACAACACTAGCATAAGGAACACGTGACATATAATCGATTTCCCCTTCAGACATTTCATCACTCATGGTAGGATGAAAATTTGCAGCACATGGAGTACCGATAGGCTTAACATTAAGCATCCTGAATCTTGTCAAGACCTTTTCAATGTAGGCCTTTTGTGACAAGAACAACTTCTTCTTCGTCCTATCCCTGAAGATCTCTATTCCTAGAATCTTCCTCGCAGCACCCAAATCTTTCATCTCAAACTCAGAACTCAGTAGTTCTTTCAGCTTCTGAACATAACACTTCTTCTTGGCAGCTATCAGCATGTCGTCTACATACAGCACCAGGTAGATATATGACTCATCCTCCACCTTGCTCATGTAGACACAACAGTCATAAGGACTCCTGTCGTAGCCCAACTTGACCATATAGCTGTCAAACCTCTTGTACCACTATCTAGGAGACTGCTTAAGTCCATACATCGACTTTCTCAACTTGCACACATGATCTTCTTTACCAGGAAATAGAAAACCCTCAGGCTGAGTCATATAGATCTCCTCCTCAAGCTCTCCATGAAGAAAGCAGTCTTCACATCAAGTTGCTCCAACTCCAGATCCTGACGTGCTACTATCGCCAATAGCACTCTGATAGAGGTGTGTCTGACCACGAGGGAGAATATCTCATTGTAGTCCACACCTTCTCTTTGACTGAAACCTCTAGCAACAACTCGAGATTTATACTTGACTCCCTCTTCTGGTGACTGACCTTCTTTTAGCTTATAAATCCACTTGCAAGTCACAACTTTTCTCCCAGGTGGTAGTGTGACCAGATCCCATCTGTGATTCTTTTCATGAGATTCCATCTCATCTCCTATTGAAGCAAACCATTTCTCAGATGCATAACTTGAAATGACTTCTCTGTAAGTAGACGGCTCGTAAGTGTCCACTTCCTTTACAACCTGTAGTGCATAACCCACCATATCTTCAAACCGATATCTCTCTGGTGGCCTAACATCAACTCTCCTTGGTCTGTCTTTAGCAATACTGCGTTTTTCAGACCCAATACGTTGATTTCCAGAATTGGAAGATTGAGGCTGCTCATCAGACATCGATTGCTTGCTCTCTTCCTGAGGATCGATCGATCTCGTGTTGTCGGACATCGATCGGAGATCTCTGCCATCGCCCAATCCTGTGTCTGGCGTAGATCGATCGCTCCTTGACACTGGATCGGTTGATCCTGGGTAGTCTGACTGCACTTCCTGCAGCTCCACCTGCTTGTCAACATCCTCCTGCTCTGCTTCTGAAATGGACTCAGCTGAAACTTTGAACATAGAACTCTCATCAAACACAACGTTCCTGCTCATAACAACCCGTTTCTCAGATGGAGACCAAACTCTGTATCCCTTTACACCATCTACATAGCCCATAAACACTCCCTTCTTCGCTCTTGGTTCCAACTTTCCTTCATTAACATGATAGTAAACCGTGCAACCAAAGACTCTCAGAATAGAATAATCAGCAGATCTGCCTGACCAGACCTCATTAGGTATTCGACACTCGATCCCTGTATGCGGTCCAAGATTGATCAAATAACAAGCCGTGTTCACTGCTTCAGCCTAAAACCTCTTATTTAAACCAGCATTAGAAAGCATGCACCTTGCTCTCTCCAGCAATGTATGGTTCATTCTCTCTGCTACAGCATTCTGCTGTGGTGTATACCTGATTGTATGATGCCTAGCAATCCATGCATCCTTACAACACTGATTGAACTCTGTTTAACAGAATTCCAGACCATTATCAATACGAAGCTTCTTAATCTTCTTCTCAGTTTGATTCTCCACCAGTATCTTCCACTCCTTAAAGCTGTTGAAAGCTTCACTTTTGTGCTTCATGAATGTTATCCAAGTCTTCCTCGAATAGTCATCAATCATGGACACAAAATACTTGTGACCCTTCAGCGACTCTACCTTGGAGGGACCCCAACAGTCTGAATGGATGTAATCCAGCGTGCCTTTTTGTTTTATGAATAACCTTAGGAAACTTCTTTCTGTGCAGCTTCCCAAACACACAGTGCTCACAGAACTCAAGGCTCTTGGTCTTATGACCACAAAGAAGATCCTGCTTCGATAGAATCTGCATCCCACGCTCGCCCATATGTCCAAGCCTCATATGCCACAACTTGTCCATATCTTCCTAGCTGAACTTGAAACCGTAGAACCTTCCAGAAAATACGAAGTACCATGAATGAAACCTATGAGAATCACATCTGAACCTCTGTAGACACTCAGAACTCCATCTCTACCTGGATACTTGAAACCTGTGCTATCCAAAAGATAAACTGAGATCAAGTTCTTGGACATAAATGGAACATGTCTAACTCCAGTCAACGTGCAGACTCTATCATCATGTGTCCTCAGCTTAATAGAACTGATTCCTGTAATATCACAAGCAAAGTCATTCGCCATCTTGATCTTGCCATCAGTCACTGCCTCATTCTCTGAGAACCATTCTCTCCTTGAATACATATGATAAGATGCGCATGTGTCCAGGACCCACACATCTCTACGATGTGTTTTTCCATGAGCAACCAGCACAATATCTTCATCTGCTTCTTCTTCTTAGGACAATCAGATTTCCAATGTCCTTTCTCTTTGCAGTAATTGCAAATATCAGTTGGTTTAGGATCCTTTGAAAACGACCTTTTGTCTTTCGACTTCTTGCCTTTTCCAGAGTTCTTTCCACCACCTACAAACAACCCAAAAGCTTGGTCGTCTGTATCAGAACCAGATGCATTGTGTCGCAACTCCCTGCTATGAAGTGCTGACCTGACTTCCTCCAAACTCACTATATCCTTACTCCCTATGAATGACTGAACAAAGTCTCATAGGAGTTTGGTAGTGATACCAACAAAATCAGTGCCGCATCCTCATCTTCCACCTTAACATCAATATTCCTCAGATCCAACAAGATGGAATTTAGACTGTCAAGATGATCTTGGAGTTGTGTACCTTCTTGCATCCTCAGAGTGAAAAGATGTTGTTTAAGAAGTAGCTTCTTAGTTAGAGACTTCATCATGTATAGACTCTCTAACTTCGACCACAAATCAGCTGCAGCATCAACACCGGAAACTTCGATGATGATCTCATCTGCCAGACACAACAAAATTGTTGAATACGCCTTCTCTTCAGTAACCTCCATCTCAGTAGTAACAGGTTCAACTTCAACCTTCTTCCCTTACAACGGTGCCCAAAGACCTTGTTGCTTCAGCAACGCCTTCATCTTGATTTGCCAGAGACTGAAACTGTTCCTTCCAGTAAACTTGTCGATCTTCATATTCATTCCAGACATCTTCTCACCAGATTCAACCCGAAGCTCTGATACCAGTTTGTTGTGACGGATGTGAGAAGATAGAGATTAACATATGGATAAACAATAAAGAAAGACACCGAGATTTAACGTGGTTCACCCCTAACGGCTACGTCCACGGGCAAAGAGAGATTTTATTGATGGAGGAATTACAGAGATCTGTCTACAAGAAGATCATATCTAGTTTCTCTACGGCTGCTAACTAGGTTTAGAGGAGGCACAAAATATATATAGTTGTGTCCTGGAAAACCCTAGCACTAGTGGGCCTCAAAAGACTAAGGCCCAACAGATTCAAGGCATTATTCAACAGACAACACGAGATCGATCGATCCTCAGGAAGAGAGCGAGCGATCGAGATTTAACATGGTTCACCCCTAACGGCTACGTCTACGGACAAAGAGAGATTTTATTGATGGAGGAATTACAGAGATCTGTCTACAAGAAGATCAGATATAGTTTTTCTACGGCTGCTAACTAGGTTTAGAGGAGACACAATATATATATTGTTATGTCCCGGAAAACCCTAGCACTAGTGGACCTCAAAAGACTAATGCCAACAGATTCAAGGCATTATTCAACATAGTGCAAATTTTATATTCTTATATCATATGCTCTCTTTTGTGTGCATATTAGTCTCAACCATATTCATTGACTTATTCTTGTTCTATATAAACATGCCTTGGGACCTCCCACTCATATATACATGATAGAAAATTTGCTATATATTAGGTTGATCAATTAACACACATGTGTTTAAAATGACCATTCATTAAAAAAAAAAAATATATAAATTATATGAATAAAGGGCTGATTATGTGAGTTATGATTAATGCAATTGAACTTTATCTAAAGAGATGCGCATATATATATATATATGTATATGTATCTATGTTTATACGTATATACATTAGTATTGTATGTAGAAACAATTCATCATCATTTTGTAAACAAGGTAGTTTTGTAGATTCTAAATGGAATCAATAATAACAAGGCTGATTTCCACGCTGTAGCGTCCGTGGTAGAAGTTCAATATTCTACGTTTGTAAACATGTATGTGTCGTCGACAAAAAACACATACACTACAAGAAAACAGGGGGATTCTGATGGCCGAAATCGTCGGAAATTCGTCGGAATCGGTCTATTCCGACGAATTTCCGACGATATTACGATGCGGCTACACGAGACCAGAGTTCATCGGAAAATTACAATTCCGACGAACGTGGTTCGTCGGAATATACCGACGAACCACGTTCGTCGGTATGTTCCGACGGACATGAGTTTGTCGGTAAATTCCGACGGATATATGTCCGTCGGTATATTCCGACGACCGTTGTCCGTCGGTATATACCCTTTTTTTTTTACAAATTAATTTTGCATTTTTATATATTTTTTTATATTAATAAATTTAAAAAATTGGAAATTTAAAACTAATAATATTATAAAATTTAAATTCATAAAAACCGAAATAGGAAAAAAACATTCATAAAGTTTAAAATTCATACAAACCGAAATAGAAAAAAAAAACATTCCGAAAGTTTTATAAAGCCGAAATAAACTAAGATGAACTCGAAGACATCAAACGATCTAGCTTCTGCATAATCTCGGTGTTGAACTTCTTCTGGGATGCCAACTCAGCAAGGATAGTGGCATTCTCCGAACGGATAGTGGCATTCTCCGAAAGGATAGTGGTGTTCTGCTCCTCCAATGCCCCAATCCGTTCATCTTTGTCATGTAGCTCCTCGAGAATCATGGGATCGGCATACGGAGCTTGCGAAGAAGATGCCGGATACGAAGAAGCACGACGGGCCAACCCAACTAAACGGCCTCCTTTCCTTTTAGGAACCGCCTACAAAAATATTTAAAGTAAGTAAATATGGACAAGTAAGTAATCGACATTAGTAAAAAAATATATTAATAAAAAAAATTACCTTTTCAACCATCTCATTTATTTGAAATAGAGACAGGTTGGTTGAAGCTCCCGTGGAGTCGCCGTCATCAGAGAGAGGCTGAGATTGAGAAACTATCTCAGCTTCCACCAAATCAACTACACCTCTGATCACGGGGTCCTGAATTTGACCCGTCGTCTTGTTAGTGTGAGCCACCTTAATGAGTTGGAGACGATCAACGGGATTACCGTCATTTGCTTCGATCTAAAAAAACCGCCATTATTAGCCAAAAAATATATAAAATATATATTTAAAAAATATAAAGATAAATAATAATAAAAAACTTACAAGTTCATCCTCCTTAGTAGACATGGAGCAAGCGCCGAGGTTGTGCACATACATACCTTTCCCGCCACGATCGCTCTTCCGGTTCCTGGAGTTCCTAGAAGACGTCTCTGCAGTGTCTTCCCTCTCCCAATGAGCTATCAACTGCTCCCACACCCCCCCCGTTGATGAACCGTGGCTTCTTGTTCTTCTGCCAAACTGTCTTCCACGCGTTTATCTGCTTTGTGTAAGAGTCCATGGCCTTTTCGTTGAATTTCTTACGGACTGTTTCCGTAAGATCGGAGTGCCAGTTGAACTCTTGCTACAAAACAAACACAATTTAATAAGTAAATATATGTAAAAAAATGTAAAAACTTAAAAAAAATGAAGGGTTACTATACCGCAAACTGACGAAACCACAACTCTCGTTCGTCGGAAGGGATCACACTCCACTTTGGATATCCAAAACGGAGCATGGAGTACATCATCTGGTTGATGCTCCGGCTAATGCCATTTTTCGACTTGGTGAACCTTTAAAAAAAATACAAGTTAGCAAGTTAATTAAAGCAAAAAATATAACGGTACAAATAAAAAAAAATACTAACCAAGTGCTATGGCCTCGTCGTGGGTTGAGTTGGAGAAACGGGAGATGCTCTCGACCTGGTTGTTGAACCAATAGATGAACCGGCATGACCCCCGGATCCTGTTGAGCAGCAGCGTGAGGGGCAGCGTGAGGGGCAGAGGGAGCTGGAGCGGGAATATATGCGGGAACCGAGTCATGAGACGATACCGATGCACGGGAACCGCTCACCGAACTACGTCGAAGACGGGCTGCGGGGCGGGCTTCATCCTCGGCCCTAAAAAAAAAAAATGTTGTTAAATATTTATTAGTGGAAACTTAAAAAAAATTATAAAAAATTTTAAAATTTTAAAATTTTTACTATACATGATTTACATATATATATATATGTATACAAAATTATAATAAATTTATAAATATAGAAAAATGTTGTTAAAATTTATAAATGAAGAAAAATGGTGTTAAATATTTATATTTTTTTCAAAAAAACGTTTTTAAAAATCAAAAAACGTTTTTAAAAATCAAAAAACGTTTTTAAAAATCAAAAAACGTTTTAAAAAATCAAAAAACGTTTTTAAAAATCAAAAAACGTTTTTAAAAATAAAAAAAAACGTTTTAAAAAATCAAAAAACGTTTTTAAAAATCAAAAAATGTTCCAAAAAAAACTAAAACAACAATCCTAACTTATATATCCTAAACTATCCATTCAATCCTAAAATGTTCAATCAAACAACCTAAAATCCGAGATCAACTTCCAAAACCCTAAACAATTGAAAAAAAAAAAGGTTTGGGATGATTCTTACATGATTTGGGGTTTGGGGAAGAGATAGGAGGGTGAGGAGAGGATTCGCCGGTAGGGTGAGGCCGGAATCGCCGGAGAGTCGCCGAAATCGCCAAAAATCGCCGGAGAGTTTTGAGAGAGAGAGAGAAGCCGCGGAGATAACGAAGAAGAAGGAAGAAGGAGAGTTATTATATCCGAGGATTCCGACGGACACGGGTTCGTCGGTATTCCGTCGGTATATTTAAAATATACCAAATGCCGATTCGCGAAAATTTTCAAGCGGTTTGGTTCTCCCGGGCTAATTGAAATTCCGACGGAACGTGTCCGTCAGTATTTTCCGACGGACACATTCCGTCGGTATATTCCGACGGAATTCCGACGACTTAGTGTTTAGGGTGTTCTTTTCAAGTTTCTAAATGCAAAATCCAAACCTTTGATAATATATATAGTATTTGCATAAAGATTTAACAATAAAAATGTTTTATAACACGATTTTACACAACAATATTTTTTGTAGTGTAAGCTTATATAAATATGATTGTATAAGTACATAATGTTAAGATGAGATGTTATGAAAACAATGATATGCATACATAAATATTTTAATGAGTTGTTATATTTGAACGGTTGCGATCTAATACTATACTAAACACTTATTATGTGTTATTTTCATAGTTTTGGCATCTAAATTTATAGATTTTTATGATTGAAACTTTATAGAAAAACATGTCGTCGGTATTTCGTCGGAAAATACCGACGACATTCCGACGAACTTGTCAAGTTCGTCGGAATGTCGTCGGTATTTTCCGACGAAATACCGACGACTTTCCAATTTTCAATTAAACCCGTTGTCGTCGCTATGTCGTCGGTATATTGCGAGGGATTTCCGACGGACAATTTTGAATGGGATCGGAACTCTTCCCCTCGTCTCCTGATAACGAGGTTTCCCACAAAATTTGCATACATTCCGTGTCTCATCCGCTCTCCAGTAGATCATGCAGTTGTCAATACATACATCTATCACTTCATACGGTAGTTGAAGACCTGCAACAAGTTTCTGAACCTCGTAGTATGAACCCGGTGCAAGGTTATCCTCAGGTAAAATACCTTTGACAAAATCAGTAATCGCATCCATACATTCTTCAGCCAAATTATAGTCTGTCTTAATACCCATTAATCTAGTTGCAGATGATAAGACTGAATGACCATCTTTACAATTTTGATACAAAGGTTGTTTTCCTGCATCCAACATGTCAAAAAATCTCCTAGACTCGGGGTTTGGTTCTTCCCCTCTATAATGATCATGTACCATCTGCTCAGTACCTACACCATAATCTATATCCGTTCTAGATTCTTCTAACCTAATATCAGGCTGAGGTTCACTAACAGGCTGAGGTTCGCTAGTACTACCATATTCATAACCAGTTTCCCCATGAAGGTACCAAACTTTATAATTACGTGAAAACCCTTTCATATACAAATGAGTCCAAACATCAAATTCTTTTATAACCTTATTATTATTGCAAGAAGAGCAGGGACATCTTAACATACCACTTTTTGCATCCGGTTGCTGTTGAACAAGCCTCATGAATTCTCCAATCCCTTGAACGTATTCTTCCGTAAGCAAATTGGTGTTCGGATCCAAATGAGGTTTATCCATCCACGAACGATAATAAACTTCTGAAGACATGATTTTCACGGAATTGTTATGACTAAAGAGAATGAAGAGAGAATGAAGTGTGAATGAGTTGAATGAGGAGGGGTTGTATTTATAGGAAATTGCTTACGGACCTCCGACGACTTTCCGACGAAATTCCGACGGATATAAAGAACTCCGTCGGAATTCCGTCGGAATTGTCCAATCCCAAACGGCTATACAACGGTCATATGTATTTGTCGGCAACGGTCACATGGTTCGTCGGAATTCCGTCGGAAAATACCGATGGCATTCCGACGACATGGCTGTTAATCGGAATGTCGTCGGAATTCCGTCGGAATATACCGACGACCTTCCGACGACTACAACGGTTACATTTTTTATCGGAATGTCGTCAAAAAGTCGTCGGAAAATTCCGACGACCCTTGTTTCGTCGGAATTCCGTCGGAAATGGCCGACGGAATTCCGACGACTTGAAATTTTTGGATTTCGTCGGAAATTGGTCGGTAATCCGTCGCAAACGTCCGACGACATTGATGTCCGTCGGAACCTCCGTCGGAATTCGGCGTGTTTTCTTGTAGTGATATGTGTCTTATTGGTTAATTTTTTTTCATATGTAAACCATGGTTTTTAATTAATCAATCTAATAGCGTTTTGTTTTAATTAACAAAAAAAAACCAAATATCGGTTTTGGATTGTAGCTGTTATTATAATTTTTTCTTACAAAATATTTGGTCCATTAGTTTATAAGAACGAACTCATCATTGCTTAGAATTGTATATTCAGCTCATAATTAGCCAAAAAGGTTTACCCTACCATAAATGATTTTTTTTTTTTTTTTTTTTTGACAGCAAAAAGATTACAGACTCATATAGACCCTGTAAACCAAAGTGGTAACTCTGAATCCATGTGTACGACGAAAGACGGTTGTTGCCGAGCACTACGTGCCAAACTATCCGCCCTTGTCCGTCCTAGGTACATGAACAATATCTGAGTTGACGAAACTTCTTCTCAACAGCTTAATATCTTCCAGGTAGCTTTCAAATGCTGGCCATTCTTCTGGTTCTGAAACCATCTTCACCAATTGAGAACAATCCGTTGCAAACGTAACCTGAAACTGTCTTAAGTTTCTCATGCATTCCATTGCCCAAATTAATGCCTCCATCTCCGAATGAAGCGGTGAAAGACAAGCCCTTACATTCCTTGCTCCTAGTAAACCATCAAACCCTGATAATGTACTGAGCCAACCTTGTCCTGAAAATAGGTCGTTATCTTTCCAAGAACCATCTGTGAAACACCATCTTCCTGTGGTTCCTACGTTAGGCCTAACTTGTACTTCTTGTGCACACCTGTTGTTACTAACCTGTGCCTCAGCCCAAAGTGTTGATTCTAGTTCTGCTAATCGAAGTGTTTCCCTGGGATCAATATCAAGATTACTGAATACTTTATTGTTTCGACCCTTCCAAATGTACCATAGTATCCATGCAAACTGATGACCCTACCATAAATGATAAATCCAGTTTTGTGAGATTTTTTTCTTTTGATATTTGTATGTGTCCCGATTATATATTGCAATATGTATAACGATGTAGACATGCTATATAAGTCTAATATACGACTATCCCTCGTGCGGTCTTATTGAAAAGAATATATAGAACTTTAATATATTCACCTTTGAAAAAGGTTTATATTCTCGTTTCATCTCATTATCTTCGAAATTATTTTAAATTTTATTACAATTCTTAAATACTTTTATAAATTCAAATCGAGCAAAAAATCATTTAAAAGTAATAAATATGGTTTTAATTAAATACTAGTAGATATTTAATACCTTAAATTATATAGAACTGTAAGATATATATTTCAGAAGATTTAATCGTTTATATGAGAAATTGAAAAGCTCATATTTAACATCGTAAGAATCAGTGCATATATATACTAAATACAACCTATTTTATGTGTGTATTTAGCTAACTCGCATAGGTTCTCCTCCCACATGTTAAAACTTACCTTTTCCAAAAAAAAAAAATCAATATATGAATATATTTTGAGTATACAGTTTCTTATAATTTTAAACTTATTGTATAATTAATATGTAAAGTAATTTTGAGACAGACATGAATTACTTCATGTATACGTATAGCATTCATTTTATATTAAAAGTAATCCAAAGGTATTCAAGCTGGGAGGTCTAAACAAAACAATTGAAAAGATAGCGACAGTATCTTTTCACAAAGGAACATCTGCGTACTAGTCTCAACCTTTATCCTCACGTAGTAACGATAAAACAATATTATATTTATAACCAAATTCGAATTTATTTAATTCACAAACAAAATAAAAAGAAGACGAGAGAAAGAGCAAAAAGCCGTCATCTGATCTCTTCAAAAACGCATCGTATTCTCTCACATTTTTGCATCACATTCGTTTCCTTGAATCCAATCCCTCTGTTAGAGAGAGAGAGAAAAAAAGAGAGTAATAGAGAGAGAATGTTCCATGCTAAGAAACCTTCAAGTATGAATGGTTCATATGAGAACAGAGCTATGTGCGTTCAAGGCGATTCAGGCCTCGTCCTCACCACTGACCCTAAACCGCGTTTGCGTTGGACCGTCGAACTCCACGAGCGTTTCGTTGATGCCGTCGCTCAGCTCGGCGGCCCGGACAGTATGCACACACATATATCTATATAGTTACTTGATCAATTTTAACAAATATTAATCGTTTTTTTTTTATTTACAGAAGCGACACCAAAGACGATTATGAGAGTTATGGGTGTGAAGGGTCTTACTCTTTACCACCTTAAGAGCCATCTTCAGGTATGTACACAAATATATAAACTAGGGTTTTCTTTTTATCTTCTCTTTGTCTTTGTTTTCTTTTCATTTTAGTATATAATTACTATAGTAATATTAATAATCATCTGAATATATGGGTGCAGAAATTTAGGCTTGGAAAGCAGCCGCACAAGGAGTACGGAGATCATTCCACAAAGGAAAGTTCAAGAGGTGACCTCTCTTCCTCTCTCTCATATTAGGGTTCTAGAGATAATAGTAAGATGTGTATATATATATATATTTTTTTTTTTTATATTTCTGTTTATATATATTTTTGGTCCATTTTTTCTCAACAACAAATATTTTACCATGTAGCTTCTGCCATGGATATTCAGCGCAACGTAGCTTCTTCTTCTGGCATGATGAGTCGCAACATGAATGAGTATATCCTCTCTTCTCATTAATTTTGCCTACTTTAGTTTCCTATTTGTATTATCAGAAACTTACACTTTAGTTTATATAACCAGGATGCAAATGGAAGTACAGAGAAGGTTGCATGAACAGCTGGAGGTGATTAATTTATTGATATTTTATGATATTTAACTCTTATAAAACATAATTTTGATATATATATAAAATATATATTGCATTTAAATGTTTTCAGGTGCAGAGACATTTGCAGTTGAGGATTGAAGCACAAGGAAAGTACATGCAGTCTATATTGGAGAGAGCTTGCCAAACCCTAGCCGGTGAGAACATGGCAGCCGCCTCCGGCGGAGGGTTCAAGGGCAATTTGGGAAGCTCGAGTCTTTCCGCAGCTATGGGTCCACATCCTCTTAGTTTCCCGCCATTTCAGGACCTAAACATCTATGGAAACACAACCGATCAAGTCCTCGACCATCATAACTTCCATAATCAGAACATAGAGAATCATTACACGGCCAACAATGCTGCAGACACCAACATTTACTTGGGGAAGAAGCGACCAAACCCTAGTTTTGGTAACGATATAAGGAAAGAACTCTTAATGTGGTCTAATCAAGATCATGAACCGATCGATGATGAGCATCGGATTCAGATACAAATGGCTACACATGTCTCCACGGATTTGGATTCTTTGTCAGAAATTTACGATAGGAAACCGGGTTTATCAGGTGATGAAGGAAACGATTGTGGGAAATTATTGGAAAGGTCATCGCCTCGAAGATCACCATTGAGCCCTATGATGAACCCTAATGCTGGGTTAGTACAAGGAAGGAACTCACCATTTGAGTGATACAATAATTTATCATAATATATGTGATGCATGAGAACGTGAGAACAAGATATATTTTGTTCATTATGAGCTTGACTTAGGGTTTAGATATGAGACAAACAGAAAAAAAAAATACAAAGATTGTTATGTTTACTTGATCAATTTTGCTCGTGTTCAATTTGTACTGAAACTATATAAATCATTGTTATTGCTATAATATTTAGGATATTATGTACTTGTTCATTTGTTCAGTACTATGATTTTTTTTTTTGGTAATCCAAAATTTATTTGTCGTGTTGGTGAACTATTTTTACTATTATATGTTTGATAGTAGTTTGTTTTTGATGTTTGAAAATAATTCCATGATTGTTGTGAAACAAGAGAATATAATCTATATGTTTATGTTCTTATTCATAAACATATGTAATCTTTTTTTTTTTGAACAACATATGTAATCCTTTATATAAGAAATTACACTGTCACAGAATAATGGAAAGATTAATAATGGAAAGACTAAAGAAAGAAAATACAAATATGGAAATAGTACAAATCATAAACCAACAAGAGAAAGGCAAGATGCCGATTCTCTCTCTCTCTCTCTCTCTCCTCACGGCTGACTCTCTCTCTCGCATTGGGCCGGTTATGAACCAGGCCGGTTATGAACATCCACAATATGATTTATAACACTCCCCCTTGGATGCCATAACCATACAGGGATTGTAATACACTTTAGATGTTGCCTCATTAAAACCTTACCAGGAAAACCCAGTAGGACAAAACCATGGTGAAGGAAAAAAAGTACAACACGTATTACCCCCCTGTTCTGAACAACTCGCGGCTGGCCTCATGAACGGCCAAGATCTCCGAATGGTTTGAAGATGTGGCCGTGATCGCTTGCTTCATGGAACGCCATGATATGGCCGTTCCACCATGTGTGAAAACATAGCATGTCTTTGTTTTGGTTAGTATAAAATAAACCCAAGTCTTTCGTTCCTTGCAGGTAACAAAGAACATGTTTAATCCCGTTCCAGTGCCTTTGGGTTGGACAAGAGCTAAATCTAGACAATAGATTCACGGCAAAACATATATCTGGTCGTGTGACTAGCCAGATACATCAAAGCTCCTATGGCACTGAGATATGGCACTTCGGGACCAAAGACATCTTCATCGTCCATCTTAGGACGGAACGAATCAGTGTCCAAGCCAAGGGACCTCACGACCATGGGGCTAGATAATGGGTGAGACTCGGCCATATTAAATCTCTTGAGTACTTTTTATGTATATGCCATTTGATGCACAAGGATTCCATCATTAATGTACTCAAGCTGTAATCCCAAACAGAACTTTGTTTTTCCAAGATCTTTCATTTCGAATTCTTTCTTAAGATATTCAACTGTTTGGGAGATCTCTCCAGAGGTTCCTAGGATATTTAAATCATCAACATACACTGCTATAATCACAAAGCCCTGACCGAATTTCTTTATAAAAATACAAGGGCTGATCGGATCATTCTTGTATCCTTTTCTCTCTAGGTACTCACTTAACCTATTGTACCACATTCGGCATGATTGTTTCAATCTATAAAGTGACTTATTCAACTTTATACAGTGTTGTTTTCGAGTACTCGATTTGTTTTTCAACTCTATACCCTCTGGTGCTTTCATATAGATCCCGTTATCCAGTGGCCCATATAAGTATGCAGTTACAACATCCATTAACCGCAAGTCTAATTTCTCTCTTATAGGCAGACTTATCAGGAATCTAAAAGTAGTAGCATCCACCACAGGGGAGTATGTCTCCTCATAATCTATTCATGGTCTCTGTGAGAATCCTTATTCAACAAGCCGTGCTTTGTATCAAACTACTTCACAATGTTCGTTTCTTTTCCTCACAAAGACCCACTTATGGCTGACTGGTTTTATATCATATGGTTTCTGGACTACTGGTCCAAAGACATCTCTCTTCTTTAAAGAGTTTAACTCCATGTTTATAGCTTCTTTCCATTTGATCCAATCTGATCGTTGAGTGCACTCATAAATAAACGTGGGTTCATGATCCTCATTATCATCCATGATTTCAAGTGCTACATTGCATGCAAATATATCATCAATGTCGACATTCTTTCTGTTCCATTGTATCCCAGACAAGACATAATTTATTGAGATCTCATTATTATCAAGACCATCAGTACCATGAAGCTTGGCGTCCCAAGCATCAGTGTTAGGTACATAAGGACCAGCCGCATCTAAGCATTTATGATCGGCCGTGATCGCTATTAGGGTTTTGGAATCGGCCGCGGCTAAGTCTCGGGATTTAGGGACGGCCGCGGTCGTGTCTAGGGTTTCAACAACCTCGGTTTCATTATCTGCACATTTCTTTGTTTTCCGAGGGTTTTTATCTTTGGAACCTATTGGTTTACCACGTTTCAAACGTTGTCTAGACTCTGTAGCAACTTGACTGTGTCCCTCTTGAACATCAATTCAAATTGGTGCATTAGCAGTTGGTATATATGACTTAGTCACTCTTTTCGGGTCAGCAAAAGGAATCTGACAATTGATTAGCTAGCTTTTGTAAATGTATTATCTTTTTGACTTCTAAATCACATTTCTGAGTCCGAGGAACTTGCCAAGATAAGAATGTTTGATTCCATGTAATTTCTTTTACCATCTTACTACTATCTCCCCCTAATGTTGGATGTTCGGATTCATCAAAGAGATAATCCGCATACCTGGCCTTAAACAAATCACCCGTAGTTGGCTCAAGGTATTTTATAATCGTGGGAGAATCATATCCAACATATATCCCCATCCTCCTTTGAGGTCACATCTTTGTTCTCTGTGGTGGTGCAATTGGCACATAGACGACACAACCAAATGTCTTAAGATGAGATATGTCTGGCTCATGACCCGTAAGCAATTGTAATGGGGAATATCTATGTTCACTAGACGGTCTTATACGAATCAGTTCGGCCGCGTGCAAGACCGCGTGTCCCCAAGCTGTGGCAGGAAGCTTAGACCTCATAAGCAATGATCTAGCTATTAGCTGAATTCGTTTTATGAATGATTCTGCCAAGCCGTTATGTGTATGTACATGTGCCACGGAGTGTTCCACACTTACCCGCATGGACATACAATAATCATTAAACGCTTGGGACGTGAACTCACCAGCATTATCAAGACGTATAGTCTTTAAAGGAGTATAGCCTTTGGCCGATCTCTATGATCTGAAGGAACTCTTTGTTTCCTTCGCCCTTAGTCTCAATATGAAAGCCATTCATTCGAATGTCTTTAAAGCTCAATAGACTTCTATTAGAGCTGAGTGAATACAATTAGGGGTGTCAAAATGATCTGTAGCTCATGAGCTGGCTCAGCTCAGCTCATTTTTTTCACGAGCATGATCTCTATATTTTAGGATCATTTAATAAATGAGTTTAATGATCGAGCTTAAATTAGATCACGAGTTATATGAACGATCTTTAATGAACATGAGCTGGCTCATGAGATTATTCATTTTTATACTAAAAATTATATATAATATATATATTATGTATATGTTATATATTTGGATAACTTCTATTTTTACTATGTAAAAAAGATAATTTATATATTTATCTTCTAAAACTAAAATGTAAAACATACATATAAGTTTGCACCTGATCTTGGTTGTTTTGTTTTATGACCGACGACAATGATAAAATATTTTCTATCTCAGATTATTTATTTATACTTTGTTATTACTTTAACATAAAATATTTATAAATGTTTTATTTTAATTTTATAATTTAAACAGATGAAAACATTGAAAATGAATTTTCTCAAGACTCTCATGAAGAAAAGAGATTTGGATCATTGGTTTTGCATTAATTTAATTTATATTAGGTTTTGTTTATTTTTATTTTTGTATGTGTTGGTTTTTATTTAGTATTTAATATTTATGTTTTGGATATTTTTAATATCTAAATTTTGAACAATATTATATAAGTTATTTTATCACTATTTTATTTTATTTTTATATTAGATCACGAGTTAGCTCATTTAACTCATGATCTTGGTGATCTGAGTTCGAGTTTACATATTGAAACTCATTTATTAAATGAGCTGAGCGAGCTAGCTCATGAAAATAGCCGAGCTTACCATGAGCTGAGCAGAGTTGAGCGAGCTAGCTCATTTTGACACCCCTAAATACAATGCATCAGATATCTCTAGATGCGTACCTTTAGGCAACATGATATTAACCCTCTATGAGACTTTAGAGACTTTTATATCAAAAACTTTCATTCATTAGTAAAATAAGTTCAAAGCAATCAAAACATAGAAAACACAAAGCAAAGAACACAAAAACATAGATGTCGAATTCAACTTCATTCTCTTAAACAATCAGAGGTTTCATACTCCATGAGATCGTCTTGTTCATGATTGAAATCATCTTCACCATCTTGATAAGTCATATGAGCTTCAGGATTCCCTTTCAAACTCTCTTGGTAGAAGTCAACGAGATGTTTGGGAGTCCTAAATGTCTTAGCCCAATGATTATCCATACCACATCTATGGCACACAGATTTGGTCGAGTTTTGTGGCTTGAAAGATGTACCACGGCCTCGGCCATGTCCACGGCCTCCATAGGAGCCACGGGTATATGAGTTGCCTCGGCCTCGACCAAACGAGTTTCGGCCTCGACCACCACGTTCATGCCATTTTCCACGACCACGGCCGTGTTGGCTATCACTCTGGACATGGTTCGACTCTTTCTTAGCCTCTACGGTCGCATGTGCCTCAGGTAATGGGATTGTTCCAGGAGGTCTCAATTCATTGTTCCTCATCAACAGTTCATTGTCCTGCTCAGCGAGCAAGAGATAAGAGATCAGATTAGCATAAGTAGAGAAGCCCTTCTCACGGTACTGTTGTTGTAACAACACATTACTTGTGTGGAAGGTGGAAAAGGTTTTCTCAAGCATATCCTTATCCGTTATATCCTCACCACACAGTTTCAATTTTGAAACTATTTTAAACAGGGCCGAGTTATACTCGTCCATGGATTTAAGTCCTGGATTATGAGATTCCTTCATTCATACATAGCCTTTGGTAATAACACCGTTCTCTGGTGATCATATCTCGTTTTCAACTCTGTGCAAAGGTCTAGAGGATTCTCAATTGTCAAATACTGATCTTTGAGACTCTCGATAAGATGATGGCGTATAATCAATATAGCTCTGTATCTATCTTTCTCACTTGCATTATTGCCCTCGGTGATACATTCACCGAGTCCCTTGGATTTCAGGATGATCTTAGCATCAAGTGCCCATTGCAAGTAATTATCTCCAGAGAGATTTAGGGCAGAAAAATCTAAGTTGTTGATTTTCGACATCTGAAATTATATGTTTCAATCTTAGGATTATAGTGTTCAATGTTCTATAAGATGCAATCAAAACAATCGGATGAGGTCACACGGCCAAACGGATATGATGCATGATAAGCCGCATGGCCAAACGAGACATGATGCAAGCCGCACGACCAAGACAAGGATGAACAATCTTATCAACTGGTTTCTATATTATCTTAATGCAATCGGTTATTCATCTTAGCAAAACGATTTCTAAGTGATCATGGAAACATGAAACCTCAATAAAACAATCAATCAGTGCATCAAGGGATTTAGTTACTATCAACCTAACGATCATTTTCAATGAGATTAATGCAATTAGGGTTTCAATATGAACAAGGCCAGTCGGATTCAAGACTTAAAACAAGATCAGAACTAATCAATTTAGGCAATTTCTATCTCAAGATTCAATTAGTTCATCAATTCAATCAACCAAATTCGAGAATGAGTTTAATCAATCCTAGCAATTGGTTCTATGTGATTATAATCAGATTCAAAACATTCAATCACATAAACAATCAAATCAATTTCGATTTCAAATTAGGGTTTGCGAGATATGCATTATGCATATATGCGGCTAGGCTTTAGGTTATTAGGGTTTCGATTTTAATCAATCAATAAGATTCAATTTAGGTTATTAGGGATTGGATCTATTGCCTTAGGGTTTGGTTCTTAGGTTTTAGTTTTACCTAAACCTCAAGTCGGGTTAAATGGACCACCGAATAAAGAAGAGCCGCGAACGGATTGCTTGCTGATCGTCACGAGCTGGAACTGATCGGGTCGCGAGCTGGAACTGATCGTTGCTGAGATCGCAAGCTGAGATCGTCGAGTCGCGAACGGATTGAAGCTGAGACGGGTCGCGAACGTGCTTGCTATCGAGCTTAGTATCGAGCTGAGCTGAGTATCGTCACGAGCTGGATGGATCGGGAAACGGTTTGAATGCGGGATGAGATGTTCTCAATCGGGTTTTGGTTCGCGATCGGGATGGGGTTATCGCCGGCTAGGTTTCGGGTTTTATCGTCGGGATTTTAGCTTAGGGTTCTTAGAGTAATCGTGATGATAAAGTGTTGTGAAACAAGAGAATGCGGGATGAGATGTTCTTATTCATAAACATATGAAGCCTTTTATATATAGGGAATTACACCGTCATAGAATAATGGAAAGATAAAGAAATAGTACAAATCATAAACCAACAAAGGAAAAGCAAGATGCCGATTCTCTCTCTCTTTCTCCTCACGACTGATTCTCTCTCTTTAGCATTGGACCGATTATGAACCGGGCCGGTTATGGACATCCACAATATGATTTATAACAATGATTTTATTTTACGATTTACAAAAGTTTAAATACATATGTTCAACCAGTATATGTATATCACATATAATATGCCTTAGTCAGTATATATACCCCATGCAGGACCGTAACATTTGTAGGAAAAATAATTAACATTTATGGGTACCGAATAGAGATCGCTCATGTTTCAAGGCATGTACGATATTTTAAAGCTTTTGAAGGGCCCCTTGCTTTTTCATGAGTTAGTTATTTCTATCTCAAGTTAGTTTGTACTTTGATGCCCTATATATGATTACGCTAAAATGGGATATCTGCATGGGGAAACTAAAATTCAAACCACACTTAAAATTAAAGTATGGTAAAAAAACTAATGAGTAAATAAGAAAAAGAAGGACAGAGATAGTATTTTTTTAGGGTCAAGGACAGAGATAGTTACAATGATGATGATCCCCATCAAAGCAAAAGGTTTTTAGGGTTTTGGGAAATCCACATGCAAACAGCAAGAAAAGATGTACACTTTGATTCAAATGTATATAGTCACTTGATTTCATACGTCTAAGTAAGTATGGATGTGTAGAGATTGATAGCTACAACATCCTTTCCAAAAGAAAGGAAACAAAAGAACTTGTCATAAGAAACTAACCGACACTGAGTATCTATCTTTCCTTCCGTAGTTATCTTTGTTCTTTATTCTTTTCTTTCTTTTTTTTTTCTTCATATGACCACCAATAAGTTCAAATATTAGTACATTCGGTCTTAAGTCTTAAACTTTTAATTAATTAAAGTGTTTGTAAATCAAAAGTTTTGCCTTGATAACGACTGACATTTGTTTAATTACTCGATAAACGCATCTAATTAGTCACAACAAAATTCAAATTACGGCTCATTATGTACTATTATATATACTGATTTGCTTTGTTGGTTATATAGAGATAGAAAAATATAAAGATCTGGTCATCACTGGCAGTCTGGCATCTAAAAGAGAAAGCTCTCTCAGTCTCTTCTCTCTTTAAAAGCTGAGAAAACAAAAGGCAAAAAGAGGAGGATTGAAGGAGAAGCATATACAGATAGAGATATAAACGCACTCCCATGTGTGCACTTCTCGATGAAGCTTCTCTTCTCCTTTTACCTAGCCCCACACGGCCACACCTCTCTCTAATTACGTTCCTCTGCTATCCTATTGATCAAATCTATTTAATGAGATTAAGAAAATCAATTTGCGTGTCATTAATTAATCCAGACATTTTATACTATACTCTATCCATGCATTTCTTCCAGATAGATTTTTTTTGTACCACAACAAATTATTAAATTAATACAACTCTATATTTTTATTTTTTTTTTAGTCGAGTGATAATCAACATGACCTTTTGTAATTTCCAATATATGGATTAATACTCAGGAGACAGGAAATGCCATGGCGAATTAATAAAAATTAAATGAAATATCAAATAATTTCGTTTGATTATTGTTTCTGAAAAGCGTGATATATCAACGCTATAAAGAATGATTATATATGTATATATTTATAAACCTAATAAAATAGTAGTATATAGTGTTTTTAGCGTTGAATTAGTTGTTATGGTTCGATAAGCAACGTCGGTTGAAGATGCATTATATAAAATAGGCATGGGAATTTTGGATATCAATTCAGTTTGGTTTATTTCGGTTATTTAGCTCTTGAGATATACCATGTGTTATTTAGGAAATTTAATTTGGTTTTGATTTGGTTATTTCGATTTTCATTTTGGGGTTCGATTATTTCAGTTTTCGTTTTGGATACCGAAGTTGAGAACCGGTAACATCTCTAAAATAATTTTGGGTATAATTTAGTTTCGGTTCAATTTTAGCTTTTCAGTTAGTTTGGGTTAAAAAACCGAATAATTCAATTTTTTAGTTAAATATCAATTTGAATTTTCGGATAAAAAAATCAGATACTTCAGATAATTTTTTAAAAATAATTAGAATAAAAAGTATCTGGTTAATTTGATTTCTTTGGGTGATTCAGTTTATAAATATTATTTTATAAATATGTAAATTATTTTAAAACTAAATATAATTAATATTTATAAGTACGTAACCTATATTATATAAATTTTGGTAATCATTAAGTATGATTTTTGTTTTTCAGTTCTCAAAATATATGATCTGTTTGGATCATAGTATGAACTGAACCTCATTTTTCTGTTTGGTTTGGTTCTTTAAAACATGGATCTGAAATGACGATGTCAATATGATGCATGTACAGTGAATATTCAGTCACAATACCAACCATAAGTTAAATATTACAAGTATTCAGTGCTTTAAGTATTTATCCATCTCACTGTGCATCTTTTTCGCGTTTCACATGCCTAAACGTGCATGTTGATCGTGGCTTTACTTCTATAGCATAATTTTAAATAAATAATACCATTAGTAACAAAAGTTAATGTTTGTACGCATATCATATGCTAATTATTATGGTTGTTAAGCAAACTAAAGTACTCATAATAAATAAATAAAAGTAATAAAGGTAACGGTCTCATGGATGGTCTATGCACATTTTCCCATGCAAGTTAAATAACAATCATCTGTAGGCACCTCATTACGTACGATCTGGGCCTCGGATTCCATTTTCTCCCCCCTTCTTCTTATTTTTTTTCATAAAAGGAGAATATATATTGTATTATAAAGGGAAATTGGAGCCTATAAACATGAAAAAAACCATAATTAGCAGACTAGCAGTTTACCCTAACGGATGCATACACAGCGTCTTATATACATAATATTACTGTGATACCCTCTCCAATTTACCGGCTCACCTGTTAGAAAAAAAATTAAAAAAAAATACTTTTTACCCCCAAAGTAAATCGTGTCCTCTCCGTTTCCACACAACCTCCATTCTCACTTTCTTCATCAGTGGTTCTTCGCACTCCAGATGCCCCTGCCGCAATTCTCCTCCACCCGCTCGCCTCCGCATGCAATCCCCTGAGCATCTCCGTCGTTCTCTCTTCTGATCGTCTCCGTCTTCTCTACTGCTTAACGGTTTCGTCTCCGTCTTCGCTACTGCATCCGGTCTCGGCGGAGGCAAGTTAAACCGCCGGTATCTCCAACTTCATAGCGTAGCCGGTTTCTCAAATCTCTGACACCGCCGTAAGTTCAGGACTCCATATGCTTCTTCTCTGTTTCTCTGATTTGATTTTTCCATCTCGACAAAATTAGGGTTTTTACTTGTTGTCTGTATCATCGTGAAGGAACCAGGATACCATACTTCTGGTGACGGAATTCCGTCCTCGGAGGTCGGAATTTCTTAAATTAATTTAGGGTTTGAGTTTTCTCGGGTTGTGTGAGGGTTTCTTAAATTTGAATTGTTTCATGTCGATGATGTGAACTATGTGGTGTAGTAATTCATATGAAGATGTGTAGAATATCATTCCTTAGAATTATCTTGTCAGTACACATAGTAAGAATTTTCAGATTCGGTTTTCATTTCAAATGTCATAGTATTCGGCAACCACTCAACCATTGTATGTAGTATAGTATAAGTTTTCATTATGCTTGTTTTGCTGCTACTGGTGTGTGGGTGTGGTTTAAGTAGTAGGTGCTTAATGTACGTTATACTGTTCATATTATTAACAACTGGAATAGTATGCGGATATTTTAAATAAGTGGTGTAGTAATTCATGTGCAGATTGTAGCATATCATTCATTAGAATTACCCTGTCAGTACACATAGTATGAGTTTCCGGATCCGGTTTCTATTTCAAATGTAATAGTATTCGTCACCCAGTATACCATTGTATGTCGTAGACTATAGGTTTTCATTATTCTTGATTTGTTGCAATTGGTGTTTGGATGTGGTTTGATTAGTAGGTTCTTCATGTACGTTTTGTTGTTCCTATTATTAACAAGTGGAATAGTATTCAGATATTATAAACAAGTTAAATAGTATGCCTTTCAAAGTATTCCATTTCATATCGAATAGTAAAGCCGCTCATAATGATTTTCCATTCTTCTCCCGGTTCATCCTCTGTTTAGCTCATTGTTCATTTATATATTGCATTTTCCAAAATGAACCATCCTCACTCTTTGTCTATCTTTTTTTGATAACATCCAGGTTTGTTATTGGCGAGTTAGAGCTTCCAAGTAGATTGTTTGAGACATGCTGTGAACCCACTGGGAAGAAAAGGGTTGGCAACTATTTCAATCTCTGTTGGATTGAAGTGATAAAGAGTGCATTGGAGGATGAGGTGTAGTTTTACCACTCCCCCATTAGATTTGTATCCAAGTGACATAGTATACAGTATATGGAATGGAAAAGGTACAACAATATATACATGTCACTCTAAGATTTGTATCTACGTTTCCCACTACATATTCCATGTGGTCATGAGGTTTATATTTCCATAAGATGTGGTTTCCCTATGTATTGGGGTTTATATTTCCCTAACTTGGGTTTAGTGTTTATACTCAACTGTTGTATTACCAGAAGCTGATGTTATATATTTCGTGTGGCTAATTAAGAATGTAAATACTTATCTGTGTATTAATGCACGTGTATTTAGTTTACCAAAGATTTCGCTTCTCTGTGCTGGATTGGGGTTTATATTTCCCTATCTTGGGTTTAGTATTTGATGTCAAGTGTTCTATTATCATACCCATATCTTTGTATTTGATTTTGCTCATGAAGCATCTAAATACATATGTCCCCTAGTATGCCAGATGGATTTAATTTCAAAAAGGTTTGGGTTCCGTTACCTATGTCTTGGGGTTTATACTCCCCTAACTTGGGTTTAGTGATTACTCTCAACTGTTCTATTATCACGTCAGTTAGTTTTGTATTTCATCTGGTTCATTATGAATGTAAATACATGTCTCCAAGCTCTCATTATAATACTTAAATATATACATGTTGTACTCTGCAGCTAGTGTTTGATGTCAAGTGTAGTATTGATAAGATAGTTTCAATTAGACTCCTTCATAAGTTGGATCTATCTTCTCTCTTACTCCTCTGACTAAATCAGACATATTCATATCACGGTAGAGGTTAATGTAGTGCTCACCAATGAAGGAATGGTCTGGTTCGAACACCCATCTTTTATGTCTGCCACTGACCCAAGATCCAACAACCAGTAAAACCTTATCTTCGCTATTCATCTGCAATTAAAAGTAAGTGGAAATCCATTTATATTTCAAAATTTATTCCATTACAGATTCATAATAGTATTATTGTATCAGAAAAGAGTAAATTTCCTATGAAGCTAGGTTTATTAGAATATTCTCACACGAACTTACCTCCTTCTTGCTTCCAAGCAGTGAATCTGTAACTTCCTTCACTTTGTTGCTTATGAGGGTCTTCACATAGATTACAGTGATTATTATATGGAATACACCATTTATGGTTTTCTTTCACTTCACCATTTAAGATTAGCGGTGCTAATTTCCACCACTCGTTTACCTCTCCACAGTAAAAATATCCTCAGTAAATCTAACTTTCTACGTGGCTTTCCCCTACTCTTTAATACGGAAGAGTTGTAACCCACAATTGTAAATTTATTGCACTAACTATATCATCGCCTCTCCCCAACCGCACACTTCACCGTCTTTGTTCGTGATTAAATTAGTAAATAATAAACTGTAAATCTATTCTATTTCTTGCATATAGAATGGTAAATACTCTCATATGAAATGGAACAAGCATAAGTTGGGTGACTGAGCGGAGATGTTCTATTTCCAAGTTGGGTGACTGAGTAAGTGCATCAGTTTATTTATGCTGACATCAACTGTCGCTATATTATGTATATGCTATTTGAATTGGAACTATATATGTATTTCTACTACTCTATGTAAAATATATAGTATGGTAATATGATTCTTGCATTCTCCGTTTGTTTAACGTTGTTTCTTTTACACTTCCGTTTTTCATCTACTCCTCTCTCTGCATATTTTCCTTCCTTTGATTTTCATTTCACGCGCTTTCAAAATTCTCTCATTGTTACTATGGGTCACAAAATCACCACGTCGTTTACTTTATGTAAAGGAACCGGGTACCTGTTACTAAGAAGGGTATAACCGGCTGGAATGATGGCAAAAAGACAGTCACTACATTATGTCAAAGTCATGTTCATTCTCTTGATTTCCCTCTCAAATATGGCTATTACGCCAATAAGCCCTATTATAAAACACAATATAGAACCCCAATGAATATATAAATAAATAATATAACATATAACATAATTCGTGTTTGAATATCCATTTCATTTCAACAAAAACTATAAACATTTAGTGACAAAAATGAAAATTATAATCTATATTATAATTATTGAGTTTTTGTTCTTTCCTCAGCGCGCCACGTCAGCATTTTGTGGGTCCCACTTTAAAAAAAGTGTGAAAAAGTGTCAAGTCTATGGCTCGAACCCGGGTTATTGAGATATAAACACCAACATTTATACCACTAAACTAAAGGATACTTTGTACATTGATGGCCGAAACTAATATATATATTTATGAAGGTCGGAAACCCTTGCTTCTTCGGCTTTCTCTGTTGGCCGGGCCAAGGGAAGGAAAATAATATAGATTATTTTTAATTGATTTCATGATTCTTTTTTGAATAATATTATTTGCAGATTCTGTGATTCATGAGTTTATTCCCGCCGGACGTGCTAATCATTACATGCCATCTTTGAAAACCGGTTCCATTGTGTAAGTCGATCTTTTCGAGGTTGATAGGTGCTCAAGCATGTACAAGATAACTGATCATTCATTCCTCATTCCTTTCATCTCACCAACTATTATTGATGAAGTCATCACGGATGCTCCTAAGATCAATCTCCAGTCATAATTAGATTGTTTGACAATTTCCAAGTGATTGCGAACACAAACCTAGAACTCCCAGGTATATTATCATATTGCATCTGTGTTTATATTATGTTTTGATATCATAACTGATATTTAAACTCGCAGATGTGGTTGGGAAAATCCGTTCTGTCCAGGGTTCTGACCTTACCAAAGAAACAACCCGAGTCGTTATCCGTCTTCTCATTGATCCGTAAGAAACAATCAACACACAATTCTCTTATATTATTATCTATATTGTGCGAACATCAATAATCAAAAATATTTCCTACCCAAAATATGTGGTCGTCTATTTATCTCCCTTACTTATCAAACTAATTTTACGCAAACCTTTATTTTACAACTTAAAAGAAACCACAACATCCCAAACAATCAAAACACCAAAAATTAGAATTTCAAAAAAGACAAATCATTAATGATCACCTCTCTTTTTTGTCTAATCTTAGAAATAAACTTCAAAACAAATATACCAAATCAATCACCTCAACTAAAACTCAACGACACATACATCGAGTCAGCTAAACAAATACAAACTACACGGCCAACTATTTAACAATTTACAAACTTACTTTCGCAAAGAAGAAGACGAAGACGACAACCAAGATTAGTGAAATTACGTAAACAAAAAAGCAGAGTAGATTACGAACTCTGATAAATACAACTAACAATGATTTTTGTTTACATATTATCCATCAAATAAAAGAGAAACAAACACAACCAAATGAGAAGATACAAGATAAAATCCCGACAGACACAAAGGCGGCAACAACATCTTCACCTGCTCACTCCTCTTGTCTTATAAAAACAGCTTACATGTCCAATGTCAACAGGTCAATATTATTGTCTTCTTATGAGAAATACATAAATTCGTTTAAAACCCATTAATGCCCAAATACTCAGAACTGTCACTCATTTTATAGTTATTTCTACAAGTCTTCATGTATTTGTTTTAAAGGTCCGGTAATAGCAACAAGTTTAAGAATAAAAAAGAAACATATAACAAACATAATAAGGATAATAAAAATTATTACTTAATACACAAAACTTACACAACTAAACTGGAAAAAAATATCCAGAAAGAAAATGTACTCTAAACAACTTTAATATAATTTATGTACTCTTAATAGTACAAGAAACAAATTAAAAAGACAAACAAACAATAAGTCTCAGTGACACAGCAAACAACACCACGAACTATATCAATCACATTACTAACACAGTTTAGTACTTCATAAGTGGAGAACAATGCATATACAATTCATCATCACAATTCCAACCCTATAACAATAAAAAGATTTGAAAAACAACTCAAAACGCAAAATTCACAACTACAATAACCCTAGCAAATATTGAGATGAAACAAAAACTTTGTCCAAAACTCCGCGGAGGCAATGCCCCTGGTGTATATTAACTCTTTAAGATTTGAGTATCAAACTAAACGTTTCATCCCAGTATATCCGGTCGTGTTTCAAACTTTCAACACAAGGTGGTAGGTCACTGGTGAGCATGGTGGTGAACGGTAGATGAAGATGGTTAACCTTATAAGCCAAAAATTTATCGTCACTATTCACTTTGATAGTCACTTTCTGTATTTGCTATTTCTCTTTTCCATAATAACTTCTTGGCGAGATGACAAGAATTAAAAGGAGTTGACCCATTCCCTAGGCTGACCCTAGCAACAAGTGGAAGCAGCACATGTCATGAACCAAAGTGGGGATTTCAGTTTCAATTTGAGCTAGCTTACTTAGAGGCCCATATATGAGTTATACACACATAACATGAATGATGTTATGTCGTGTGCACTTACATAAGCAAATATGTACACACATGCTTCAATTATTTATTGGTCAGACAATATACATACAAATCTCAATCAGTGTCATTTAAGATCACAATCTGTCGAGTCTTCGACCACACATTTTATGCGAGTTTTGAAAATTTATTGATAAACAAACAATATACAACCAGGTTCAAGATTATACACTTTCCCCAAGTTCTTTGTTTATTTTTTCATCTAATAATTCTCTCACTACCAGAGAGAGTAGTCAACTGAAGTGAGCAACAATGGGGGATTCATCAGCACCACTATTAACCCATATTGAAGACGAAGGTACTTCTCCTTCTTTGAGTTTCCACAAGATCTTCGAAGAGAGCTTGTCTGGTTTCACCTTCCCACAGTTCTTACAGATACTTCTTGTCGGGCTTGCCTTAGCCTTCGACTCGCAACAGATATTCATCACCGTCTTCACAGATGCATATCCCACGTGGCACTGTCTCGACCACACGGCTTGCAATCCCTCGACCACCACCGACATCTGTAAACTTCCTCGGTCAGCTTGGGAATGGGACGGCGGATTCAAGGGTAAATCCGCCATTTCAGAGTTCGAACTCGAGTGCTCGAGCTCCTTCCTCAGAAGTCTCCCTACGTCTGCTTTCTACATGGGTTCTATCGTTGGAGGCGTTTTCATGGCTTTGGTTCCGGATAGTTTCTTGGGACGCAAGAAACTTCTTTTCTTCACCACCCTAGCAATGTCACTCACTGGAATCTCAATCTTCTTCTCCTCCAACATATGGACTTACGCTTTCTTAAAGTTCGTTATCGGATTCGCGCGTTCACAGACCGGGACGTACGCGATCAATCTGATAAGCGAGCGAGTTTCCACAAAATGGAGACCTAGAGCTACTATGATTCCATTTACTCTGTTTGTCCTAGGGTTCATGTCTCTATCTGGAATAGCCTACCTTGTCAGACACGCTTCTTGGAGAGTTCTTTATCTCTGCACATCCGTTCCAGCAGCCATCCACAGTGTTTGCATCTACTTCTTCGCCCTAGAGTCTCCTCGCTGGCTTCATGTGCAAGGAAAGAACCAAGAAGCCATTGAAGTGCTCAAAAGACTTTCACCTGTGAACAGAGATTATTTGGAATCAGTATCTTCTAGGTTACATTCAAAAGAACAATCACCAAGCAGCTCCATCAAGGACATGTTCATCAGAAAATGGGCTTTTCGAAGAATAGTGGTTGTTATGATCATAATGTTTGGGTTAGGAATGATGTACTATGGAGTTCCCTTAGCGGTTAGAGACATAAAAGTGAACATCTATCTAAGTGAAGCACTTAACGCAATGGTGGAGCTACCAACCTTTGTTATCACACCAATCTTGCTAGAGAAATTTAACAGAAGAAGTTCTGTTCTTGTGAACTGCTTACTAGGAGGAGCATTAGGAGTCCTCTGTTTCGTCATGACCACTTTCGAGCGAACAAACATTGCTTTTGCTCTAGAACTAGGCTCTTTCTTCTGTGCGAGGATCGGGTTTAACTTGATGGCTGTTTATATGATTGAGATGTTCCCAACATGCGTGAGGAACTTCGCGACAACAATGCTTAGACAATCACTTGTACTTGGAGGAGCTAGTTGTCCAATCATTGCTTCTGTTGGAAGAAATGTGCCTTCCATCTCCTTTGCGGTTTTCGGGTTGGTAGTGTCGGGTCTCGGGTTATTCGCTTTGCTTCTTCCTGAGACTAAAGGTTCAAGTCTTTGTGATACAATGGAAGCACAAGAGCAGAGTGACCAAGCCTTGAAGACTAGCCCTAGTTGCTGAACATTAAGCTTCATCAAAATCTATTTTTTTCTTTACTGAATAATATTGTAAGGGGTCTGAACCGTTTGATACTCAGTGTGTTTCATATGTGAATGTAATATCTTCATAAACCTACAGAAGTCTGCTGAATCCAATGTTCAAGAAATCGCTAGTTGGTGGTTAGACGTCTTATAGAGAATTAGTGTTTAGAAGCCGCCGGACCGATTTTTAGAAAAGTGGCTGAAACTAAGATGTGTTTTGCTAATCATCTAGAAAGTTATCATGTGAATGTCTTTGTCTTTGAACAACTAATACAGAAGCATTTACATCTAAAGATGAAGCCAGGAAATCACCGACAGTTCCGAGCTCCGGACACTCTTCCCAATCTTTCATTCTTACCGTCATAGGGCTGTCTCCGCTGCTCTTCCCAACCACAAACAGTGAATACATCTCTCCTATCTCTCTTAGAATCGTCAGCGTATGCGGTCCATCACTCACACGCTTCTCCATGAACCCCACTTGTCCCGTTGTCACAAATCTGTTGCAGAAACATAAAAGGTTCTGTTATGGAAATTGAGTTGTTCTGAACTAAAAAGAGTATCAGTAAGTTACCTGTTCTGGAATTCTTCTAAGAAACTTCGGTCTGCTTCGTATTCAGTTTGATCTCTTCCCGCAACCTCGATGAAAACATCGTTATTGTCTTGTGTTGTCGTGTTCCCTACGGGACTCTCTGTCTGAGAATCCTCTGAAACGAAGTGTATAATCGTGAGATGAATCAGAGTGTTGTTACCTAGCCATCTCCATAGAGCTAAAGCCTCACGATCATCAGGACCACCAAAGAACAATGCAGCAACATGTTGTACCGAATCAAACCCATGCGGTTGTTGAAACCCGGTTATGTTCCGGTCCACAAAAATACCAACCGAACATGGAGCGTGTCTTAAAACATTTCTGCTCATCTGTCTGAAAATCTCTCCATCGTTTGTAGTCTTCCCATCTATCCTCTGGTGTTTATGAAACGGAAGAAACACAATCGAAACGCGAAGATCTTCTGTCGCGTTACATATCTCTACGTGCATGTTAAGCATCTTGGTCACGAGCTTGACCTGCTGGATCAAGAGTTTACTGTCTTTAGCAAAGGAATCAATCGAATCATTGATCTCTAACCCATCGTTGGTTCCAAACTCATCATCTCCATGCACGTCATCACCGAGCTCGTGATACAAGAGTGCTGATGATTTTCGTTTCTTGGGGAGTGGTACGAGGTGCATAAGCAGAGCCGCGAAGGGCTTAGAGGCTCCATGAGAACCGCTCAAGGCTGAGATAAGAGAGATTGTACCACGAGCGTGGCGGACTCCGTAAACGCAAGATAAAACGCGTAGCTCCTCGTGAGTGTCGTGAGATTCAAGACAAGTTTTCTGGGGAGCGAAGTCTTTCTCTCTTGCTTTAAGCAAGAACGATGCTAGGACACCGCTTACTAGCGTCGTGACCACCAACGATGCCAGCATCATATCATGAATTGTTGTTGTCCACCATTTCTACATACAGATTCACACAAAGAATGTGAAAATATCATAATAATAATCATCTAACATATAGCCAAATCATTTTTTTGAAAAACTCGAAACTATGCATGTTGTGACAAATAACAAGTTCAATGTTATCAAATAATATTTGTATGCCATCTTTAATATTCTAATTACCAGGGACAAAATCTCACTAGAAATTGGAAAGTTTGAAAGGATAAGTAGTATATAAATATGATTTACCCCAGTTATTGTCAACTGGTTTTAAGTAACTTAGTATATAGTATCAGATCACATCCATGTCATCCAACCCAATTGAATTCATAATCAATTTAATTCAAAAAGTTGGTGCATTAATTGACCTTTACATAAATATTATAAGATTAATAGTTAAAGAACCATCATCTCATTTCGAATGGATGTATTAGTAACAAAATTTCATATAAAAGATTAAAAAGATTTGAAATAATATACTAGAGATATGAACTCATCCACTTACATCCAGTTGATTTTGAGTTGGAACATCTATCTTACGTAATATTAATATGAAAACTCTATTCTATCATAAATGTTATTAATCACTATATAGTAGATCCTTTTGTTATTTTGGCGTGGATAATGTAAAAAACAGCATACTCTAAAATCAATTTTGCTGTGAAGGGTGATAGAATATGATTAGAGTTTTAAAAAGTAGCGGTAATCATCAAGAGTACTATGTTAAGAAAATACCTTTTTGGAGTAGTTTGCGTCGAGAAGAAGAACACCCACATGACCTTTAACAGAGAGAATGGTTGGTAAGAAGAGCCAATATTTCTTGGGGATCTTCAGGTACATACAAGCGCATATTACACCAATAAGTTTCCCAGCTAAGGTTAGAATCACTATAATAACGAGGCCGATGTAATAACGTTTGGTTAACGCAGTGATACTGAATCTGAATCCCATGTAACCAAAGTAAACCGGAAGAACAAACTCGTGGATAGGGTAACCAAGCCGTTGAACCAACGTTCTGTGAGTCTTTCCTTGTCGTGGAACCATTATACCAATGGTGAAAACCGAAACCGAGGAGTTAACATCATAGGATTCTATTGTTACGGCGATAATGAGAAGGAAGATGATGAAAACTAAAGTCTCAGCTTTTGATAGGTACTTTTCTTTAGGGTTCCTCTTTGGGAGCCATGCAGCTAGAAACTTGTTGAGCAAGATTAGGGCTCCGGTGGCGAAAATAAACAAGAAGATATTACCTATCATAGATTTAGAGATGGAGGCTATGACTAAAGTGTAGATCACGACGTCTGATAATTCGATGCACAACGCACAGGAGAGTGTAAGCCGTCCAATCTCAGATGTGTTGAGTTTCCAATCAGCAATTGAACGGAGGACGACAGGAGATGACGTGTTTGACAAGGTAACGAAAAGAGTCATGAAAAGCGTTAAGTAATCCTCTTTGATATGGAGCAAAGGGGTGAGTATATAGACCAAGGCGAGGCTGAGGAGACTGCAAGCCGAAAAGGAACTCAAGGTTATTACAGAGACTTTCTTGAAGTTTCTTCTCATGAATTGTATATCGAACTCAAGACCGATCAAGAACATGAAAGATGTTCGTAAAACGAAGGAGAAGAAAGAGTAGTAATCTGCTGCATCTTTCTGGAGGAAGAACTCTTTAACTTTAGGGATTCTTGAGAGCAGAACAGGACTCAACACAATACCAGCCTGAGAAAAAAAAACAATCACATTAGTCTGAAACATTCGAGAGCCCTAAAAACGAGTATTTCTTGTAATGCAAAAAAAAAAAGAAATTTTCCTTACGAGAATCTGGGCGACGGGAGCAGCTTGACCACATGGTTTGAGCATGAGGTAAAATAGTTGAGAGAAGACGAGAATGCAACCCATTTGAATAAACAGAGTATTAAGGGGGTTAAACAATTCATCTCCTTGTGGCAAACAGAACAACAACTTTGGATCCATCTTCTTCTTGATTTGATGATCATGAGCATTCTTTAAGCGTTGTGATGAGAATAAGACCAAATAAAATAAAGTTTTGTTGGGAAAAGAAACTGAAAATGTTGTCTAAATCAAGAATATAAATTTCAGAAGTAATTTAGATATAAAACTAATTATTTCCTTTTGGTTGGGGTTCACAACTACTTGTCCGTCCGTTAATTACTCGAGACCTCAATTTTTTCACTTCCAGAGCGGATTAAGTTGACTATAAACCGATAATTTACATCTTATCTATTAAAATATAAATCGCAACTTTTTTCTGATATTTTAAAAGGGACTCTCACTAGAAAGTCACTAAATTTAAAGATCATATCATATAATTCTCATCATTAACCGAGAAACATCCTACGATCTTACCATTGTACTAAATAACTAGATATCCTGCGGGCATATGCAAGATGAGTTTTTTATATTAATACTAGGAGTAGCGCCGGGTTCGGACGTTGTTTTCTTTTTTGAATCCAATTAGTTTTATTTTTCATTTGTTAGTTGTTAGTCCAAGCAACATAGAATTAGTTGACAATTAAGAATTGAGAGTCATGACCTAATAATGGATTTTCTGAGTGCATGTTAGGAGATCTCAGGTCTGGAGTCCTTAACTTTCGAAGGTATGTGAATGCATTTTTGACTCCTGCTAAGTGAAAATTTTAAAAGTTTTGGCAGGCGGTGCATTTTATTGGTTTACGGTTCGTATGTATAGGGGATTTATTTTTTTTTCCTTTTTTGAAGTTTATTGGTTTATCCTAAACGAAAAGTTGATGGCAGAAGTTACTAGATGAGGGAGTATTAATGAATTTCAAAAGTAGCAAACAACAAATTAACTTTTTTAAAATATTCATGATAGAAGAAACGTAAATTCAGATTTGTCTTTAAAAAGTAAAGTAAACAATGACATTTTTTTATAAAAGGAAACATGCAACAAAGCATCTTCCTCAAAATCACCATCACCATAATGCAATTTGCAAGGACTCTTTGCTTCCATATGCTTTCTTACAGCTTCTAAGCTGCTGAATGCATGGCACAGCTCACTGCAGTAGAGACACATGAAGTCTCTCTTGACCTGAATCATGATCAGCAGTAGGATACGAGTAAATAAAAGTTAAGAAAATTCAAAGCTTTACAACAATGCTAAACTGATGAGTCCGAACCTTAAGACCGAGGTAAGTGAGAAGCCCTTCTGGATTAGATACTCAACATCTGGAACAAAGAAACCATGGTGCTTATGCATGTGAACCATACAGGTCTCCAAAGTCTTATGTTTCTCGCCACACATCAAACAACAGGTTGGATCCAGCTCATAAAGGGAAAATACAATTCGATCTGGTGTATGTAGGTTTGAAGTTAAATGATTTATAAAACACATGTGAGAGAGAGATGAAGCTTACGGTTAAAAAATTTGACCAAGTACCAATTCTAAGTAGGGATTTTGTTTCAATCTCTTAGAAATAAACTTATTTTAACTTGATAGTATAATTTGAAAATATGAAACAAATGATGAAAGTATAACTTAAGAGCAATTCATGCTTTCGGTTGTTGTGTATTTAAGGATCTATTTCTTTCTGATAAACACGAAACATAAATATTCATTTTGCTTCAAGCCATCTTCTTCCGAAGTTGCTCAATGAGTACTTCTTGCTTTTCTTGGATATATATTAGTACATTTTAATTGTTATTCAAAATGCTCAAGAAAAGAATATAAATCATTATTATATTGATTCTAAGTTTCTAAAATTTACAATCAATGTTTCAGATACTGTGCAAGTCGTTATTCATGGATCATGCTATATAAATCAGCCTCCTACAGCATACACCAAACTAATGGATGCCTATAGCCTCCTATGAATTGTTCTTAACACTTCTAACCACTGGTCATCATCTCCTGATCTTTCTCTTGGAGCTTCTTGCTCATGTCTTTCTCTACGGCCGTGATCAAAGATGTGATATCTCTCATACCTTTCGCCCATTGGATCGCCTGTTCCAAAGAAAGTGCAATCTCAAGAACATGGAATACATTATATAAAAGAAATAACATGAGCTTTGCAGATAGAATTAGTACCGAAAATTTGATGCTGATTAAGATCTTCTTCTTTATATTTAACTCTTTATAGTTAGCAACATTCCAAGCAAAAAAAAAAACAAAGAAATTTACTGGTTCCAAGCAAGTGAAGCTTAAATGTGTTTGTTTGGTACTAAATAGGGAACAATATTCCTTACTAATGGCAAATGAGGTAATATTTTCAGACTTTCACCTGTTTTGGAAGATGTCGGTGAGTATTTGTGGAGAATCAGAATCGTTGGTTGGTACTGGACTGGTGATGACGTTTGCTATAAATTGTATATTCACTTAGTTCTCAATCAGTTGAATACATGGTATGAATGAAAATATGAATATATCACCATGCTATACTATACAGTAGAACAAACTTGTCTCTATATAATAGAGTGTAAATAATTTAGGGAGGGATTAAAATCACCTCCGTTTGGAGTGCATGAATATTTTTGAGATCTCAATGGGGAGTTTGAAGCTGTCTTCATAAACTTGGAACTATTGCAGAGCCTGCAATATTGACCAAAACATAAATTGCATATGTTCTTTCATGGGGAATTACTGCAAAAATATGAGAAGAATGGTAGGTAAGTTTTAACCTCGTGATGTGAAGCCGTAGTATGTAGGGCGTAGTCCATTAATCAAACTTGTATGTCTGGTGATCAAATAAAGTTTGAGCTATTCTTGTCTATTGTTGTGTAAGAATTTGTGGTGGGGGAGTTAGACATGAGTCAGAACTGAGAGACAACATGAGTTCATATATTGTCGATGGAGAGTCAGATCAAACTAAAGAGGCTTTGGTAGATGTTTTTGTCATTTTCAGACGACATGGTTTCTCTTAATAGAAGCGAAAGAATGGCTTATCTTGCAACCCTTGCTCTTCTGATACTTCTCTTCAGTTTGGATTATGTTCTTACCTTCAAGAAGAAGAAGAACACCTCTGTTTTCTGGGGTATCAAGTTTCAAGTCACAAAAGAAGTGATATATTAGAAACTCCACAACAATAACCAACACTGATAGTATATAAACTCAACAGTCTCATTAAAATCAAAACTCGATTATATTTTTCATATTCATACGAAACTCAGAAATTTAGACTCCTCAAACCCTCACCGAATATATCTATATCATATCCTCCGAATAGTTAAAAACAGCTCATCAAACTAACCTTCTGAAGCATTTTCAAGTCACTGTCCTGAGTATCGTGAAAGAAATGCCTGTAACTTTTGATTCCAAATACCCTGACAAACACTTGTCTGCTGAATTTGCCTCCTCGTGGTCACATCTAACAACTCAAATTAAAGCAAATCAATTTGATATACATTTTACAACATCCAGTTCTGGGATATCAAAAGATGACCCCCACTTTCCCCACTTTCAATACAGAAAGCTCATCATCTCTGTTATACATATGAATTTCATAAACACACCATACATAAACCATGTCTTCAACTTAAAAGATAATAATCACATTCTATACATCATTATGCTCTTACCATATCAATTTTATAGCAAGGTAATGTAGCGAGAACAGGATGGGAAGCTCTTGTGAGTGTACTAAGCATCTGAGCAGACTAAACTTTACCCACTTCCTGCAACTCCGCAACTACACATCTACCAGTCAGCTCCAATGAAGGTATCATAAAACTGGTTAGAAATAGTAAGGGAAGATACAAAATAGAGAGAGGGAGAGAAATAGATGAAACCTGATTGATTAGGGGCGGTTAGTCAAATGTTTGGTATGAGACATTAGGCCTTTTTGTCAAGCAACTGCATCTTAGAGAAGTAATCTAAGAAGCATGATGAAGGAGAAAAAATCCATGATTGAACCGCATGAGATTAGGCGTATACATGGTCTAAGAAGCATATGAGGCATGTTACACTCACAGCTTGAACGAATTCTTCTTCTTATCTTTATTTGCTGGAGAATCAAACCCAAAATCCATTGGATCATCATCTGTATTGACTTAAAGTTGACGTATCCTTTTCCATGTCCTTGTCTGCAGGTAACAATGGAACTTTACATATTATTAAATAATCATCCCTTTTTACAATGGGAACAACCTCTTAAGACTTTAGTCTATGTCAATAAAATCCACAGCCGGTCAAAAATTGAGGAATAGAACAATGAGGACGATAATGAAGACTCAAAGATAGCAAGCATAATAATTGTAAAAAAAAAAAAAAAATGGAGGCAATAATCAGCTCTCAAACACTTGAACCTTACTGAGCATTAGATCTTTTTTCCTATGCTTTTGAAAAACTTTTTTAGCAGGTGGTGATATTGCAAAATCTGTTCAGTATTACTCTCGACAATTTACTTCAAATAAAATAACCTACCATCATAATCATTCAATCACCCACTCACGGAAATACCTACCTCTCATGTTAGCAATCATCTCTGTCCGCTACTTCATTGCTGCAAGCTAGCTTCATCACCAATTCTACTTCCTCCAGCGTCCTCTCTACCCAAATTCCTTCCATCTCCAGCCAATCCTCTGCCTCCGGGTAAGCACAATTTTATCGATTGTAAAATGACGAATACAAATATTGGTCTATCATTGTTGTTGAAGAGTTAACATATTACAGCTCATTTTAATTATTTTTAAGACTTCATATGCACACAAAAAATTAAGTTTTGCGGCTGACAAAAATCACAAAAACCAGATAGGCAACATCGATTGTAAAATGCCGAAAGGAGTTTAGGTTTTCTGCTCTCGATTTGTTTACTAGTGAGTCTCCATAAGTGATTTTATTTTATACTTCTATAAAATTATGCTTTCATTTTCGATTATTTTTCACTGATATGAATTTTGTTTCTTTTTGTAACTTATTCTTTGAATTCGGTGAACTACATAAGTGAAATTTAAAAAGATGGACATTTGTAAAAATTATTTTCACTCCAGATACATATCTAAGAATCAAATTTTTGAAGAATATCACCGGGAAACTCTATTCATAGATTAGTGTTCAAATCTAAAATATCAAACTGTTATAGAATATAAGTTCAGACTCGAAATATAAATGTCTATCTAGTATACATTCACGAGTTCGGTCGAGAAATCATCTAATTCTAGAACAACAAAATAAATTACTTATTTTATTAACCTACACTTTTGAGGTTTAGTTACTTAAGAGTATGCCGATAAAAAAAATAATACTTTACCATTCTAGTATATGTAAACTATGTATAAAGTAATAAATGTTTGATTTATTAAATGATAAACCAGAAAAATTATAATAAATAGTTCAAATCTCTCATTCTTACAATTATAATAGCTAGATAGAGTATTACGGAGAAACAAATATTAGACGTATGATCAAATCTCTCATTCTTTGAACAAACTCAAAAGTAGGCCTAGGTATCCGGGTCTTCGGGTCGGGTTCGGGTCGGGTCTTGTCGGGTCCGGGTCCTTCGGGTCCTAGAAATTTAGATCCATATACGTACCTATAATTTTTCGGGTCGGTTCCGGGTCGGGTCTTGTCGGGTTCGGATCAGTTCGGGTCTATAATTTCAATACCCGTAAAATACCCATAATTTTTGGGTATATTTCGGATCCGGGTCGGTTCGGGAATTTAGGACCCGAAAAAGACCCAAAATACCCGAACTGGACCCGAAAACTCTAAAAATACCTGAAGAACCGCAAAATTACCCAAATATTTATCCAAAATCAGACCCGAGAACCCAAAACATACCCGAGAACCCAAAACATACCCGAATTTTACCCGAATACCCGAATTATATTTTCTAAAAATCTAAAATTGTACCCGAAACGTACAATTATACCCGAAAGCCCGAACCCGAAACTTAAAAAAAATCCAAAATACCGAAAATATATCCAATCACCCAAATATACTTAGTATATACAATTATTTACGGGTACTTCGGGTCCGGATAAAATGCTCAGGCCTACTCAAAAGGAGGTGATTAGAATCTGAATGAAATAATATATATAGTGCTTCCAATATTAAAAATCACTTCGATTTGAAGAAGTGTATTTCTGGAATTGTCAGGATCAAATAACATATCAGAAATCACATATTTAAAAAATAATTTATATACATAAAACAATATATATTAGAGTAAGCACATAAATCAAAACCAATACAATTTTTTATTTACAAACAAGTTTTTGGTAAATAAATCAAAAAAATTATTTTATTTACTTTATATGATATATGATTAAACTTTACTGATATTGACATAAATATATATATACATATAGTTATTTTATATATAAATTTTTATTATTGACACTTTCTACTTATATGATTTTATTAACATTTATATATTTTCGGTAACAAAAATTTAAACTTTTAATCACAAAATTTTTTATGTGAGATTTATCAATAAAAATTTCAAAAGTAAAATATTAAGATCTCAATAATTTTTCAATGCAAATTTTAAAATTATCCTATTTTATATATAATATAATATAATTTAATATATATATATATATATATATATATATTATAAATAACTATTAATGAGACTTCATATTCATACGATTTATGATCATTTGTATCTTTTTGAACAAAAAAACTTAAACCATTAATCACAAAATTTTCAAAGTGAGATTTTACCTTTTTTAATAATTTATACTCGTTTTAAAAAAAATCAAAATATAACATATAAAAAATCTATTTTTTATTATTATTTGCTTAATGTGATTGTTTAATTTTTTAATAATATAAAATTAAACAAAAAGAGAGAGGATACAAAACTGTTATCAAATATGTATTATTCATAATCATTAGCTGTCATATATGTTATAAATCATGGAGTGGATTGCCATTAACCAGACCCGGTCCAAGACCGGCCCAATACCTAGAAGATGGAGAGACGGCAGAAGCCCTAGAGAGAGGAGAGAGAGAGAACCGACTTTAGGAGAGAGAGAGACAGCCACAAAGCTTGGAGAAAAGGAAACCATTTCCTTTTCCTACTAGATGTAATCTTTCCATTATTATGTATTAGTAGTTTTCCTAATCCTAGTGAGTTTAGGTTTTGGATACTTTCCATTTATCTTCGTCTTGTAATCCTTATATAAAGGAACCCCCTTGATCATTAATAAGAACACAGAAATATTCAGTCTCTAAACTCTCTAATTACAACACGTTATCAGCACGATAGACTCCAAAACCCTGAGACAAAACCTAACCTAAAATCCGTCACACATAAACCCTAATCGAGGCGCAACTTAAGATCGATCTATCTCTCAAACCCTAAGGAACCAGACGACGAGCCACATATCAAATTGAAGCTCTATACGAGATGAATCCATCAGCGCAAACCGTTCGTAGATCCGATCTCAGACACGCCCACACTCGCAGAAACAATACACGGCGCCGCCTTGGTCTTTTGGAACCCTAACCCCGAAGAACCCTAAATTGTTCTTGCTTGCGTTCCAGCTCATCAACATCCGATCAGCTCCAGCCCTAAGGTTTTCCTGATCCTAGACGACCTCAGATTCCAGCTTGTATCACGGTTAGCTTGAGTTCCCAATCAACCAACTCGAGACCCGATAGGTAGAAGACAGCTCGCATCCGCGTCGCAGCTCGCGTCCGAGGTTCATCCATTCATCTTGGAGGTCCGGTTTCTACAACCTGCAAAAAAAAGGTAATCCCAAATTCTGAGAAAATGTTTAAAACTCTAAATCTCGTTTTAAATCTTTAAAGGCCTTGAAACCTTAATCTTAAAACCGAATCCTACTAGTGTTTAAATCAGAAACCCTAGGATTGATTAAGGATTTCTTGCATACATATGGATCTGAATATGGATTGCATTCATACTGTTTAAATAAGAATCGACCAGCATGTAGTTTATACAATCTTGAAACCGGTTGCATTAGATATAACTGCATGGCCGAGTGGCTTGATGAATTGATCGCACCATGGTCGTTTCTAGATTGATTGTTTTTCATAAATGCGTATTGTTTTTCATAAATGCGTAAGACATGTTTGTGGCCGAGCTTGTTGATTATCTTGCGGCCACATGATCACATTGTGAGACTTAATTTTGAATGATGATGTGATTCAGATGTCGAAAATCTCAAACAGAGACTATGCAGCCCTTAATCTCTCCGGAGATAACTACTTGCAGTGGGCGCTAGATACAAAGATCAGTCTAAGGTCAAAGGGACTTGGTGATACTATCATCAAGGGCAACAATGAGACCGATAAGAATCGGTACATGGCTATAAGTATTATACGCCATCACCTCATTGAAGGTCTAAAAGATCAGTACATCACGATGGAAAATCCACTAGAACTTTGGGATGCTTTACAGCATAGATATGATCACCAGAAAACGATGTTACTTCCAAAGGCTAGAAACGACTGGAAGAATCTTAGATTCTTGGATTATAAGTTGGTGGATGAGTACAATTCAGTCTTATTTAAGACGGTCTCGATGCTGAGACTTTGTGGTAAAGTAGTAACCGAAGAAGAGTTACTTGAGAAGACTCACTCTACATTCCATTCATCGAATGTGATACTGCAACAGCAGTACAGAATGAAAAGCTTCGCCACATATACTGATCTGATCTCGTGCCTGCTTCTGGCCGAGGCAAACAATGAGCTCCTGATGAAGAACAGTGAAGCTAGACCTGTTGGAACGGCACCATTACCGGAAGCTAATGAGGTTGAAAAGAAAGAACCCAACGAGTGCAATTACGTCCAAAACAATAAGAGACCACACGGCAATGGCCGTGGTGGTTACAAGGGGCATGGCAGTGACAATTACTCGAACAGCCGAGACAACTACTCGACCGGCCAGAAAGGAAACCACAATAACCGTGGTCGTGGTTCCAATTATGGCCGTGGCCGAGGTAGTTATGGCCGTGGTCGAGGCGGCATATCCAAACCGTCTTACTAGACCAAATCCGTTTGTCACAGATGTGGAATGGGAAACCATTGGGCCAAGAACTGTAGAACCCCTAAGCACTTATGTGAGCTCTACCAAGAAAGTCTTAAGAACAAGAACCCTGAGGCTCACATGGTTCATGATTCCGGATATGAGGCTGATAATGATTCCGACATTGCTAAAGATGACCGAATGGATTTTGAGACTTCTGATTGTCTCAAAGACTAAATTTCGATACGACTTGTCTTATTGCTTTATGATTTGCTTTGATGTTTCACGATTTTACATATACAATGGAATTGGTTTTGAATTCATTATCTTGCCTGATCTTACTTGAACATATGAATGATTCTATTTTTGCCTAAAGAGCATAATACCAAGTAAGAAATCATGAAAGTGGTATAATAAGCATAGTAAAGAAACTATGGCTAAGGCATTGCCTTAAAAGGCATTATACACACCCAAAAGAACATGTGACCCATTGAAGTTATAATGTATGGTTTCCAAGTAGAAACAATGGGTAAGGAAGGAAACAAGTTCTTTTAGATTTTAAGAAGAAAAACGCCTAAGACCTTGAAAGAAAGTGGTCGAGACTATACCTATGATCTCTACTGATCAAAACTATGCTAAAAATCAGTATGATAAAGAGGCAAGAGATGTGGTAAACATATTGAGATAACACCACGAAATTTTACACTATATGGCATGATAGGATTAGCCATCCTAAAGTCTAAACTTGATGCAAAGATTGAAAAGGCACAAAGAGTTATCCCGTAAAAGATCTCACGTTGTGAAACATGTACACAAAGGAAAACTCATTAGGCTTAATTGTCCCAAGCACCACGACCTTATAGTATGATCATGAGGGGGAGAGAGGATAAACTCATGATCAATACTACAAGTTCGTGTACCACTATGGTCTAAGACCATGTTATATGGCTCGGTCATTACTCGGCCATAAAGGACCATTCCTCGGCCGTAGAGGCCATGATACAAACGGCCAAACCGAAGAGACCATGTTATGGTCGGCTGCAAAGACCATCACCTATACACGGCCATCACCTATACACGGCTTGGCCACGACTTGTATACGCATAGTGCAGGCTTGGCCGCACACAAGCCATTACCTATAAAAGGTTCGGCCATGTAAGCCATTATCTATAAGACTAAGACTGTAAAAGTCTATAAGCTTGGGGACATTATGAATTTACATGAATATAATGATAATATGCATCAGGCCATATAAGTGAGCATAGATATTCCCATCTCAGATTGAATACGGGTCATAAAACCAGACATACACCATCTTAAGAGATTTTGAATAAACCACCACATACATACATGTGCCGTCTAAGATGGAACCTCAGAAGAGGATTGGGAATATATAAGAATAAGATCTTCTCCACGAATTCAAAGGACCGTGAGCCAAAATATGGGTGATTAAAATAGTGGCCAGGTACGGATTGCATGAAACAAATGAATCCGGATATTCAATATTAAAGAGAAAGATTATAAGCTGGATAAAGAAAGATTAAAGAGTAAAAGAATGATAAGAATGGTTTTAACCATCATTGTCTTGGCAAAGATCCTCGGACTAGAGATTATAATTTAAGACGTCCAAAAGAAAGATTATATAAAGCTAGCTAATTGAGAAGCTAATCGAAATGCCAGACACTGACCCGAGAAATGACTAACCAGCTTAGCACCAAATGAATTTCCTAGAAGATACATAATCAATTTGCTATAGAGTCTATACAAGATAGACCAAATGTTCCATAAGATAAAGGAATCTCGGATAGAAAAGAATGGTGCATAGAATACATATCCGAGATTATAAGAGAAACTATACCAGACATTGAGAAAAGGCTGCGCAGCTACACATCTAAGGTACCAAACCAAGTAGTCTTGGGACGCCAAGCTTCTAGGTAACAAAGGTCCTAGATAACGAAATCTCAAAGTGATCAGATCATGTCTGGAACATAATGGAACCACATGAAAGTGTCGACACACACACACACATTTGTATAAAGATACATAAAGTTATAGCACTTGAACATAAAGAGATGAACGAGGATCATGAACCCACGAAAGAGTACTCATACAATCATAAAGAATAAAGATTAGATTGAAAGATAAACGTGGAGGTTCAAAGTATCTAAAGGAGAGATGGGCGTATTGGCCATATACATATACAGAAACGCCATCTGATAAAACCAGTGAAATAGATGGATCTTGTGAGATAAAGAAACCATGAGAGAAGGCACATGATCACGAGGTCTAAGAGTGTTCATGTCTTCCTACTTAACAGCATTAGATTATAGCTTGTTACACAAGGTACTCACAGAGATCAAAGGAACAGATTATAAGGAGATAAACTCCTATGTGGTGGATGCTGCTACAGATTTTCGAAATTGAAAATGGTTTGGTCATAAGAAAGAAATTAGATACAAATGATGTAGTAAGCAGCATATGGATCACTGGATAAGATGAAAGAACAGCTTCGTTCCTAAGCTGATTCATGGACTGAAACATAAAGCAGCTGTATATAGTATGTAAAAGAAATTGATCATGAAATTGATCACGCATGATCATTGATCTTGGAGTTGTATAAAAGACAATCCAATACATTCCATATATTTGAAATTCCTTGTGATTATAATAAACCTAAAAGAGGTTAGTAGGCATAGAATAAATCTATGTGGGTGTCCGACCAAAAGCGTCCAGCCCCGGCCTTCAAACCAAAGAAGTCCGACTCTGTCCGTCTAAGGGCGTCCGGCTCTTCAGCAAAGAACGTCTGGCTCTTCTACTAGACGCGTCCGGCTTTTAAGACTAAAAGGCGTCTGGCCCTTCTTCTTGATCACGGGCTAGTAGAGACAAAAGATCAACCGGATACAAATGTATTGTAGTCCATAAGCTTGTGAGAGCCGAGATCTATGACCTAATAATATATATTTCAGTGTGTGATATAATCCACAGCAACAGAGGTCATGAGACACCATCAAGAGATGGATAAAGGACTACAATGTCCGAGATAGATATGGTACTGCCTAAGGCAAAGAAATCGATGTCCACATACATGAGAGTGTTCGGCCACATAGCCATAATGAGAGATTATAAAACTCACAGCAATGATCATTGATCTTGAACACTCATGAGACAAGTAGTGGACATTTATAGACGAGGTCTATGACCCAGACATGGATCGGCCAGATCGAGACATAGGTTCATGATAACCATGTCTAGTACATTGTCCATAAGTACTTATTTTTTCCGACCAAAGTAAAGAGTTAACAGTAGACGATCACGTCTAGACTATGGACACATGCAAACACGATTTGCAAAGGCCCAATAGTGATCCCCGAGAACAATATGGTTCACATTGTTTAGCACACATGCTTTACCGGGACACTTAATGTCAAAAGACATGAGAGACGACCTGAGAGGTCGAAGTGGTCTAGATACGCCTTAGTAATGAACTTGGCCGATTACTCCCTTCCTACATATACATGAAAGATCACGCACCAGATGCGTAGAATGTAGAACCTACACTGAGGTTCACATCAGGGGGAGTAGTGCGTGTTGTACTCTTTTTCCTTCATCATGGTTTTGTCCCACTGGGTTTTCCTGATAAGGTTTTAATGAGGCAACATGAAGCGTACTACGAATCCTGTATGGTTATGGCATCCAAGGGGGAGTGTTATAAATCATGGAGTAGATTGCCATTAACCAGGCCCGGTCCAAGACCGGCCCAATACCTAGAAGATGGAGAGACGGCAGAAGCCCTAGAGAGAGGAGAGAGAGAGCCGACTTTAGGAGAGAGAGAGACAGCCACAAAGCTTGGAGAAAAGGAAACCCTTTCCTTTTCCTAGTAGATGTAATCTTTCCATTATTATGTATTAGTAGTTTTCCTAATTCTAGTGAGTTTAGGTTTTGGATACTTTCCATTTATCTTCATCTTGTAATCCTTATATAAAGAAACCCCCTTGATCATTAATAAGAACACATAAATATTCAGTCTCTAAACTCTCTAATTACAACAATATATTATATGTTAACCATATTCGGTAATTCCGTAGTTTTTATTTAAGGAGCATTGAAAATATTATTTTGTGCAATACTAATCAATTTGATAGTTAGTTTGATAAAAGGTATAATATAATATTTGTATGGACCAACTTATTTTTTTAAAGATTCTCAGAATCACTCTAGTGATAACATGTAGCTACGAAAACATGTTGTAATGCTTCAGAATAAATATACAGAGGATGTTCTTTTCCCCTTAAAACTTAATCGTATTTTACGAAAACATGTTGTAAGTCACTAACCATTAATTAAAAACTGACCAAACCGATTTACTCTAAAGTGGGAACGATTTATTCTTAAATAATAAAACAATAATAAACATATAAACCAAGTATAAGCAATAAGATATATGTTTATAAACAAATGTAAACATGCAAGTCATTAACCCTTTGTTCATAATCTGAACAAACCGGTTCAAGGTAACTTTGGGAACGATTTAACATATTCATATTTTTACACAAAATGACATATACCCAGTATCATGACTATTTTAGGTACTCAAAAAACTTACATGCTCTACATATTTGTACCATATTGTATACATGTAATGTCCAAAATGAGAACCTAATGTAAAATCAAACCAAACAGATTAGATAAATAAAAAAATAGAAGACTATATTAAATAAATTTCCTTTACAATATTAACATATCAAAACAATCACCCACCTTCGGTTAACAAGTCACGCAGTAGTTACCAAAATCGTGATCTCTCATATAAAAAATATTCAACCAAATCTTACCTAGTTAAAGGATATTCCATAAAAAAAAAAATTGATTATCGAATAAACAGAAATCACTATCTTAACATACCATAAAATCTTCGTTTTGTTCCTGTATTTTAAATTTTGAAAAAAATGAAATAGAAGAAATAAATTTAGATTTCTCATAACAACTTCAAACCCTTTTTATCTATGTACATAAAAATACCAGTGAAGCTATGGCTGGGCAAGAAACCTGAATCCGATCCGAAAAAGTAGTTACGAACCCGAACCGAAATTTATTAAATATCTGAATAGATTTAAAATTTTGGTATTTAGATAACCGAAACCAAACCTGATCTGAACCAAAATATTGTGAATATCCAAATATATTTATATACTTAAATATATTAATTATATTAGTATATAAAATATCTAAAATATATAAGATATTTTAAAGTTGCCTAAAATATTAAGAAATATATATAAATAGTCAAAAGTAAATGTCTACAATTGCCAAACAATACTCAAAACACAAAAAAAATAATTAAATCTATATTGATTATCTATAAAAAAAATATTCAAGCTAAACCAATTTTGATGTTAAATTTAGGTATTTTAGCATACATTATTCAAATTTATATGTAATATATTAATTTTATTTTTTTAAATTTTTGAGAAATTTAAAGTATATTTGAATTTTTAAATGTTTAAAATAACTTAAATGGGAAATCTAAACTCAAACCAAACCCACCAAGATCCGAAGTGAACCCAAATAAAAAAATTTAAATACTCGAATGGGATTGAAAATTGTGACCCTGGAAATCCTAAATCGGAATACTACTGAATCGAATCCGAATGGATATCCGAACACCCACTCCTAAGTGAAACAATTTGATATTCTATACAAAATATTTGATTAACCAATAAAAGAAATCACTATTTTAAAATACCACAAAATCTTCATTTTCATATTTTTAATAAAAAAAACTCCTAATACACGAAATCAAGTTAGATTTTCCATTAAATAACAACTCTAAACCTTTAATTAGCCATGCTAATCTTTATATATAAAGAACATATTGATTCCCTCCCAGGGGGTCCACGTCGGATGACATGTCAAGATAAATTTCAAAATATTAAAGGTTTCAATATTTTTTCAATACAAATTTATAAATTAACATATTTATGTATTTTATATGTTATATAGTTTAATTTTAAACTATATTAATATATAATATGAATGTGTATTAATTGAGACTTCATATTCATACGATTTATGATCATTTGTATCTTGCTATTACAAAAACAAAAGTTAAACCATTGATCACAAGATTTTAGTGTGAGACATTTAACATTTTAATAATTTATAGTTGTTTTAAAGATTCAAAATATAACATATAAAAAATATTATTTTTAGTATATGGTTAATGTGGTTGTTTAATATCTTTTAATAATATAAAATTAAACAAAAAAAAGAGGGAGTATACAAAATTATTATCAAATATTTATTATTCATAATTATTAACTGTCATATATATGTTAACCATATTAAGTAATTCCGTAGTTGTTATTTAAGGAAAGTGCGAGAATATTCTTTTGTACACTATTTATCAATTTGATAGTTAGTTTAATAAAAAATATAATATATGTTAAGATGAACCAACTTATTTTTCTAAGAATTCTGAATTTTATTCTCTTACTGACACGTAGCTACAAAAAATATTGTAATATTTCTCAATTAATATATAAGGGATATACGAAGATGAGCGTTCAATATTCCACCAAATGGGTGTCAAGAATATTCAATATCACATGATGTATAGAAAACAGTCCATATAATATTCGATCCTAAGCAACCAAAGCAGTCTAAAATGTCAAGAATATTCAATATATCACATTCAATTAGCGTCAACATAGCTTGGTGTATGAGTAACTACGAATTCACTGGATAACCACATATACTCAAACGATCCATGTTATGGTGGACGTTAAAAACGTATAATTTGAACATTTATTAGCCAAGTTATTTTTCATAACATAACTGTTTAAAGAACCTTTTGGTGGTTTTTTTCGCCTACGCTTATAGATATATATTTAAATTGACAATGTAATTGAAGTTTGGGAATAAACCAGACCATTTTTATTAGTAAGTCTGATAGCAAAGATAACATATATGAATCATTTTACTCATTAAAATTTAAATATTAATGCTAATCAAAATGAAACATGTTTTAATAATAATAATGATTGAAGGAATGTTATGAACTTAATTATTGGCTATCTACTTTCCCAAGAACAAACGCCAAATTTATCATCCACATATTTACCAATTTAGCACATGTTAGAGAACCCAATATTGTTAAGACTATAATAATGTCTGGAAAGATCCAATTCCTTGACGATCCACCTTGTACGAAATCCATTAGCGACATTACTATCTTACAATAAAAGCTCTTCAAATGCCTAGTGGGATGATTCAATTCTGATCCGTTACACTTAAAGCCACGTGAACCAAAAACCCTCACTCTTTCCTGGTCATCTCTTCTATATAAGCAGACCAAAGCACCACACATCACCACCAATAAAAGGCAAAAACTCAAATCACTTTAACTTCCCAAACACTTCGATGGAGCCAACTAATCGTTCTCTGACTCGCCTTGACACCATGCCAGACGACATGTTGTGTGCATCATCATCTCAAAAGTCGGTGCTGCGTCGTCCATCGATTACTGCAACACCATGCTTACTTGCAAGAGTATGAACTTCGATTTAGATGATCCCTTGATCGCCAAGACCCTCATCATCACCCCTTTAGTGGAGAGGCCTCATCTAGCTAACGGTATGAAAAAATGATGATGCCATCATCATCCGTCAACTTCGTAAGTATCTATTTGCCCTTCTCGATCATGCCCAAGGCCATGAGAAGAACCCCGTAAAGGTACTTAGCTTCTTTGTGGTCCCCTTTAGAGGCAAGACGAAGGTGATGGAGTCCCAAAAAGTGATTATCAAAATAAAAGTACTCACACATACCCTTAACGTAATGCGCATCGAGTTTGTTGGCTGCCAAAAGGCTCTCCATCATTTTTTCATACCCGTTAGCTAGATGAGGCCTCTCCACCAAAGGGGCGATGCTGAGGGTCTTGGCGATCAAGGGATCATAAAGTTCAGACTCTTGCAAGTAATCACGGCGTTGCAGTAATCGGTGGACGACGCAGCACCGACTTTTGAGATGATGAGGCTCAACATGTCGTCGGGCATGGTGTCAAGGTGAGTCAGAGAACAGTTAGTTGGCTCCATCGAAGTGTTTGGGAAATTATAGGTATTTTTATTGTGAACATGGCCAATATAGTATCCAGGTATATAGACAAAGGAAGACTTTGCAATCAAAAAGTATACTAATCCAATAATAGCTATGTATATGATCTACAAAACAAACAAAAAATATATAGTATAAAGCTCGCCACTTTGTGTTATTCACAGGTAAGCATCAAAGTATGAATCACAGCATCAAATTCATCTGCTACTTAAAATGGATCAAACAGTACTAAACCAAGAAGAAAGATACAAACTTCCAATATGGGATTAGGACGGTCGCAACAGAACTGCTCCACCGTTAAGACAACGTGCGTTCCCTTGGAACCAAACACCATTCCGACAAACCTCCTGCAAACCGAAAACAGAGGAACTCTAAATCAAACCAAAGATCAAACGTTGGAGTAAATGGAAGAATGTTCAATGAGGTGAGAGGAGAGAGTTACAGTAAGTGGTCATAGGCTCCGCGAGTGATGAAGTACTGAATCCATTGAAAAGGTGTGCCTTGGAAGGTCGGCCATTGACCGCAGAGGAAAGAGATGACCACCGTGAACGTCATGATCCCGTGAACTACCAATAGCCATTGAGAGATCCTCCGATCGCCTGGAAAGTCCAACTCTCCAACTCTTTTCCTTTCTCTTGTTAATGTGTACACAGTTTCAGAACACTAGGGGCTAATTTGAAAATCAGATAAAATAAAAGGGTACAAAAGAAATATTTAGATAGTTAGGACCAAACGTTCTACACTTAAGGTCTTGATTGGTAGAGAATTATCATTAGCATTAAGGGTCTGACTGGTTCAAACGCAGCGGTTGCGGTTGCGGGAGTTTGCGGATGCAGGTGGTTGCGATTTCTAGCAGTTTTAAGAGATTTGTATGACTGGTTATGCGGTTAGAAATTGGTGCGTTTGCGGGATACTTATGACTGGTTAACTACCAAATACAACAGCAGTTAAATAATAAATTAACAATATTTACATTTTATATAATTATAAAAATATCAAAAATCATAAATATTATAATAAATATGAAAATCATATTTAGAAAGTTATAGTTTTAATTTTTTTTAAATAGAAAATATTTTTATTTTAAAATTTTATAATATTAATTAAAATATCATAGATATATTTTAGTATTTTTATAATTCCAATTTAAATTTTTTATTGAATATTTTTATTTTTGTATTTATATGGTTTTTGAAAAAAAGAAAAAAAAATTATCCTCCCGCAACCGCCCGCAACGGCAAACGCTAGCTGGAACCAGCTTTTGATTTTAAGAGGTTCGGAGCGGTTTGAAGCGATTTGTATCGGTTTGTATGATTGTTTCGAAACGCTGTCAACCGCTACCAACCGCAAAAGCTGCGTTTGCGGGCGATAGCGGGGAAACCAGTCAGGCCCTAAGCTCTACATTATCCAATCAACAATTGTTAGAAAAACATTTAGAGAAGCATTTACTAAATGCTAATGCTCTCTGGCCAATGCTTTCATATGAAGTTTTTAGAAGAGAATTTGCATTTATAATTTATAAAATTAAGGAAAATATATAATTAATTCATTTATTTTATTTAATAATATCATAAAATTATTTTTATATCTAGAAAATAAAATTTTGATTTCTAAAATTAATTTACAATAAAAATCTTTTTTTAAATAGTATTTCACATTTAAAATATAATTTAATTTATATAATTTAATTTAATTTATTTAAAATTTGAAAATTTATTTTTAAAAATATTTATTTTAATTATAAAATTTATTTTAAAATAATATTTTTCTATATAAACATATTTTTTAAATTATTAAATAAAATAAATTAATTATATATATTTTTAATTTTATATGTTAATATATTTATATATATATATATATTAGAAATATATTCATTAAAAATAAATATATTATATACTAATTTTTATAATAATTTTAAATAACATACTCATACTACTCTACCAATCATCCTATTAAATAGTTTAGCAAAAGCATATAGCTCCTTCAGCATACTGCTTCTATAACATACTACTATGCTAATGCTAATGTTCTGCCAATCAAGTTTATATAAACAGAGCCACAACATAACTTAAACCTAAGGTTTTAGCGAAACGAGAGCAACACATCATCATTACATAACATGGAATCTCTTGTAATGAAACTCATGATACATATAGTACCATGTTCGCTCATTACAAAGACTCATGTTTAAACGTTAGGAAGCTTATTTCACTACCATAGGACATAATTTAAAATTACAATACCGAAATATAAGAATAAAGAAGAATTGCAGAGTCGAGATGATTAATCTCTTTCCTTAAATCTTTAAACGCCCCGTATTGTGACGGTTTTATAGCGCTCAGATTCCCAGGATACAACTACAGCATTGTTTCTGTTTACCATCACCGAAAAACAGAATTTATCTAACCTAATTTTGTGTTGTACTCTCAGACACAAAGACTAAAAAAAAATATAAACATAACTATTTCATAACGGGAGAATTGTTTTCTTATTTGTATATCTCTGTATCAAAAATGAGAACACAAGTGTTGTTTTATAACTTGCAAAGTCTGAAACGTACACTGTGACATATGGAGTATTCACTAACGTATTGATTATCATTCACTAACGTATTGATTATCATTATGGTGAGTTATTCCTTTGACCAATCAATGACTACGTTATTTTTCAAGCTCATTTTGTTCAGTTGACCAAGTCAAATGCAACAAAATACTTTCTAATGGCTTTATATTTTTATATTTAACAAACATACAAATAATATTAAGAATAAGATTTATAAAATAAGTAAATAGATGCATTGTCTAATAAACTTATTTAAATCTAATTCAAGCCCACATATCCAAAGTGAAACATTTGGTGAATTTTTACTTTTAGCCAAATGTATAGCTTTATAAGCTTTTCATGTTATTCACTTTGGACCTTAATTTCTCTTTCAAAACAAACTCCGATTTTGACATATGAATACACTATTTCATGTTTCAAACATTCAGTTATTCCGATGAACATCTTCGTCCGGAAACATTCGGTTAATCCGACGAACATATTTGCAGATATCCAAATATATTTATATACTTAAAAATATTTATTATATTAGTATATAAAATATCTAAAATACATAAGATATTTTAAAGTTGCCTAAAATATTTGGAAATATATATAAATAGTCAAAAGTAAATGTCTACAATTACCAAACAATACTCAAAACACAAAAATAATTGAAATATATATTGATTATCTATAAAAAAAATATTCAAGCTAAACCAATTTTTATGTTAAATTTAGGTATTTTAGCATACATTTTTCAAATTTATATGTAATATATTAATTTTATATTTTAATTTTGAGAAATTTAAAGTATATTTGAATTTTAAATGTTTAAAATAACTTAAATGGGAAATATAAACTCAAATCAAACCCACCAAGATCCGAAATGAACCCAAATCAAAAAAATTAAATACTCGAATGGGATTGAAATTTGTAACCCTGGAAATCCTAAATCAGAATACAATCGAACAGAATCCGAATGGATACCCGAACGCCCACTCCTAAGTGAAACAAAATAATATTCTATAGAAAATATTGATTAACCAATAAAAGAAATCACTATCTTAAAATACCATAAAATCTTCATTTTCATATTTTTAATTAAAAAAACTCCTAATACACGAAATCACTTAGATTTTCCATTATATAACAACTATAAACCTTTAATTATCCATGCTAATAGAATATAGTTTTACCTTTACAACTTTCAGAAGTCTAAATAGTAAAATATTTCATCAAACGATGTACTTGAATATTGTAAAATTCCACAAAATGCAAATATATTACTAAATTTATAAATTATTTTATTACTTATAATTTTAGATATGATATTTACATAATGTATGAGTTATTTACTTACGTATCATGATTAATTTTATAAAATTTTGTAACTGAAGTTGCAATCAAATCTTTACAAAAAGATATATATATATATATGTCTAGAAATTTCTTCCATATCTATATCACTTGGTTCCAAATGTGGTCACGAGCAAACTTAGTTTCTGTCCACAAACTATTAAGCATCAGGATGGAATCATGGAATATGCCAGCAACATTTGGAATGGAGACACATCATCTTTTTGCGAATTTATTTTAGCCGACACCAAACAAAAAGCCAAACGATTGTCGATTATGTTTTTTTTTCTTTTTGGTCATCTGCGAATGTGTATTAATCACCAAAGGTAAACAATATCAAGAGTCCAACTTCAAACCATCAAAGACATAGATGGTTTGGTCTGAATGAAACACATAACCGATAGGACACAAAAAAGAGAAAAAAACAACGGCTCAAATAACCAAGAGAGCAGCATAAAACCCAACCGATACTATCTAACGAAAGATTCATATACCTAAACACAGATCCGATTGTAGATTATGTTTATTCTGATGAAAAAATCATCAATTTTTTTTAAAAAAATTGACTCTCACATTACATTATCTTTCAACATCACGTGAACACCTAAATTGAAAGTGTGTTTTTTTGGTGGTCAACTATTTTTCTAGCTTAAGTGGTTAACTTTTTATTGTTTAATATATTTCTAATTTAAATAAGTACAAAATCCAAAAAAAACACCAGCAAAGAAAAAACAATTCTGCAATATTTTGAGAATATATATATATATATATCCTAGTTACTTATTAGAATGAAAAATTAAGGATTTATCAAACAAATTTAACCAAATTGTATCTTTCATATTTATAAAAAAAAACAAACTTCACAAAGAAGAATATAATAAATTGTAACTTCATCAAATGTGTCATTCTACTGACTGGTTTATCGTATATTTTACATTTATCCTATTGCTTAATTTATCTTCGAACTCAAATAAATATCGATAGCAACATCCAAAGTCACCTCGGGCCAGATCGTTTTCTTCTAGCAGTTTCGTCTTAGAGCATGCGCATCAGGAGTTCAAGGAGAGGAGGTCGCACGTTTTACGAAAAAAAATATTAAAATAAGCATAAATGAAGACTTCGGCTCGTCCCACCTCTCCCGAGTGAACCCGGGTCGTGACTGTTCAGCGGGCTCCACGCCACGTGGCGGCCCGCTATTGGTAACTTTATTTAATTTTTTTTTTAAATCAAACGAAAAAAAATAATAATAATAATAAATTAGTTTTTTGAATCCCAATGAACGGTTCACCGATGCGCATGCTCTTACTTACTCAATTTGTAAGTATTTTGTGTGTGTTTTAAAAGAATTTGCGTGTCGAGTCTCCGCATCCATTAAAGTGAATACTGATATGACTTGTCTGGCAACGTTACTGATTGTGCCAAATGGGTTTAATAGGACTATTATTTGTGGCTAACGAAGGAGACTTTATATTCCTCATCAATCAAACGGATTGTAGTCAAAAGATTTGGTTTACTTTTGAACATAAAATTGTTTTTTGAAAACTGAACATGTGGATATGATGAGTACGTCAATCCCTGCTTTAATTACATATTTTAGTCATAAAAGATGAAAACTGTATACAAATAAGTTTTTGTTTTAGAAAAATCTAGCAAAGAAAAAACTGTTTGGATACACTATCTTGTTTTTCTTACTATGGGTATTGCTTCCGCGCTATTACGGACAGAGTTCTTATTTCATTTCAATATTTGCTAGGTGTTGTGAAACTTAGGAGAATAGTTTCTTATTTTTATTAATCTTAAACGTAGGGACCCTTTATATATAGAGAATTATAAGATAGATAAACCGTCATAGAATAATGGAAATACTACAAATAGGAAAGATTACAAATCATAAGTATAAAGGGAAAAAGAAACTCGGCCAAGAGAAAAGGAAACCAGCCGGTCGACTCTCTCTCTCTCTCTACGCCGACTCTCTCTCTCTCTAACGAATGGGCCGGTTATGGACGGGCCGGATATGGACATACACAATATGGTTTATAACACTCCCCCTTGGATGTCATAACCATACATAGTTTGTAATACGCTTTGGATGTTGCCTCATTAAAACCTTACCAGGAAAACCCAGTGGGACAAAACCATGGTGAATGAAAAAGAGTACAACTCGTATTACTTCCCATGTTCCGAAGGTCTTTCAGTCTACGCATCCCAATCTGATGCGTGAGCTTCCTGAACGTGTAGGTAGGAAGTGATTTGGTGAACAGGTCGGCTGAGTTGTCACTGGAATGCACTTGGACCTCGCCGGCTTTCTGAAGCTCGTGCGTGAAGAAGAACTTTAGGCAGTATGTGCTTAGTCCGGTCTCCTTTGATGTAGCCATCCTTGAGCTGAGCAATGCATGCTGCATTGTCCTCATACATCACGGTTGGTGCGTCCTTGCCTTCGGTCATCCCACAATCAACTCGGATATGGTTGGTCATGGACCGTAACCACACAGACTCGCGGCTGGCCTCGTGAATAGCCAAGATTTCCGAATGGTTTGATGAAGTGGCCGTGATTGTCTGCTTCATGGAACGCCATGAGATGGACGTACCACCATGAGTAAAGACGTAGCCGGTCTGTGATCGAGCATTGTGAGGATCCAAGAGATAACATGCATCAGCAAAGCCAACTAATCCTTCTTTGTTATGGTTAGTATAAAATAAACCCAAGTCTTTCGTTCCTTGCAGGTAACGAAGAATATGTTTAATCCCATTCCAGTGCCTTTGGGTCGGACAAGAGCTAAATCTAGACAATAGATTCACGGCAAAACATATATCTGGTCGTATGTGACTAGCCAGATACATCAAAGCTCCTATGCCACTGAGATATGGCACTTCGGGACCTAGAACATCTTCATCGTCCATCTTAGGACAGAACGAATCAGTGTCCACGCCGAGAGACCTCACGACCATGGGGCTAGATAACGGGTGAGACTCGGCATATTAAATCTCTTGAGTACCTTTTCTGTATATGTCATTTGATGCACAAGGATTCCATCTTTAATGTACTCAAGCTGTAATCCCAAACAGAATTTTGTTTTTCCTAGATCTTTCATCTCGAATTCTTTCTTAAGATATTCAACTGTTTGGGAAATCTCTCCAGAGGTTCCTAGGATATTCAGATCATCAACATACATTGCTATGATCACAAATCCTTTATTTTCGAATTTCTTTATGAAAATACATGGACTGATCGGGTCATTCTTATAGCCCTCTTTCACTAGGTACTCACTTAGTCTATTGTACCACATTCGACCTGATTGTTTCAGTCCATAAAGTGACTTATTCAACTTTATAAAATGTTGTTCTCGAGAACTCGATTTGTTTTTCAATTCAATACCCTCTGGTACTTTCATATATATCTCATTATCCAGTGGACCATATAAGTATGCAGTTACTACATCCATTAACCGCAAGTCTAAGTTTTCTCTTATAACCACACTTATCAGGAATCTAAAAGTAGTAGCATCCACCACAAGGGAATATGTTTCCTCATAATCGATTCCTGGTCTCTGTGAGAATCCTTGTGCAACAAGCCGTGCTTTATATCTAACGACATTACCATGTTCGTTTCTCTTTCTCACAAAGACCCACTTATGGACGACTGGTTTAACATCATAAGGTGTTCGTACTATTGGTCCAAAGACATCTCTCTTCTTTAAAGAGTTTAACTCCACGTTTATAACTTCTTTCCATTTGATCCAATCTGATCGTTGAGTGCACTCATAAATAGATGTGGGTTCATGATCCTCGTTTAAATCCATAAGTTCAAGTGCTACCTTGTATGCAAATATATCATCAATGTCGACACTCGTTCTGTTTCATTGTATTCCAGACAAGACATAATTTATTGAGATCTCATTATTATCAGGACCATCAGTACCATGAAGCTTGGCGTCCCAAGCATCAGTGTTTGGTACATCAGGACCATCGGCCATGTCTAAAGCCCTATGGTCGGACGCAGCCAAATCTCGGGTAGGATCGGCCGCGGCCATGTCTGGTGTTCCGGCCTTGGATTCAGCACCTTTCTTTGTTTTCTGAGGGTTCTTATCTTTGGAACCTATTGGTCTACCACGTTTCAAACGTTGTCTAGACTCTGTAGCAACTTGATTGTGTCCCTCTTGAACATCAATTCTAATTGGTGCATTAGCAGCTGGTATATATGACTTTGTCACTCTTTTCGGGTCAGCAAAGGAATGTGGCAATTGATTAGCTAGCTTTTGTAAATGTATTATCTTTTGGACTTCTAAATCACATTCTTGAGTCCGAGGATCTTGCCAAGATAAGGATGTTTGATTCCATGTAATTTTTTTTACCAGTTTACTGCTATCTCCCTCTAATGTTGGATGTTCGGATTCATCAAAGTGACAATCCGCATACCTGGCCTTAAATAAATCACCCGTAGTTGGCTCAAGGTATTTTATAATTGTGGGGGAATCATATCCAACATATATCCCTATCCTCCTTTGAGGTCCCATATTTGTTCTCTGTGGTGGAGCAATTGGAACATAAACGGCACAACCAAATGTCTTAAGATGGGATATGTCTGGCTCATGACCCGTAAGCAATTGTAATGGGGAATATCTATGTTCACTAGACGGTCTTATACGAACCAGTTCGGCCACTTGGATTTCTTCTTGCTTCCCCGCCAACTGCCCTTGCTCATGGGCCGGAAGCTTAGACCTCATAAGCAATGGTCTAGCTATTAGCTGAATTCATTTTATGAATGATTCGGTCAAGCCGTTCTGTGTATATACATGTGCCATGGAGTGTTCCACACTTACCCCCATGGACATACAGTAATCATTAAACGCTTGGGACGTGAACTCACCAGCATTGGTCTCTATCATTCCGACCTTACAATAGTAAAAGGCCAGTAGAGAGCGCATGTATAGACTCTAGGACTTTCTTATAGCCTTGGCCGATTTCTATGATCTGAAGGAACTCTTTGTTTCCTCCGCCCTTAATCTCAATATGAAAGCCATTCATTCGAATGTCTTTAAAGCTCAATAGATTTCTCTTAGAGCTGGGTGAATACAATGCATCAGATATCTCTAGATGCGTACCCTTAAGCAACATGATATTAGCCTGGCCGTAGCCCTCTATGAGACTTTAGAGACTTTTATATCAAAAACTTTCATTCATTAATAAAATAAGTTCAAAGCAATCAAAACATAGAAAACAAAAAGCAAAGAACACAAAAACATAGATGTTGAATTCAACTTCATTCTTTTAAAAATCAGACGTTTCATACTCTATGAGATCGTCTTGTTCATAATTGAAATCATCTTCATCATCTTGATAAGTCATATGAGCTTCAGGATTCTTCCCTTTCAAACTCTCTTAGTAGAGGTCAACAAGATGTTTGAGAGTCCTACATGTCTTAGCCCAATAATTATCCATACCACATCTATGGCACACGGATTTGGTCGAGTTTTGTGGTTTAAATGCGGTACCACGGCCTCGGCCATGACCACGGCCTCCATAAGAGTTTCCTTGGCCACGAACATATGAGTTATAGTGGTCACGACCACGACCAAAAGAGTTTCGGCCACGACCACTTCCTTGCCATCTTCCACGGCCACGGCCGTGTTGGCCATTGCTCTGGACGTGATTCGATTCTTTCTTAGGCTCTACAGCCGCATTTGCCTCGGGTAATGGGGTTTGTTCCAGGAGGTCTCAATTCACTGTTTCTCATCAACAGTTCATTGTTCTGCTCAGCGAGCAAGAGACAAGAGATCAGATTAGCATAAGTTGTGAAGCCCTTCTCTCGGTATTGTTGTTGTAACAACACATTGCTTGTGTGGAAGGTGGAAAAGGTTTTCTCAAGCATATCCTTATCCGTTATATCCTCACCACACAGTTTCAATTTAGAAACTATCTTAAACAGGGCCGAGTTATACTCGTCCACGGACTTGAAGTCCTGGATTCTGAGATTCCTCCAATCATACATAGGCTTTGGTAATAACACCGTTCTCTGGTGATTATATCTCGTTTTCAACTTTGTCCAAAGGTCTAGAGGATTCTCAATAGTCGAATGCTGATCTTTGAGACTCTCAATAAGATGATGGCGTATAATTAATATAGCTCCATATCTATCTTTCTCACTTGCATTATTGCCCTCGGTGATACATTCACCGAGTCCCTTGGATTTTAGGATAATCTTAGTATCCAATGCCCATTGCAAGTAATTATCTCCCGAGAGATTTAGGGCAGCAAAATCCAAGTTGTTGATTTTCGACATCTGAAATCATATGTTTTATAATTTAGATCTTTAAAGATTATAATGTTCTTAGTGTTCTTATGATTATACAAGACAATCAGGTATGTAATGCGAATTGGTCACACGACCAAACGGATATGATGCATTCATTTCATACGAGTATGATGCAAGATAAGCCGCACGGCCAAGACAAGGTATGAACAATCTTATCAAACGGTTTCTATATGATCTTAATGCAATCGGTTCATACATCTTAGCAATCGGTTTCTAAGTGATCAAGCAATCAAGCAATGCATCAAGGTGTTAATTACTATCAACTTAACGGATCATATTCAATGCGACTAGGGTTTTAAACATATGAACAAAGCCGGTCAGGTTAAGTCTTAAACAGGATGAGAACAATTACCTTAGGCAATTCCTTTATCTCAAAACATTCAATAGGTTCATCAATTCAATCAACCAAATTCAAGTATGGGTTTAACATTCTATGTGATCATATTCAATCAATCAAAACAATCAATTTTGATTTCAAAGATTAATTAGGGTTTGGTTCGATTTTATGCATAACATGCATTATGCATGCGGCTAGGGATTTAAAGTATTAAGGTTTCGATTTTGATCATTAGATCATTGGGGTTTAGGAAATCGATTTTGATCATTAGATCATTAAGGTTTCAATTCAAAACCATTAAGGTTTCGAATTAGGGTTTATGGTTTCGATTTCAACACATTAAGATTTCAATTTGCTTATTAGTTTCGATTAGGGTTTAAGGTTTTATGGTTTCAATTCATATCAAGCAATCAAAATTTGATTTTGGGTTCAATGATTGATCATTAGGGTTTCGAGTTACCATAACCTCAGATGTGTTGAATGGACCATCAATGAGAAGAGACGCGAGCTGGACGTTGCTGATCGGAAACACGAACTAGCTGGAACGAGCTGAGACGTCGTCTGTTGGATTGGGAACGCGAGCTGTCCTTCGGGAACGCGAGCTGGCTGAGATCGTCTATCGGACAAGAGAAGGCCGCGAGCTGTTCTTGCTTAGATCAGGAAGCGAACAGGTTGAAGCTGATATTCGGAACGTTAGCTGTCCAAGCTGAGATCGCCGTGAGCTGAAACTGATCGGGACGCGAAGAAGCTTGGATCGGGAAGGTTCACGATCAGGATGGTTCTCGCGATCGGGATTAGGGTTCGTCGGCTAGGGTTTTAGGTTTTTTCAATTTTGGATTTTAGCTTAGGGTTCTTAGAGTAATCGTGCTGATAACGTGTTGTGAAACTTAGGAGAATAGTTTCTTATTCTTATTAATCTTAAACAAGGGACTCTTTATATATAGAGAATTACAAGATAGATAAACCGTCATAGAATAATGGAAAGACTACAAATAGGAAAGAGTACAAATCATAAGTATAAAGGGATAAGGAAACTCGGCCAAGAGAAAAGAAAACCAGCCGGCCGACTCTCTCTCTCTCTCTCTACGCCGACTCTCTCTCTCTCTACGCCGACTCTCTCTCTTTAACGGACGGGCCGGTTATGGACGGCCCGGTTATGGACATGCACAATATGGTTTATAACACTAGGGTTATTGTAGTTGTGAATTTTTCGTTTTGGGTTTATCATTGTTTTTCAAGTTTTTTATTGTTATATGGTTAGAATTGTGATGATGAACTGTGTATGCATAGTTCTCCACTTATGAATGACTAAACTGTGTTAGTAATGTGATTGATATAATTCGTGGTGTTGCTTGCTGTGTCACTGAAACTTATTGTTTGTTTGTCTTTTTAATTTGTTTCTTGTAATGTTGAGAGTACATAATTATATTAAGGTTGTTGAGAGTACATTTTGTTTTTGGATATTTTTTTCTGTAGTTTAGTTGTGTGTATTAAGTAATAATTTTATTATCCTTATTATGTTTGTTATATGTTTTATTTTATTTTTAAAGTTGTTCTTTTCACGGACCTTTAAAACAAATACATGAAGACTTGTAGAAATAACTATAAAATGAGTGACAATTCTGAGTATTTGAGCATTAATGGGTTTTAAACGAATTTATGTATTTTTAATAAGAAGACAATAACATTGGTCTGTTGACATTGGACATGTAAGCTATTTTTATAAGACAAGAAGAGTGAGCAGGTGGAGATGTTGTTGCCGCTTTTGTGTCTGTCGGGATTGTCTCTTGTATCTCCTGGTGTGGATGTGTTTGTTTCTCTTTTATTCGATGGGTAATATGTAAACAAAAATCATTATTATTTGTATTTATCAGAGTTCGTAACTTATTATTATTTTTTTGTTTAGGTAATTTCACTGATCTTGGTTGTCATCTTCGTCTTCTTCGTAAGCATCTGCGAAAGTAAGTTTATAACTTGTTAAATAGTTTTATAGTTTGTATTTGTTTAGCTGACTCGATGTATGTGTAGTTGAGTTTTAGTTGATGTGATTGGTTTGATATATTTGTTTTGAAGTTTATTTGTAAGATTAGACAAAAAAAAGAGGTGATCATTAATGATTCGTCTTTTTGGGGTTCTAGTTTTTGGTGTTTTGATTGTTTGGGTTGTTGTGGTTTCTTTTGAGCTGTAAAATAAAATTATTTTGAAAATTAATTTGGTAAGTAATGGAGATAAATAGACGACCACAGATCTTGGGTATGAAATATTTTTGATTATTGATGTCAGCACAATATAGACAGTAATTTAAAGGGAGTTGTGTGTTGATTGTTTCTTACGGATCAATGAGGAGACGGATAATGACTCGAGTTGTTTCTTTGGTGAGGTCAGAGCCCTGGACAGAACGGATTTGCCCAACCACATCTGCGAATTTAAATATCAGTTATGATTTCGAAACATATAAACCCAAATACAATATGATAATATACTTGGGAGTTCTAGGTTTGTGTTCGCAATCACTTGAAGATTGTCGAACAGTCAAATCATGACAAGAGATTGATCTCAGGAGCACTTGTGATGACTTTATCAATAATGGTTGGTGAGATTAAACGAATAAGGAATGAATGATCAGTTATCTTGTACATGCTTGAGCACCTAGCAACCTCAAAACGATCGACTTTCACAATGGAACCGACTTTCAAAGATGACATGTAATGATTAGGACGTCCGGCGGGAATAAACCCATGAATCACATAATCTGCAAATAATATTATTCAACAAAGAATCAGAAAATCAATTAAAAACAATTATGTTAAATAAGTGTGATAGATCGAAGATTAACTTACCTTTTCATCAAGGAAGAGAACCGTGATTCCCACAAACTCCATGTCTTTCTTGAAGTTCAGGGAATCCCAGAAATGGAGGAAGCCAGAGGCTATGCTCTGACTACTACGACCAAGACGGAGAGACTCGAAGGTTGAATGACGGACACCGGGACGCCGGTTTGAGGAACTGGAGAGGCAGAGAGAAACATTTTCTAAAAGATGGTTAAATCTAAGAGGAATCAATGAGTTTTGTGGAGATGCAGATCGGGTTCATCAAAGATGAGAATCATATATATATGGTTTACAGAGGGACTATAAATCAGGAACATTTATGATCAAGCGATTTAAGATGGAGAGATGAAGAGTTCACCAGTGAAAAAAATAGATTACGAACAGATACACGGTGCAATTCTGTAACTCAGACTTGTCTGAGACAATGATGAAAAGAACCATAACTCATGTTAAACGACGACAATTTAATTTGGGAAAACTATAATTGTTGCAAACTTAAGCTTTTTTCTTATAACGTGATGAATCCCATTTAAAAATGAAATTCATAATACACTTGTAGGCCCGACCCTCAGAACAAGCCGAAGAAGCAATGGCTTCCGGCCTTCATTAATATATATTAGTTTCGGACATCAATGTACAAAGTATCATTTAGTTTAGTGATATAAATGTTGGTGTTTATATCTTAATAATAACTTGGGTTCAAACCATGTACTTGATATTTTTTCACATTTTTTAAAAATAGGATCCACAAAATGCTGATGTAGCACGCTGGCGAGTAACCAAACCGTCTCGTTATAATGTAGACTGTTAAAGTACAAGTTGGTATAGTTTCTATAGCACATGTGTCTCGTGATCTCAACCAACCAGCCTATTATCTAGCATAACAAGGACCACTGTACAATTGTTGTTTACTCAAGCTACGCTTTACCTCCAAATTGGTTAACACTTAACACTAACACTATATTATAAAGTATAGGTCAGATTATACACTATCTTATTTTGATGGATTTCTAAGTACACGTAGAAAAATCCCAGCAACGCAACCAATGATTAAACCGCTAAATATATAGAAAACTTAAAATCATCTAAACTCTCTAAAATTCAACATAAAACTAACTATTTTATTTACTATAGTGTTACCAAATTAAAATACATACTTTCTCTATATCATTTAGTTGATATTTTAAATTGATATACATAAATTAAGCAATTGCTAATTTTATAAACTTTATCTTGGTTACATAAAATAATTAAATATAATTAAAAATTGCAGTATTATTTAGTTGGTCATAAATACCTATTTTGCAATACTTTTTAAAAACATCAAATAAATTGAAATAGAGGAAGACTAATAACGTGTATATCAGATTATATACAAATCAAAGTTGCATTTAACCTATATCATCGAATTTGCTAAATGAATCTAATGGAAGTTTGCAGAAAATTTGATAAAAATTAATTGTTATTACCATGTTGAAAAGTCAACACAATGTTCTGTAATAAAAGCAGGACAAAAGACTCGCCGCTTGAGAAGCTGTGGCACAAGACAAGGGAGAAAAGCGAAAAAAAGAAAAGAAAAAACTCGTGCAACATGGCTGAACCAACTCAGCCGCTTCTGAACGATTCAAACTCGTCACCGCCGAGATCCCTCGACGACACGATCGAGAGTTACATTGGAAGCTTTGGGTGGGCCCAGTTCCTCCAGGCCACATTAGTCTCCTTCTCAGGAGTTTTCGACGCTCAACAGACATTCATCTCCGTCTTCACAGACTTCGAACCCAAATGGCACTGCACCGAGTCGTTCTGTCACGACTCCATCTCCAACATCTGCATCCTTCCCAAAACCTCATGGTCCTGGGACTTCCCTCCTCACGTCTCCGTCATCTCCGAGTGGGGTCTCCAATGCTCAGGCTCGTTCGTCAAAGGCTTGCCTGAGAGTTCCTTCTTCGTCGGGTGTTTAATCGGAGGTTTGATTCTCTCAACGTTAGCAGATTCTTCTCTCGGTCGTAAGAACATGCTGTTTCTCTCCTGTCTCTTGATGTCGATATCAACGATGCTTACGGTTTTCTCGCCGAACATCTGGGTTTACGCTTTTCTCCGGTTCGTTAACGGGTTTGGTCGAGCGACGATCGGGACGTGTGCGCTTGTTCTCTCGACGGAGCTTGTCGGAAAGAGGTGGCGAGGACGTGTCGGGATCATGAGCTTCTTCGGCTTCATGCTTGGCTTCTTGTCTCTCCCTGCCATGGCTTATATGAATAGAGGGAACTCGTGGAGGATACTCTACATCTGGACCTCGGTTCCGACCATAATCTACTGTGTTCTGGTTCGGTATTTCGTCTGCGAGTCTCCGAGGTGGCTGTTCGTTAGAGGTCGTAGAGAAGAAGCCATTTCGATTCTCAAAAGAGTTGCTTCGATTCCTATGAGTGATGGTACCATGAGCTTTTCGAGCTTACCAACTGAGGAGGAAGACGAGAAGCCTAGTGTTAACATCTACGCGGCCATGAAGGTGTTGGTGGAAAAAAGATGGGCGCTTAGGAGATTAACCGCGGTTATGGCGGTTGCGTTTGGGATCGGTTTGGTCTACTACGGGATGCCTTTAGCGTTATCCAATCTCGATTTCAACGTTTATATGAGTGCAGCGTTTAACGCGTTGATGGATTTGCCAGCGAACCTCATAACGCTTTTCCTCGTGGACAAACTCAGCAGGAGAAACGCACTCATCGGGTTTACGGCCTTAGGAGGTGTCTCGAGCGTTCTCATATTCGCGTTACCGAATATGAGAATCGGGAGCCACGGGACGTTACAATTGGTATTAGAGCTGATCTCTTACTTTTGCGCGTGTTCGGCTTTTAACATTGAGATGATATACACAATCGAGTTGTTTCCGACATGCGTGAGGAACTCGGCGATCGCAATGACTAGACAGGCATTGGTGCTTGGTGGGGTTTTCAGCCCGATTATGGTGGCAGCTGGTCGGAAAAACGGGTTCTGGTCGTTCGGGTTGTTTGGTTTAGCTATAGGCTTGCTTGGTTTGTTTGCCGTCGCGTTGCCAGAGACTAGAGGGAGTGATCTATGCGACACTATGGACGAGGAAGAGTGCAAAGATCGGCAGGGTAACAATGATATCATTAGTAGTGTGATTGCATGATATGAATATGGTGAAGATTTTTGAATGCATGTAATGTAGATTTAATTATAAGCACATCATTGTCGTTTTATGTATAATCTAGCTTTAATGTTAATGGAAGATGTACGAGTTATTTGAAATGATTTTCTATGATCTTCGTTCCAACTTCCAATCCTGGGATGAATACTATTAACTGTAGTTATTAGTGGTAGTTGGCTGAAGGAATATATCATCATAGTTCGCCCTAGTTTCAAAACTCTCTCAGAGCGCGAATATCAAGAAACCGCGCTATTACCATTTCATGACGCCGGCGGCGTCCTTGGCCGTCGGCGTCGGGCCAGTGCTTACCTTTCTCTCTCTATGATTCTTCTCTTCTCTGTTTTGATCATTTTTTCAAGCTTCTGTTTTTTTATCTCCGTTGTGACGGTCGCTTTGCTTAACGCCGGAACTTCTCTTTGGAGACTGTTCGTCAGAATGTGCTGGCGACCGCTTCGCGGGACTGTTCTTACCGGATTCGGCTCTCTCTGGGGGACTCCCCTTCACACCGTGCTCCGCTCTACCTTCAACCACCGTGTTTATGCTTCAAACCCATGGATCTACTTCCCAGAGTCGTATCCCCATGGGTCTGCTCCTCACTAGCCAGATCCACCTTCATCTCTCGCTTGCTGTCTTCCTCGGGTCTCCGTGGTGTCAACATCTTGTTCAAGTCTCGTCCTCGTCTCCGTCGCTACTATCAACACTCCATCTCAAACCGACATTTCTTCTCGGAGGCAACTTGGCGTTGAGGATGGAAGCTGCTGGCTTTCTTGCTATAGGTCCGCTAGATCTGTTATTTTCAGGGGATTCCCCTTACCGTCTCTCCCCCCCCCCCTTCACCTCCACCCACAAGCCATCTCCACCGCCTTCACCATCTGTTCTGGTTCTGAAGCATCTCTTGCACCTCCGGGAAAGTGATAGCTTCTGTCACGCTACTCCGCCACACGTAAGCTCAACACCAGTAGATCGGAGGTCACCGGCGTTCCTCCTCTCACCGAACCAAAACCGTTCGTTCACCTGGCGCTACATTGAACTTGACAATCCAACCTATCGCCGGCGTTGCTCCGTCCATTTCGAGCTGAGCCACAAAGTAATGAGATTGGGCCTGGTGGACCCAACAGTTCTTGATGATTTGTTAGTCAGCCCAAAAGTTTCACCGCCCATGTTATTGTGGGGGATGTTGATATTTTTGATCAATTTTCTAAAGATTTCCAGTGGATTCATTGGGATTTTTACCGAAACATACTTGCACACAATGTGTCATCTCTCTTTTATGAAGAAGTTACAACCTTTTCATTCACCGGTGGACTCACCGGGACTTTCGTCTTTATAATCATTAGCATCCTTTTCTTCAGAGAAGCGATCCGTCTTATCCCCAGTCTCCTTTTCAATGAGTGTTTTTCCTCTAAACGTTAAATGGAGGTGTATGCCCATATCTATAATCGTTTGTCTATCTTGTGGAGCGGTCCGTTCGGAGTCTGAAGATGCAACGGATTTCGTTTCGACGGTATTCCGAGGTGCGGATTGGGTATCAACGTCACACAAAGTGACTATCTCTCAAGTTTCTGGCATTGCCATGAAGCTTGCTTCGACGCATTCGAGTTTTTCTCTGAGTTCGCTGTCAACCTATCTTAGAGGTTTTTCTATATCTATCGCTTATGTTGTATCGTCTTTTGTTTGTAAAGTTTGTTTAAACTCTTTTCTTCTTTGTAGTTTGAATGTTTAAGAATTAATGAAAATTGTGTTACAAAAAAAAAAGTGGTAGTTGGCTATGTTAGTAATAGTGAATGCGAAGAACACAAACCATACATTGTCGTGAGGGGCGGTCCTGGATGCAAGCTAAGCAAGCATTGGCTTGGGGCCTTTTCCATATTAATTATTTTAGGAGCCAAATTTAATCAAAACTTCTGTTGTAATCTGGTGGTATTTATATTTTCTTCTCACATCCTAAGAGCATCATTAACCCTATAAACTCTTTTGGATTTCTTAATGAATTATTTAATAATAAAAGTTAGTTAAGAAATTTAGTTAAGAAATCCATAGATTTTGTACTCCATTGGGGAGTTTTTTAATTAAAGGTTCAAGTTCTTTATCTAAACAAAGGTAAGCTTAACTGTAAGAATAATATTCCACCTGAAGCAAAAGAAAGGAAGCTAGAAAGTATCAATGTACTTGATTGACAGTGCGATGCAAATGGATAGTTGATGACTGCTCACAATGTACACTGACTATATCTGCACCGGCTTTGATGAAATCTGGTACTCTCTGATCCGGCTCCATTATCATCTAGTAATGGAAAAATCTCAAAAATCAAAACCTGTCTTGGAATATCAATAAACCAATAAGGAGAGAGAGAGAGCATTACAAGATGAACATCCAAGGGAAGATCAGTCACAGGGCGCAAAGCATCAACCACGAGAAGTCCAATTATGATATTTGGAACAAAACGACCGTCCATCACATCAACATGGATCCAATCACAACCTGCCAACTCTACTGAAAAAAAAAGCAAACACCATGTGTTCTCCTTCTGAACAAAAGCCAAAGTGTGTGACTTTGAGGATAACAATTAATGCAAGACTGATTCTTTTCAACTTATACTAATGTTTACACTCAATCATATCCACAAACACATTGAAAGGCATTGACTTAAAATAACCAAATCATCTAATGATGAAGTACCTGGAGAAAGAGAAGGAAGTGGGTTGGTAAAGGAGCGACCTTTGAGGCCTAAGACCGAACCCATTGACTTGGGTTGACGATCAACACAACGAAACAGAGGATGAGGTCGACATGTCCTTATTTTCAGACAGAAACTCAAAAGAGTTTGGTGGGTTTAAGAAAGAGCTTAGGTTAAACCCATAAATTGTGTGCTCCATGAAGCTCAGAGGAATGATGATATGTGTATTTTGAGTGGAATAGAACCTTAAGTTTAAGTTTGAGCTGATCAAATTCTTCATCATTGAGGATCGGATTTCCAGAAACACAAGCCATTGAAGCTTCCAAGAATAAACGAGACATCAGAACCTATTGTTCCCTGTACCCAAACCAAAGATGAAGCCTTTACCCTAAGAAACCAAAAACAAAAGACTCTCTAAATTCAGAACCACGTCTTCTCCTCCCACTTAACCTTAAAGGAAATACCAAAAGACTCTCTAAATTCAGAACTTTCAACAGCAAAGGCTACAACTTTAGGCTACAACTTTTGGGGAAAAAATCAATTTAAGACCTGATTGCTCTCTGGTGGCTTTTGGAGGCAATAAGAAGAATCTTTTTCTCAACGGAACTCTTCTTCCAGGGCTGAGCTGAGACCATTGAGTCCTTGACGAAGAGAAACAAGTGGTGGGTTTACGAGAAACGCGGAGAAGAGTGAATGGATGACTCTGATCTTCATCGAAGGGAAACTAATTGAATTTTTATCAACAGAAACAAAAAGAAAAGATCGGCCTTTGTCGTAAAAGACATCGTCGTCTGAGAAACCAAGAGAAAAAAAAAATCATGTTTCATTGTGTGTTGACACGTGTGATAGAAACCCCTCTAATAATCGGTGTCCAAAATACTCAACTAAGGATCGGTTATAGTTTAATTATTTACTTTTGATAGTCTAAGGTCATAGGTTCAAACATTCCCCAAACTTTCTTTTTACTGTTTCTCAGCATATTAATTATTGGCCTAGATATTTTCGGCTTGGGGCCCATCATTCTTCCGGCACGGCCCTGATTGTCGTACGCTTGTTGGTAGTGGTAGATATGCTTTCATTGGTTTTAAATGTCGAAAATCTATTATACTATAAAAAATGTTCTTTCATATGTCAACTTAATTTAGAAATATCCAAGATATAAGAAATTGTACTTTTTGTTATTCATTATGAATTCGAGTGTGTTTTACGTATATTCGTTGCATATGTATTCATAAACAGGGTAACTTTCATATGTAATAAAAATCAATCTGTATGTATAATATTTGTATATAGATCAAGTCTTGCACTTTTTTGTTTCAAAAAAAAAAGATCAAGTCTTGCACTCTCACGCCGCTCTGGTTCTCTGATTCATATATGATCGCATTACAAAAAGATAGAGCAGAGCACACCACCACCAAATAACCCCTTTTCTTCAGGCAGAAATAGATAGAGCAGAGCACACCACAAGTCATAACCGTTGATGTAGCATTGTGCATTAATGATATGAGTTTGTATCTGAGGTACAGTGTATGCACGGTAGTGTAAGCTGGAAGAGTATTGCAAGAATAATACAGGAAGTAAACGTTGTGGGTGGCCTCATTATTCCCATATGGGGAACCATTGAGAAAGCTCTTTCCAAACAAGTAAATCTTTGCTAAATTTCTCTAATATTCTTTTTTAGTTTTGGCCAGAAAACTTAACAGTGGTTTCGTTTTGTTTGCAGGCACGTCAAAGTCACACGCATAGAGACTACAACGGATAATCAGAGAATAGTGGGACTCTCTATCCCAAATGCAGCTGTAGAAACTGTATTACAAGGTATTATCACAAAAACTTTTCTCATGTAGTTATTTTCAAAAAAAGTTTTCTCATGTAGTTTCCATCTTGAGTATATCTTGAATGATTACTTTGGCGATTGATTAGTGTCGCTTTGTTTTCTTGCAGATTTAGCATGGGTTCAGAAGATAGATGATTGAGACAAAAACAGTATTTCTTGTCCTATTTGTAAGAAGAAGACATACACCAAGTCCAACCCTCCAAGCTCTGCAGCCAAGTTCCTCCATGCCGATTCGTATTTTTATTTATTTATTGTTAAATTAAAGGAAAAAAGAAATATTTTGTCCAAAAAAAAAAAAAAGGAAAAAAGAAATAAAGATTGGCAAGACCGTCTTAGTTTTATTTTTTAACACTAGATAATTATGATATTACAACTATGTGAAATATTACAGACGATTCTACTGCCGACAATTCTACCTGCCGTTCGAGGATTCACGTCTGACTACATCACCTGAGCCGTCCTATGGGATCTATGCTTGACGGGTACTGCTTGCGCCATGCTGCAGATATTTTGTAAGTCTTTTCTCCTTTAATTCGTATAATTCCGCCTTATCCGGGAATTGAAACTCAGACCTCTTAGTGTAATGAGCCCCTGGTGAAACCAAACCGTCTTAGTTATTTTATCAATTCTTTGATAATTCTGAACTTTATAGGCTTAATATTTTCTTAGTCTTAGTATCAGGCTTGTATATCACATGGTAAATTGGCAAGAAGATGTAAGATTATTATCTAACAAGAAACTTCCTCTGCTTTGGTCTTAAACGTTTCCTTAGTGGACAAATATGATATATGCATGTCCAAAACATACAAAGTTAAGAAGTTAAAAGAATATTTTTCTCAGCAAGCACAGTTCTCAGAAATAATATTTGAGAATTTAAATAAAAATAGGTAAAAAATTTAAAATAACCAATGGACAATGAACGCTTGACATTCAAATCAAAGTTACAATAACATAACAACAAAGAAATCAGATAACTTATTCAACACGTAACTCCACATACTTTGTTGAGTACCAACCCTTAACAAATAAACGGAGCATTCACATACTCATCGCTACAATACAGCCCCGGTCGTTGAGCATAGCCCTGTTTCTTAAGAAGCTTTCTTGCTTTCATAACAAGTTCCTTGTATGTAATCTCACTTTTTGTCTCCCCAAGTATGATCTGCACAGCATTACTAAATGCTCCATAAGCCATCTCAGGTTTCCCCACAGGACTTGCATCCGCGGAAGTTTGATCAGTTTGACAACCACTTATGAGAATACCATTATCAGCAAGAGAACCATTGCTTGCACCTGCATAGACATCTTGCTTTCTCTCCACATCTGTCTTCATCGCAGGCTTCGCATACTCTTCATCATTGTTCAGCTTGTGTTCAAGAAACTCTTGAGCTAGTTTCCCAACCATTCCCAATATCCCACCTTCACTTTTGCCTTCTTGTAGCTTCGTTAGAAGCACTTTCATGAACTTCTTCACCTTTGGAGAAGCATCTTCTCCAAACACATTGAAAAGTGTTGGTCTGATTTTGCCAACTTCGATGTCATTGTTACCGGTGTCATGCTTGAGGATATCGATTAGGGTTTGTAGAGGCAGAGATTTGTTCACAACATGGACTTTTTCATCATTGTCTAGTTCAACCTCTTTAACCTTGGCTTCTTGTTTCTCATCTTTGTGGTGAGGAATGTGGATCCCTTTAGATTCAAACGCTTCTTCTACAGCCTCAGTCACCAAGTCTTTGATTCCAAATCTTGAAGAGGTTCCAGAGTCTTTCTTTGACTTCTTCTTATCCTTCTTATCCTTTTTATCCTTCTTATCATTTTTATCTTTCTTATCCTTCTTTGTGCTCTCTCCTATCTGCTCCTTAGCTTCATCAATGAGCCCACCACTGTGACAAGAGTCTGAGATGATTGTAATCTGTGCATCTTTTGGCACCTTCTTCACAAGCTCCCTGAACTCATCATCTGAGAATAGAATCACCACATAAGAATATGCATATGAAAAAGAGTGAATCTGAAGCTATATAGCCTATATGCAAAATATTTTCTTGAGCTGAAAGAAAAATTGATGAGAAATTGCATTTGATTTTTTTTTATTACTTAGGAGAGTCTGAATCTTTAATTGGTATATTACTTAGGGCGAGATTCATACATGTAATTTTTTTTTTGTATCTGACTTTAACCAAATAAAAACATCAAAACCATGCTTCAGTTCATCCAGATCTCAACCTGAGATTGAATCTGAAACCCTAAGCAATTTATTCCTTTAATCATCTGCTGATAAATTCGAGAATACTTTGATCCCAAGAAAGATAATGTTCATGAAGCAAACCATTTCAACTACAATCTAGTTTTGTCACTTACCGGTAATAAGATTCATATCGCAAGGAACAATACACTCATCATAACCAGTATCATCATCTTCCCCTGTCTCAGCCGGCAACCTCGTCCCATGTCCACTGTAATGAACAACGAGAACATCGCCAGATCTAGCCGACTCAACTAGATTCAACAACGCACGTCGGATGTTCTTGCCTGTAGGTTTGGTGGAAGAGTTGTCGGTATCGATCAGCTCAGTGATGTTTCTCTCGGAGAAACCGAACCGATCGACTAGGCATTTGTGCATCCTCTTAACATCGTTGACGCAGCCTCGTAGCTCCGCCTTGGTTCCAGGGTAGTTGATTCCGATCAATACTGCTTTCTTCGCCATCGATGATACCTCAAAAGGTCCGCTTCACAAAATAATTTTGTTTTTGATTTTGATCGTGAGCTGTTTTTCCTTTTTTAAAGATGATGATCGTGAGCTGTTACAATACATCTCGTCGTTCTCCATGGTTTTATAGTAACGTTTATTGCTTTTTCTTTGGTCAAGATACTAATGTTGATTACTATTATAAATTAAAGAAGCCTTTAATTAATAACGTTCCATAAAAGAATAAAGATAACTTTTTTCAAATTTTTAATATGAACTATTGGGGATGATTGGAAAGAGCTTTAGCTTTATATTTTTGCTTTAGAAATAAATCTGTAGATTTTTTTTGATGTGGGTGTAGATAATTTTGATGTCCAATATTAGCTGTATGCTTAAAAAGATTCAAAAACGTACATATAAATATTCTAAAGAAAAATTAAGTGCTCTAGATTTTCCACAGCTAAAAATAAATAAAAAGGAAAGAAAAATCTGTAACTTTAAAAAAAATTTACAAAGCATGATTGGCAAAATTTTGGACTGTAGAAATAATTTAGGTTGTAGAGAAATCTTACATCACTTCTAAAACACTTGCCAATCAACCCCATTATTTATTTAATCACGATTCCATTCTGTATATACTCACTCTGTTTCTAAGAGATAAATGTTCTTACAAAATATTATTTCAAAAAATATATGTTTTATTTTTACTAAATATATTTTATTAGTTAATAATGATAAATTACAAACTTCAAAAAAACACTTCTTGAAATCTTGTTGGTGTAAAATAATTGGAAATTGATAAACATAAAATAATAGATTTAATAACAAAATTTAATATGTGTAAAAACATATAAACTTACATCATTTAGGAACACATGGAGTATTATATTACGTAAATTAGCCTTATAATGTAATTAAATATATCAAATTTGAGATATAAACTATATTCTAATTATTCAAATATATCCAAAATGCCACCAATATTATTATTGGTTTAACCGTTTAGAGAAGAAAAGTAAACGTCCATGGCTTTGTTCTTTCTTCCAAATAAAAAGCTTAAAACGTACAAACATTGTATAGATTGTGAGGAATGGTATGGCAAGACTTTTACGCATCTTAATTGTGAGAAATAAATAATTGGGAACTGGCTTGGCTTGTTGTTGTTGTGCACACCATCTCTTGTAGGCACGAGCAATTCCATGTTATATCATTGATCAGTTAGCATTATCAACGTATGTTTCAACACGTTACGGATTTCCTTATCAGCAAATAAATGGTTGATTTCTTGTGACACAAGTCAGATTTTAACCAAAAAAAACTCAGGAAAAATAGGATAACCCCAAAATAAATAACAGCTTAAAAGAATGTATGGTAAATGTCAATCTACAAAACAAAAGCTTATACATTATTCAAATTCACTTACAATAACTCAAAACAGATAATATTCACTTAAGCCTCTCATAAGTGGTAACAATAGTAAAAAATAAGGCTCACTCAAAAGCAACACAACATTCGATGTCTGTGGGCATCGAACCCTCGGCCACAGGATTAAAATTCACGCGCTCAACCACTGAGCTAAGACGGTTCAACAATTAATAAATCAAAACTATATATAACAAATATACTTAAGCTAGTATAGCTGAAGCCCAACAAGAGGCTTAAGGTGACAAAGAAGAAACTATGGATGTAGCTACACGGTCACCTAGTAAGGTTCAGACAACAATGGAGGATGAAGATGCAGTCTGCTGAGATGATCTGTATCAGTTCGCGAAGTATTACATGAGGTACTACATGCGTGTGTCATGAAGATGGAGCTGAATGAAGACATATGGACGTTTTCCATAAAGAAAAAAAGAGTTATTTGAAGATGAAGTTTTCCATTAAAGAAAATGGAAAGTTGTCTTAAGTGTATTTAAAAGACTTGGAGAGAAAGTTGAAGACGTGGAGAGCAAGATCTGGTCTGCAGGAGGGACGTGCTTTATGAAAAAACCAGACCTCAAAGAAGAGAGAGAGTTTTCCTTGGTGTGTGTTACTGCTTGGTGTCGAAGGACATTCTGAAGCGTGGACTTAGTTTGGTGGCGTTGGAGTTGGCGCTTTGTGTGATGGAATTAGCCATCGTGTGTAGCCCGTGGTGAGCTTCGTGTGTGCTTGGGGGATCAAGCGTTTTGTGTCACTGGTGTGCGTTGGGTGCTGACGTATTTGGTGAAGTACTTCCGAAGAGATGGAAGATTGAAGTCTAGACTCAGAGGAGTTTAGCACGTGAGGTTTCATTGAAGTGGTCTGTAAAGATTGCAGCGGTAGAAGACAGTGTGTTCTGGTGCGCCGGATGGATTTATGCATGCATGCTTTATTCCTAATTTTTGTAGATTATTTACTTAGAAAGAGTGGTAGACACTAGTGTGTGTTATACCATATATCAATTGTAGGTTGCTTCTTGTTCTAAGTCAATGAAATCTAGACGAGGTCCCGGAGATGTAGGAAACAGACCCTATTGACAAATTTTGTGTGTTCTTATTGTCTGCACTTGTTTTTCCTCGCCTCATTTGCATTAACAGAGGAAGCTGAAACAACCATTGAACCACCTCTAGAAGATGTTAAGAACGATGAAGGAGGTGATGTAGCTGCTGAAGAAGCCTCTCATAAAACCAACAGTGGTAACAATTAACAAATAGCTATTTACAAACAAAAAAAACAGTTAACAAGTTGCTGGGGCCGATACTGTCTCAGCATCTGCTACTCCTTCCACTTACTCTACTCCAGAAGCTGAAGAAATGAAAAAAAAATTAGCAGTCGCCAAGTAGAACAACTCATATAGCTGATAAAGCAAAGGAGCAAGAAGCTCTAAGACAAGCCGGAGTAGCCACTCTAGGAAGAGCCTGAGCTCCTTCACCAGGCAACCAAGCTCCTTTACAAGTTCCCTTCAGAGGTCGTGGTTGAGTGGTAAACGTTCGAGGAGGCAATTGAACGCTTACTCGTGGTGGCCGAACCTCACGTGGTGGTGGAGGGGGACAATCCCCGAGCCAGCCATAATCTCTTTTAGACAGTGTTCAAGAAATCACTAGGCCGTAATTATGCTCTGTCTAAAACTAGTGACTAGGCGATTTAAACCTGACTGTAACCGATTTTAAATTTTTAACTAATTTAGATCATTTGAATCTAATAGATCGGATTTTAATAAAAAAAATTTGGTAAGATTGAGTTACCGCCTAGACCGGTTTATAGAACCATGTTTATGTTTCCATCATTTGCAGGCACATTGAAGAGAAAACTGTTGATCGTAGAGAACTCATTTCATATATAATCCTTTTTCTGCATTTTTATTGTTCTCAAGTCTCACTGTAAAAATCAAATTCTTACATTGCCAGTGATTACAAATTGCAAAACACAATACAGCAAAACAATAGAACAAGAAGCCACTCACTTGTAATAAAATCCAATCCAAACCAAAACACGACAGCTTCTCCTAGTTAGTTCACAGTTCCTGTTAAGTCTGTGCCTCCTTCTTTGACTGTATTTGATATCTCCATTGATTTGAAGTCAGCAACCACGTCTGCTTCTTCTTTCTTCTGTAATCAAAGACATTAGAAAGAAAGGCCATGTTCCTCGTGAGAATAACATACATACAACGAGAAAAGGATTCTTAAAAGAGGAGAGATATAAGTACCTTTATCTGAACCGGATGTAACCTTAGCTTCTTCTGAACCAAAACCTTCTCTCTGTTTTCATAAAAATCGAAATCATCTAATATAGATGTCTTTGCTGCATAGTTCTTGAAGATGTCCAACACTTCATTCCCTTGTGGCAACCTCACCTATACATGAAGGTAAAACACAATGAGATGAGTTCTTCTTGAATCACTAATAGATTGTTTTTACCTCTTGTGTGTCTCTGCTATTTGTTACAGGCTTGTTCTCATTGTTCTCTAGTATTACATGGCGTAACTGCGGATTTGGAACATCTTTGATTATGTGCCACTTGACAGGAAAATAGCCAGTCCACTTATCTTGCTGCCAAAACTCCATGCTCTTCTCATAATCCACTCTCCCAGTCATCTCAGCTACACCACAAAACTGACCACTTGCATTCACCTGAGTACAAACAAAACCCATCAGACACCACCAAGATATGTCTCAAATGAATAAATTATACTCTCTATGTTTCATAATATATGATGTTTTATAAGGTTTTTGGTGTTTCAAAATATAAAATGTCAACTTTTACTCTATTGAAAACTGCTAATACCAATTACATTTTATAGTTTTTTATCATTGATTGTTTAATTTATTTTTTTAATGCTATTTTTAGATAGAAGTAATTTTCTTAGTTTTTGTGTTTTATGCATAACATCTTATAATATGAACCATAGAGAGTACGCTGCATTACCGAGAAGAAGAGGAAGACCGGGCACGTTCCACCTTTCTCTGCAATCTTCTTTTGAGATTCTTGATATGCACTGTCTAACTTCTTGTTCCCATTGAGAGTACTAGACCAAACATTGTACTTGATGCTCTTGTGAATGTCGTCTTCGCTATATGATTTTATCACAAAGAACATTGCTTCTTCATACTTGGTCTGAAAGCTAGGGAGGTTATACTGATCCCTTTTGATCACATAACCTACACAGGACTCACATTCTCCTTCAGTACTATTAACATTATCTTTGTTTCTCGCTTTCACCTTCTCTGTTTCATTATGTATTGGGAGTGGAGCATAGCTGCTCTGTAATTCATATAACACCAACCAAACAACAAAGAAAAAGACCAGTCAAGTCTTCTCAGTATATGTGAAAGAGAGAAGAAGACAACAAAGGAAGAAAGATGTTACTTTTCGCGGTGTTTTAGGCCTATCTCCCATGCCATAAGAAGTCTTGCTCTTTGGGTAATAACTGCTATAGTTATGACTTGAAGACGATGTGTTATGTTTCAAAGGTTGGTTACTTGAAGCTACACCATACACATCCCATAAATAGTTGGGCGATGAAACATCCCCATAGCCATATTGGTTCTGATAATATCCTTGAGCTGCATACATGGGTGAACGAAGAGCCTGACTTGACACACTACCCGCGGTTATAGGCATAGAAGTGGGACTAGCATCATAAGATTGAAACCCTGGCATCATGTAGATTAAAGATCCATCTTCCCCTTGCATAACCTTCAAATCAAGATCAAGAAAATGATCAATTAAAAAGCTCGATTCATCGAGTAAACTAATCCTTGATTCACAAGAAACTTATTAGTTACCGGGTACTGAACTTCTGTTCCATAACCATAGTATCCATTATCCTTTGCTTCTCCAACTGAACCATCAAGACCTGGATAGTAGAATCCATAGTAGCCACCATATGGACAAGGCAGGCCCTGATACGTCTCAAGAATTTTGTAATATGGCTCTGATGGGCTCTTCTATACCACACAAAACCAAAACAAACAAGTACAAAAAGACATATAATGTTAATTAACAGAGAGAGATAATGTTCTCAAGAGATTACACAAAAGAAGAAAAAAAAATGTTTTACCATGGAAGTGGTGGAGGCAGTGACCTTAGCAAGAGGATCCACTTTAAGGCTCTTCACCATATCTTCAGTGACTGAAACATATAAACAAACGTTCTCTGAGAAATCTTCCAAGAAACCAATCAATAGACAGAATATATGTAAGTATACAGAATATATGTAAGTATAGAACAGACACAAACATTAGTAACGTGAGCAGATGTCTGAATACTTAGTCGTACTAAAAAAAAGCTTACTACTAGACGTGAACGATATATATACTTTTTTTTATTTTCTTCTTTTTGAAGATAAGACTGTTGAGTCTAATCACAAGAAACAGAGCACTAAACACACATATTATATATACAAAGAATTCAGATAAAGGTCAAGCGCAAAAGTTAAAAGACTCATAAGATTATAAGAACAACATAGCTTCAAACGTGTGTGTGTGTATGTGTGAAAGAAATGATGAGAATCTTTTTTACCTGAAAACAAAGTACAGATACGGAACAGAGAAAAACAGAGATATGATGAGTTATAGAGAGAATGGCAATGGTTGATGAAGAAGAAATAAGAAGAGAGAGGTCTTTTTTTCCTTTTTTCTCTATTTTTTTTTATTTCTTTGTTCTCTTCTTATTTATTTTAGTTGGAATCTATAGTTAAAATTAAAACAAAGAGGTTGGGAAGAGGTACAGATGGATGGTCAAGAATTGTTCACGTGGAATTTGAGAACACTGGCCGTTCGATTAGGCTATATAGACGAAGTTAAAACATGTTTTATCGCCAACTTTTCTATCTGGAACCTAAGGGTATTCTTATTACGCAACTCTTTTCAAAGTGGTCTTTTATAAAAATAATAATTTCAAAGTGCTCTTCAAAAGGTTATAAAAGAAATAAATAAGAATATTAATTTGGCATTAGCTAGGCTAACACAATTAATTTAATTATCTTCCATATGAATATATATATTCTATGGAAAAAATGTGAGGACCAATTCTCATGGTGGGGAAAATGATAAAATGCATAGAATTGTTGTAAATTAGAGAGTTTAGAGACTGAATATTTTTGTATTTATTAATGATCAAGGAGGTTCCTTTATATAAGGATTACAAGATGAAGATAAATAGAAAGTATTCAAAACCTAAATTCACTATGATTAGGAAAACTACTAATACATAATAATGGAAAAATTACATCTACTAGGAAAAGGAAAGGGTTTTCATTTCTCTAAGCTTTGTGGTCGACATTCTCTCTCTCCTGAAGTCGGCTCTCTCTCTCTTCTCTCTAGGGCTTCGGCCGTCTCTCCATCTTCTAGGTATTGGGCTGGTCTTGGACAGGGCCTGGTTAATGGCAATCCACTCTATGATTTATAACACTCCCCCTTGGATGCCATAACCATACAGGATTTGTAGTACACTTCATGTTGCCTCATTAAAACCTTATCATGAAAACCCATTGGGACAAAACCATGATGAAGGAAAAAGAGTACAACACGCACTACTCCCTCTGATGTGAACCTCAGTGTAGGTTTCTACATTCTACGCATCTGGTGCGTGATCTTTCCTGTATATGTAGGAAGAGAGTAATCGGCCAAGTTCATTACTAAGCCGTATCTAGACCACTTTGACCTCTTAGGTCGTTTCTCATGTCTCTTGACATCGAGTGTCCCGGTAAAGCATGTGTGCTAAATAATGTGAACCATATTGTTCTCGGGGATCACTATTGGGTCTTTGCAAATCAATTTTGCATGTGTCCATAGTCTAGACGTGATCGTCTACTGTTAACTTTTTACTTTGGTCGGACAAAATAAGTACTTATGGATAATGTACTAGACATGGTTATCATGAACCTATGTCTCGATCTGGCCGATCCATGTCTGGGTCATAGACCTCGTCTATATATGTCCACTACTTGTCTCATGAGTGTTCAAGATCAATGATCATTGATGTGAGTTTATAATCTCTTATTATGTCTCTGCGGCCGAAACACTCTCATGGATGTGGACATCGATTTCTTTGACTTAGGTAATGCCGTATTCATTTTGCATTCCTATCTTAATGATGGCGTCTCATGACCTTAGTTGATGTGGATCATATCACACGCTAAGTATATATTATTAGGTCATGAATCTCGGCTTTCACAAGCTTATGGACTACAATACATTTGTATCCGGTTGATCTTTTGTCTCTACTAGCCCGTGATCAAGAAGAAGGGCTAGACGCCTTTTAGACTTAAAAGCCGGACGCGTCTAGTAGAAGAGCCAGACGTTCTTTGCTGAAGAGCCGGACGCCCTTAGACGGACAGAGTCGGACATCTTTAGTTTGAAGGGCCGGGGCCGGACGCTTTTGGTCGGACACCCACATAGATTTATTCTATGCCTACTAACCTCTTTTATGTTTAGTATAATCACAAGGAATTTCAAATATATGGGCTGTATTGGATTGTCTTTTATACAACTCCAAGATCAATGATCATGCGTGATCAATTTCTTTTACATACTATATGCAGCTGCTTTATGTTTCAGTCCATGAATCAGCTTAGGAATGAAGTAGTTCTTTCATCTTATCCAGTGATCCATATGCTGCTTACTACATCATTTGTATCTAATTTCTTTCTTATGACCAGACCATTGTCAATTTCGAAAATCTGTAGCAGCATCCACCACATAGGAGTTTATCTCATTATAATTTGTTCATTTGATCTCTGTGAGTACTTTGTGTAACAAGCTATAATCTAATGCTGTTAAGTAAGAAGACATGAACACTCTTAGACCTCGTGATCATGTGCCTTCTCTCACGGTTTCTTTATCTCACAAGATCCATCTATTTCACTAGTTTACCAGATGGTGTTTCTGTATATGCATATGGCCAATACGCCCATCTCTCTTTTAGATACTTTGAACCTCCACGTTTTATCTTTTCTAATCTCTATGATCTTTTATGATTGTATGAGTACTCATTCGTGGGTTCATGATCCTCGTTCATCTCTTTATGTTCAAGTGCTATTCTCTTATGTATCTTTATACAAATTTGTGTGTGTGTCGACACTTTCATGTGGTTCCATTATGTTCTAGACATGATCTATAGATTTGAGATCTTATTATCCAGGACCTTTATTACCTAGTAGCTTGGCGTCCCAAGACTACATGGTTTGGTACCTTAGATGTGTAGCTTCGCAGCCTTTTCTCAATGTCTAGTATGGTTTCTCTTATAATCTCGGATCTGTATTTTATGCACCATTTCTCTATCCGAGATTCCTTTATCTTATGGAACACTTGGTCTATCTTGTATAGACTCTATAGCAACTTGATTATGTCTCTTCTAGGACATTCATTTGGTGCTAAGCTGGTTAGTCATTTCTCGGGTCAGTGTCTGGCATTTCGATTAGCTTCTCAATTAGATAGCTTTGTATAATCTTTCTTTGGACGTCTTAAATCATAATGTATAGCCCGAGGATCTTTGCCAAGACAATGATGGTTAAAACCATTCGTACTTTTAACATTCTTTATCCAGCTTATAATCTTTCTCCTTTAATATTCGGATTCATTTATTTCATGCAATCCGTACCTGGCCACTATTTTATCACCCATGTTTTGGCTCTCGGTCCTTTTGATTTCATGGAGAAAGTCCTATTCTTATATATTCTCAATCCTCTTCTGAGGTTCCATCTTAGACGGCACATGTATGTATGTGGTGGTTTATTCAAAATCTCTTAAGATGGTGTATGTCTGGTTTTATGACCCGTATTCAATCTGAGATGAGAATATCTATGCTCACTTATATTGCCTGATGCATATTATCATTCTATACATGTAAAACATAATGTCTCCAAGCTTATAGACTTTAGAATCTTAGTCTTATAGATAATGGCTTACATGGCCGAACCTTTTATAGGTAATGGCTTACTTGGTCGAACCTTTATAGGTAATGGATTGTGTGCGGCCAAGCCTGCACTATGCGGCCAAGTCACGACCAAATCACGGCCGAGCCGTTTATTCTCATGGTCTCTTCATCCGGGTAATGGCCTCTTTAGTTTGGCAGTTTGTATCATGGCCTCTACGGCCGAGGAATGGTCCTTTATGGCCGAGTAATGACCGAGCCATATAACATGGTCTTAGACCATAGTGGTACACGAACTTGTAGTATTGATCATGGGTTTATCCTCTCTTTAAAATCATTTATATGTTCAAGTAAGATCAGACAAGATAATGAATTCAAAATCAATTCTTATTATATATATATATATAAAAAATCGTGAAACATCAAAGTAAAACATAAAGCAATAAGACAAGTCGTATCAAAATTTAGTCTTTGAGACAATCAGAAGTCTCAAAGTCCATCTGGTCATCTTTAGCAATGTCGGAATCATTATCGGCCTCATATCCGGAATCGTGAACCATGTGAGCCTCCGGGTTCTTGTTCTTCAGACTTTCTTGGTAGAGCTCACATAAGTGCTTAGGGGTTCTACAGTTCTTGGCCCAATGGTTTCTCATTCCACATCTGTGACAAACGGATTTGGTCGAGTAAGACGGTTTGGATATGCCGCCTCGACCACGGCCATAACTACCTCAGCCACGGCCATAATTGGAACCACGACCACGGTTATTGTGATTTCCTTTCCGGTCGGTCGAGTAGTTGTCTTGGTTGTTCGAGTAATTGTCACTGCCTCGCCCCTTGTAACCACCACGGCTATTGCCGTGTGATCTCTTATTGTTTTGGACGTAATTTCACTCGTTGGGTTCTTTCTTTTCAACCTCATTAGGTTCCGGTAATGGTGTTGTTCCAACAGGTCTAGCTTCACTGTTCTTCATCAGGAGCTCATTGTTTGCCTCGGCTAGAAGCAGGCACGAGATCAGATCAGTATATGTGGCGAAGCCTTTCATTTTGTACTTCTGTTGCAGTATCACATTCGATGAATGGAATGTAGAGTAAGTCTTCTCAAGTAACTCTTCTTCGGTTACTACTTCACCACAAAGTCTCAGCATCGAGACCGTCTTAAAAAAGACTGAATTGTACTCATCCACCGACTTATAATCCAAGAATCTAAGATTCACCCAGTCGTTTCTAGCCTTTGGAAGTAACACCATTTTCTGGTGATCATATCTATGTTGTAAAGCATCCCAAAGTTCTAGTGGATTTTCCATCGTGATGTACTGATCTTTTAGACCTTCAATGAGGTGATGGCGTATAATACTTATAGCCATGTACCGATTCTTATCGGTCTCATTGTTTCTCTTGATGATAGTATCATCAAGTCCCTTTGACCTTAGACTGATCTTTGTATCTAGCGCCCACTGCAAGTAGTTATCTCCAGAGAGATTAAGGGCTGCATAGTCTCTGTTTGAGATTTTTGACATCTGAATCACATCATCATTCAAAATTAAGTCTCACAATGTGATCATGTGGCCGCAAGATAATCGACAAGCTCGGCCACAAACATGTCTTACGCATTTATGAAAATAAAGCAATCTAATCGACCATGGTGCGAAACAATCATCAAGCCACACGGCCATGTAGTTCTACTTAATGCAAACGGTTTCAAGATTTTATAAACTACATGCTGGTCGATTCCTTTTAAACAGTATGAATGCAATCCATATTTAGATTCATATGTATGCAAATAATCTTAATCAATTCTAGGGTTTCGATTTAAACATTAGTAGGATTCGATTTTAAGATTAAGGTTTCAAAGCCTTTAGGAATATAAATCGAGATTAAGTGTTTTTAAACATTTAAACATTCAAGCAATGCCTTACGGCCAAGATGAGCCACACGGCTATTTTAGTTCAATTCATCATCCCTGGAATTAGATCTAAGTTCAATTGCAATCAATCAGTAGTGATAAAGTTCGAGTATGAAGGCAATAAGGCCACACGGCCACAAGATGATATAATCAAGGGCTTATCAAGTTTTTAGTTTAAACAAGTCAAGCAATTCAGATTCGAGTTTAAACAATCCTAGAAATCTTTCTAGGTGATCAAATAAAACAATCAAGTTTCAAATCAAACAATTAAAACCGATTTTCCAATTTAGGGTTTTAGGGTTTTCGAAACTTTGATCTTTGATCAAGGGAATTTGATTTGAGATTCAAAATCATTAAGACTTTGATTTTAATTGATCAATAGATCAATCTTAAATTATGGTTTAGGAGATCGGACTTATTCGAGCTCCGATTTACTCTTTAGGATTTGATCTATTTTTCCTATGGCTTTCATCTTTAGAGTTCTGATTTTAGGGTTTCAATCTTTACAAAACAACCAGGTTCGATTCATATTCTCAGAATTTAGGACTACCTTTGTTTTGCAGGTTGTAGAACCGGACCTCCAAGGTGAACGGATGAACCTCGGACGCGAGCTGCGACGCGGATGCGAGTTGTCTTCTTCCTATCGGGTCTCGAGCTGGTTGATTGGGAACTCAAGCTGGCTGTGATGCGAACTGGAAACTGAGGTTGTCTAGGATCAGGAACACCTTAGGGCTGGAGCTGATCGGATGCTGACGAGCTGGAACGCAATTAAGAACAATTTAGGGTTCTTCGGGATTAGGATTCCAAAAGACTAAGACGGCGCCGTGTATTGTTTCTGCGAGTGAGGGCGTGTCTGAGATCAGATCGACAAACGGTTTGTGCTGATGGATTCGACTTGTTAAGAGCTTCAATTTGATATGTGGCTCGTCGTCTGGTTCCTCAGGGTTGGAGAGATCGATTGATTTTAAGTTGCGCCTGGATTAGGGTTTATGTGTGACGTATTTTAGGTTAGGTTTTGTCTCAGGGTTTTGGAGTCTATCGTGCTGATAACGTGTTGTAAATTAGAGAGTTTAGAGACTGTATATTTCTATGTTTATTAATGATCAAGTGGGTTCCTTTATATAAGGATTACAAGATGAAGATAAATGGAAAGTATCCACAACCTAAACTCACTAGGATTAGGAAAACTACTAATACATAATAATGGAAAGATTACATTTACTAGGAAAAGGAAAGGGTTTCCTTTTCTCTAAGCTTTGTGGCCGCCATTCTCTCTCTCCTAAAGTCGGCTCTCTCTCTCCTCTCTCTCTAGGGCTTCGGCCGTCTCTCCATCTTCTTGATATTGGGCCGGTCTTGGACCGGGCCTGGTTAAAGGCAATCCACTCCATGATTTATAACAAGAATATGATTTTGGAAAAAAAGAAGAGAAAGAATATAATATTAGAAAGCACATGGAAAAAACTCTCTCTCTCCATAAACCTCTACAATCGCCGCCACCGTTCCTCCGACGTCGGCCTCTCCGGCGTCGGAGCTTGCTCCTCCTCCCTCGTTTTTTCTTTGCTCCGTTTGTCTGTCTCTCTCCCCCGCTCCGATATGCTCGTGTCTCTGGCTCGTCCGACCCTCTTGGTTTCAGATCTGACCGCGGCGGCTCAGTCTCTAGGAGTTCTTCGGCGTTTTTGGAGTGACGGCGAGGTTTGTGGGATGGTTTCATCAGCCGGAGTCGGCGTTTAGGGTTTCTGCTTGTGAATCGGGAGGTCTTCCCTTTTTTCTCCGGTTCTGTTGCAGGTGGTGGCGGCTCGTGGTGTCGTCTTGGTTGTCCTCTTCCCCGGATCTGTTGTTCTTATGCTTCATGGAGGTGGGAAGTGGTGGCGCTGAGACAGCGAGTTACTTTGACGCGCAAATTTCAGAGATTTCCGGCGTCTCTGTCTTGTTCTCGAGGTCTTCATCAATTCGCTTGCATGTCGTGACCAGCGGTGGTGTGTCGTGGCCTGATGTGTGGAGTTTCTTCTTCTGGTTCTCAGCAGAGGAACGCGTGGAGGGAAGGGGAGGTCTCACGACTGGTCATCGTGTCTTTCTTTTTTCCTTGTGGCAGCGCGCTACAACAAGCCCTTCCTAGAGCCGGCTCGGGTCCTCTTGGTCTCTCGTCGGTTGGGTTTGTGGTTGCTCCTGTTCAGATCTCGTGATTGCTTCGAAGTTTGTGCCGTCACCGGATCCGCCTTTTTGCTCGGTGCTTAGGACGCTGGCTTTCTAATCTCCGGTGGAGGTCAGCCGAATCAACAATGGTGAGCCGACTTGCGATGTTAGAAGTTCGAAGGCTTGGGTTCGGTGCTAGTTGACTGGGGTGGTGGTTCCGTGTCGGTGAGGTCCTCACCGTCTTGCAATGTGATCGTCCGTTCCTGATTCCGGTTTTGCCTTGGTTTTAGGGCTCTCGTTCTGAGTTGGTTTTTTATTGCCGGTTTGGGACTGGTTAAGTCTGGTTTATGTCTATGCCTAGTATCCTTTTTATTCAGTTGTTTAGTTTTGCTTTCTGCTACAAATTACTTTTGTACCTTCTGACACAACCAGAAAATGGTAATTAAACTTATCATTTTTCAAAAAAAAAAAAGAATATAATATTAGATAGTTGAAAACAATGGATTTGACACAGTCTATCTCACTCGGTCTCTCCACATATCTTCCAATCCGAGCGATACCAAGGCTCTAACTGGTGACAAAAAAATCTATAATATAATAGTTGAGTTTTTGCTCTCTCCTCAACGCAGCACGTCATCGTTTTATGGGTCCCACTTTTAAAAAGTGTGAAAAAGTGTCAAGCCATGGCTCGAACCCGGGTTATTGAGATATAAACACCAACATTTATACCACTAAGCTAAATGGTATTTTGTACATTGATGGCCGAACCTAATATACATAAAGGTCAGAAGCCCTTGCTACTTCGGCTTCTTCTGAGGGTCGGGCCAACAAGTGTGTTATTGGTTTCATCACGTTATATGAAAAAAGCTCAAGTCTGCAATAATTATAGTTTTCTCATATTGTAAATTGTTGTCGTTTAACATGAGTTTGAGTTCTTTTCATCATTGTCTCAAACAAATCTGAGTTACAGAGTTGCGCCGTGTGTCTGTTCGTAATCTATTTTTTCACCGGTGAACTCTTCATGTCCCCATCTTAAATCGCTTGATCATAAATGTTCCTGATTTGTAGCCCCTCTGTAAACCATATATATATGATTCTCATCTTTGATGAACCCGATCTGCATCTCCACAAAACTCATTGATTCCTCTTAGATTTAACCATCTTCTAGAAAATGTTTCTCTCTGCCTCTCCAGTTCCTCAAACCGGCGTTCCGGTGTCCGTCACTCAACCTTCGAGTCTCTCCATCTAGGTCGTAGTAGTCAGAGCATAGACTCTGGCTTCCTCCATTTATGGGATTCCCTGAACTTCAAAAAAACATGGAGTTTGTGGGAATCACGGTTCTCTTCCTTGATGAAAAAGTAAGTTAATCTTCGATCTATCACACTTATTTAACATAATTATTTTAATTGATTTCATAATTCTTTGTTGAATAATATTATTTGCAGATTCCGTTATTCATGGGTTTACTCCCATCGGACGTGCTAATCATTACATGCCATCTTTGAAAGTAGGTTCCATTGTGAAAGTCGATCGTTTTGGGGTTGCTAGGTGCTCAAGCATGTTCAAGATAACTGATCATCCATTTCTCATTCGTTTCATCTCACTAACCATTATTGATGAAGTCATCACGGGTGCTCCTGAGATCAATCTCCTGTCAAGATTAGACCGTTCGACAATCTCAAAGTGATTGCGAACACAAACCTAGAACTCCCATGTATATTATCATATTGCATCTGGGTTTATATTATGTTTTGATATCATAATTGATATTCAAACTCACATATGTGGTTGGGAAAATCCGTTTTGTCCAGGGCTCTGGCCTCATCAAAGAAACAACTCGAGTCGTTATTCGTCTCCTCATTGATCCGTAAGAAACAATCAACACCTAATTCTTTATATTACTGTCTATATTGTGCTAACATCAATAATCAAAAATATTTTCTACCCAAGATTTGTGGTCGTCTATTTATCTCCCTTACTTATCAATCTAATTTTACACAAATCTTTATTTTATAGCTTAAAAGAAACAATAATAACTTAAACAATCAAAACACCAAAAACTAGAATCCCAAAAAAGATGAATCATTAATGATCACCTCTCTTTTTGTCTAATCTTATAATTAAACTTCAAAACAGATATACCAAACCAATCAACACAACTAAAATTCAATGACACATACATTGAGCCAGCTAAACAAATACAAACTACACGACCAGCTATTTAACAATTTACAAACTTACTTTCGCAGATGCTTACGAAGAAGACGACAACCAAGATATGTGAAATTACCTAAACAAAAAAAGCAGAGTAAATTACAAATTCTGATAAATACAACTAACAATGATTTTTGTTTACATATTACCCATCAAATAAAAGAGAAACAAACACAACCACACCAGGAAATACAAGAGACAATCCCAACATAAACAAAGACGGCAACAACATCTCCACCTGCTCACTCCTCTTGTCTTATGAAAATAACTTACATGTTCAATATCATCATGTCAATGCTATTGTATTCTTATGAGAAATACATATATTCATTTAAAACCCATTAAGGCTCAAATACTAATTGTCACTCATTTTATAGTTACTTCTACAAATCTTCAAGTATTTGTTTTAAAGGTCCGGTAAAAACAATAAGTTTAAAAATAAAAAAAAACATATAATCAACATAATAAAAAAAATATTATTTAATACACACAACTTACACAACTAAACTGGAAAAAATATCCAGAAACAAAAGGGTACTTTCAACAACCTTAATATAATTTATGTAATCTCAACAGTACAAGTAACAAATTAAAAAGACAAACAAACAATAAGTCTCAATGACACATCAAACAACACCACGAACTATATCAATCACATTACGAACACAATTTAGTCCTTCATGAGTGGAGAACAGTGCATACACAGTTCATCATCACAGCTCTAACCCTATAACAATAAAATACTTGAAAAACATTGATCAACCCAAAACGCAAAATTCACAGCTACAATAACCCAAACAAATATTGAGATGAAACAAAAATTATGTCCACAACTCCGCGCTTGCGCGGAGGCAATGCTCCTAGTAAATGAGAATATGTGATTCTTTACAATTTACACCATTTACGAGAAATATTTATTATATATAATTTCTTAACATTCCTTAACTTTTAAAGAATAAAAGACTATAATTATTCCTTACCAAATTAGAATAGGAACATATTTTCCTCTTCTTTTTTTTCCGTTCTTTCATTTTCTTCTTATTCATTTTATTCTTAGTTACCAATTAAGATTATTATTATTCTTCAAAAAGATACTACAAATAATTAAAAATTCATAAAAATGCTTCACTTTTTCCGTTCACGAAATGGTATTTATATTCATGAACCTCTAGCATTATTTTTGGTACTTCTGAATTATGTATATGATTAATTCTTAAGTGTTTGTATGTAAACAAATTTTAATATAGTCTTCAATGAAAAAATATGAACAAACATAGTATATTTGGAGAAATTTCAGATTTGTAATAACTCTTTTGATATATTTATCAATTCTTTGATTCCATAGATTAAATTAAACATAAAAATAGACAAACGGTATGTAGTAAATGGATTCTTCCTTTGCCTATATTTTACTTAGTTATGTATCATCCTTTGTCAGAAAAATAAAATTAGTTATGTATCATCGATGTTTACAAACAAAATATGAAGAATTCATATACGCAACAAGTGTTGTTTGGATTTTTTTGAAGAATGTCATTCAAAGATTGTAGATCAAGATTTCTTGCCTTTGGCGTGGTTCCATTATTGCAAGCTTAATTTTCTTTTGTATCATTAGGTGCCAACTGGCCCATTCGTATATATGACTGTGTCCATTCAATATTGATACGCTCCCCACCAAAATCCAGAACCATTTCATTATTATCATTTAAAATAGTGTCCACAAAATAGGTGGATATCACAACTCCATAAGATTTACCACCCTACAACTTCAAGAATGAACTCCTAACTTCTCTTCGATAGATTGCGACTAACAAGTAAATTTTGCGTCGCCTTAGAGCACCATCAATGCAGGTGTTTCATGGAGTGCTTGTTGGTGGAGTCCACCAGATTTGGCGTCGATGCTTGAGCTGTTTCGCGGGCCTCACTGATACGTGGCGGTACGCGATTGGTTCGTTTTTAATTTTTTTTTTAATCAGAGAAAAAACCAAAAAAAAAAAAAATTAAACACCTCACTTAGTATGCTAGGGTTAATGGTGCTCTTACATTACTTATTCTAGAAAATAAAAAGTATTATATCCATCTATTATATTAATTTAGTGTCTTATTTTTTTATCTATTTATAAATATTGTCATTTAAGTTTTGGACATGTTCATATTTTACTAGAAACAGATATTGATAAAATCTTTTTGAAGTTCCTTTAATTTACTTTCAATATTTCAAATGTCCCACTCCTATTTTTATGACTAAGTACTATACATTAGTAAAACTTTCACCATTTATTTTCATTTAACACCTATCAAAATTTCATGGTATTTAATTGTTTCTTATTTATTCTAGCATTTAAACTTTCCAAAGCCTAATATACATCAACATTGCTTCAATTTTTATTATTAATATGAATCTACGATTGGTAAATTATATTTATACAACTATACGCTTTTTATAATATAGTTAACCTTTAATATTTTCATAGCTACAGTGCTATATAAAGATATAAGTGCTATAATATGTGATTTTAATTAACACATTTTACTCAGATGTGGACTAACATATTAGATCACATATAACACTAAAATGTAAATCATATATTTAAAACGTTTAGGATAATATCAAAGTTGTACATTTATAAAAAAAAAATATCCGCACGGATGTGCGGGTTCAAACTCTAGTTAGTATTACTAGATCTTTTTCCGTGCTACGCGCGGATTGTCTCTTTTTAAATTGTTAAATTTTTATTTAAAATTTTGTGTGAATGTTCTCATTTACCCAATTTTAAAATCTTGTTACATTTATGTAACCAAAAATTCATTATAGTAACACCACTAAAACAATAAAGATAATATAAGTAGGTTGGAATTGTTCTTCTTTCTATTTGTGTTGAATTTTTGCTTAATTCTTACGTGGAATGTTGTAATACTATTTTTGTATATTAATTTTTCTCTTAATTTTTTATAATATTTTTAATAATGTCTATAAGTTTAGTTCTTATTATTGTATAAGAAATATTATATGATAATGTTTGAATTATATAGATAAAAACTAATTATTTTACTTAAGAAATTTACTATAAAATACCGCCCTCTGTTTTATCAATATTTTTATTTTAAGATTTTTTTCTATTAAGCAAATAAAATCACTATAAAATCCATTGTAGTTCATATCTATTTTAAGTTTAATATTAATTGCAAAATGCATTATTATCTTATAAATACTTTTATTCATCTCAAACATTATTAGTTAAATAATTGTAATTATTAAAACTACAAATGTATTTAAATTATTTTTCTTAATATGTGTTAAGAATGTCAAATGGCTCTCTTTAATAAATGGAGAAAGTAATATTATTCATTTCAAGTTTGTAAAGAAAATTTATTTTATTATGACAAAATTTTCAAATGATATCCTTATATACTGTGGATATATGTGTCATTGTATGTATTGTTTAAAAGTATGCACACCTGCGTATATGATTAAATTCGAGTACATCTTATAACACACATAAATCAGAGAATATCATAAATTAGTTTACATAAAACATGAATGAAGTTTTTTTTAAAAAAAAAAATCACATGAATGAAGTTAAATACAACTAATCTTTATGATGCGTAAATTTTACTACAACACGTATATTTATTATTATTAAGCAAGGTTTAGAACAATAATAATAGGTTTTTCAGAAACTATATTGCCTGCTTGTAATAGTAATAAGCATGATCACCATCATTGTTTGATGATGATGAATAACAATTTTTATAAACAGCCATAAACACAAAAAAAAAACTGATGGGAATCTTTTATTCTCATTCGATCATTGAAGTAAGCTTTTTGATGTAATGGCTTGAACCAAACAGTGGTAGGTGGTGTTATGATGTATTGGCATTTTGAGAGAACATAGATAGTCTTTACGAAGACTGGAACGCCACACAAAAGGAAAGGTACCTAAAATCAAAACTTTCTAGAGAAGGTCAAGAAGCATACATAAAACCGATACTTTCCTGAGACACCGCACAAGATACTAACTATGAATGTTAAGGCTAGGAGCGAGAGACTCAGAGTGTGGAGTGTTGTACTGTTGACCAAGTGCGTCACCACCTTTCACCATTTGAACAGCAGGCCTAGCATGAATCATAGACGGATACACATCTCCAATTTCCAAGAAGCATGCATGATTAACCGAGATGAATACGATCACGAAATCTGATGAACCTCTGCGATTTTCACTGCTGCTGCAGTGTAGTCTCCTGTAGCAAGGTTACCAGCAGACTGGTGCAAGTCTGCTCGCTCCTTCCTCCTGCCAAAGAAAAACAAAACCAAGAGAGATCGTTCAAATTCAGTAAACTATCCCGAAGAGACTCAAAATTATCCAGCAAACAAATAAGATTATTACTCTGTGTATTGTTTATTAAGACAGTTGGTGATGGTTTTCAAAGTTCTGTACCTTTTATACCATTCTTCAAGAAACTCGTTGTCCTTGTGGTGATCAAACTCGTGCGTCATTCTGACTAAAAGACCTCTTTTAACACACAGACGTTTGACTGTCTCTAGTATCTACACAAAACAAAAATAAGCATATATAAACCATGAAATTAAGAAAAAACGATCTTTCAAATTAAACTAACATGTGGGAAACGTAAGTGGGTTTGAGTGATCATGTCTACAGTCACAGTCAAAGAAAGAATCTGAAAACATCAGCAGAGTGTTTGAAACATAAAACATACAAATTTATAAATGCGTAAGGATGATATGTGTTAACCTTAAATGATGTATCAAAGATAAGCAGATCTAGTTGTCCACCGCCAGATTTTGATATAATTGTATGCTCCAAAGGCGATGAGTTTGAGATATCTTCTATGAGAGTATAAGAAAAAGAATGTGCACTAAGCAATCTGTTACACTTGATGTACTCAGTGCTTGGAGGAAAGCGTGAAACATCGAATATATAAGCCACTCTTGAATCTTGATTTTTTCTCCAAAAAGGAAACCAAGACAGACATAGTCTTCTCCATGCATCACCTACGGCGTAACTAAAGATTGAGATTCCACATAGATGCAGCAGGGAGACATGAAAGAGACTTTGATTAACTTGCTGGAAGTGGCTTCTCATAGTCTTCTTCGATTACTCTCCAACCCAGCTGTTATACTCGCCTAACTTCTTGGCCTTCTTTACGTTTCTTTTGAACCAAATGCAGAACATCCACATCATGGCTGTGTTCAGAAAAGTATAAGCTTGAACGTCTAAAATGTCAGACTGAAATTTCCAAAGGCCATTAAGATGCCATTATTACCTATCCATAGCATATTGGCTTACGAAAATTGGAGTAAGATCTATAACATTGGTATGACTGAATGGTTGCACGGAACAAATATCATCCTAGCCAAGGAGACAGTCATTTGATTGTCTTCAGTGTCTACAAAAAGTAAGCATATATAAACAATAGAAGGGAAAGAAACCCAAACCTTTCAAAGTAAAGCTAGCTTGGGTGTTGTGGGGTTTTTTCTGCAGTCAAAATGAAAGAAAGAATTTGAAAACATCAGCGTACAGTAAACATAAAATAATTCAAATGTATACTGCATAAGAATGATCAAACAAACACGCACTAAGAAATTTGTTACACTACCATAGTCGGTGCTTTGAGGAAAGGAAACAAAGACAGACATAAGTCTTCTCATACATCAAAAATAAAGATTGAGTCTCTACATAGATCAAGTAGGGAGACCTTAGTCACTATTTATGAAAGGCTTAGAGTAACATACTGAAAGTAGCGTGAATGAGGAATCTGAACCTACAAATGGATTCTCATAATCTTCTCCGATTGGTCACTGCTTCCCAGAAATGAAGTAGACGGAATCGCATCTTGGACTATCCCAATCCAGGGGTGACATCACTGAAGAACAGAGCCGCCGATGCCTTCCCCGTTGTTCTGGACGTTTTCTTTGCCATGAATTGCAGGGATTATTGAATTAGAATCTGGGGAAGCTAATAATATCATTAGAAATAATATTACATACCTGTCGTCCATGAGAAGCGGTTCTAAACCCAACAAGCATGTCCATTTCATACCCATTGACTGATGTGGTTTTATGGATTTCTCGTATAAGAACGATGAAAGTGAAGTGTAGAAGTCCGTTTGGAAGCGTTTGTTGCTGCTAAATTGTTTGAGGCAATAGATCGGCCTTTTTAAAGTGTTAATAGGAGGGAAAAAAATAGGGAGGTGGAAGGATACATCTAGTATGAATAAAGATGTCAAGAGCAGGAATCAATGATTCAGAGTGGGTGATTATTGCAAAGTAACGGAGATTTGGAGAGAGTGGAAATGATAGTGACGAAGGAGAAGAGTTGGAGACAATGAAGGAGTAAGGTGAGTTTAGAATGGGTCAAAACCAAATTAGATAAACCCAAAACATTTGGCTACTTGAAATTCAATGTCGACAAAGAGGATGTGGCGTGTCAATTTCAAATTATCTGATTAGCTTGATTTTCCGATCTGACGTGGCATAGCTGAGAGGGCTTTATATTCTTCTTTTAATATTGTTAGATTAGATATCCGAAGCAGATATTGTTTCATGATCAAGCAAATATTTGTCAAACATCGCATAAGAAGCGAAATAAATAAAAATCTTATGAAACTATTTAAATACAATAATTCAAATCCATGGAGCGCTAAAAGAGTTACACGGCGCCACGTTTTGTATTTGCCGTGGCCCAAACGTGTCTGCTTCTCACCTATATGATTTTGTATGTATGTATTGATTGAGTTTCTGTCTTTATATGTGATTACGTAATACGTATGAATACCAAGTTAATAAGATTGCATATGGAAATTGACCAACAAATATAAATAGGGGCAAATCTCCAAAATAGCATCTTTCTAAATTTATATCACAAAAATAGCACTCAAAAACTAAAATGACCAAAATAGCACATTTCTAAGTTTATCATTTGAAAATTTTAATTTTTTTATTTTTCAAAATTTGAAATCTTATCCCAAAACCTCATTTCTCAACCCTAAACCCTAAACCCTAAACCCTAAACCCTAAATTCTAAACCCTAAACCCTAAACTCTAAACCCTAAACTCTAAACCCTAAACCCTAAACCCTAAACCTTAAACCCTAAACCCTAAACCCTAAAATCTAAACCCTAAACCCTAAACTCTAAACCCTAAACCCTAAATCCTAAACCCCACCATTTAACTCTAAACCCTAAGTTTGTGACTTTTGATAAAACATTAAGTGCTATTTTTGTGACTTTTGACCTTGAGTGCTAGTTTGGGAACATAAACTTGATTTAGTGCTATTTTTGTCTTTTTCTCTATAAATAGCTTTGATCAATAAAAAAAATAGCTGTGATAAATGACTTCATCAGTATAGATTTATATTTAACTTTGTTGTTATTCTTGTAAGTTTTTATAAACTGAAGACTATGTTTTAGTAATCTCCATTCTCTTTTTTTAGCAACAGTAATCTCCATTCTCAAGTCTTGAGATGAAAAGGTAGAGGCACTAAAAAAAGCGCAGAGAGAAAAGTATAATCATATGGGCTTAACGAAATACATTAGAATCACTTTATGCTTAATGGGCCTTTAACTGATATTTAGAAAGGTCCGTTAAGGTCACAAAAGGAGGATCAAAATCAAAATGGTTGGTACAACACAATCAGCAACAAGCACACGTTCGTTCTTGAGAAAAATTGCAGGGGCTTCAAAGCTTTTCGAGAGTGGCTTTGAGATGAGGTTGAAGATGATTAGTGGTTGTACTCATATGAACCACGTAGGATAGCTTCCCATCAACCAATTCAAATCCTCTGCTTGTCTCCTTCACCTGTAAATCAAACACAAATACCAAATCAAAAAAATTAAATTTAAAACATGAAGCTTTCGTCGCAGAGAGGATCATGTCTTATAACCTTGGATGCGTTTCCAATAAGCTCACTCTTGAGTGTTATCGTTTGCTTATCGACATTGTAAGCTCCTTTCTGAAAATCAATTATAATCAGAAGATATAAAGTTTGTTTATTAGATGTAAGGGTAATTAGGTCTTTTACCTGGACCTCGACGAGACCTGAGCTCTGAGCTATAACGACTTCAATGGAACCGTCTGGCTTCGGACGAAAGTAACCGCTCTCTGCGTGCATCGGGTCTCCTGTTTCCAACTTCCATGTCTTCTGCGTGTAAGCTATCACCGGCTATACAACAACAACAGTTCGATTTAAGAAGAAAGGTGATAAGACATAAAGTCAACGCAATTAGATCAGTAGGTAAGGTAAGCATTTAGGAGACGATCGAATCGAGGAAACGAAGGAGGAGAGAAATGATGGTTACCTTGCCGGAATGTGAGAAACGGATCTCTTCGCCGTAGCGGAAGGAAGGTATCGTTGGATACTCACCTTCGCCTTGCCCTCTCCATGTTCCCAATAGATACGATAACGGTGCCACGAAGGGGTGTATCGCCGGCGTTTCCGTCGCCATTGGTCTCGTCGATTATTCTTGTTCTTGAATCTCTGATCTATGGACTCTAGTCCGAAGTGGAGTGTGGATCACACTCGCGTAAGCACCTGTTGTTTAGTATATGGTGGATACTAATCTGCTAAAGCAGACCCGATTGTATAATAGGCTTAAACATGGGCCCTAACGGTCAATATATATTTTTAATAGTATTAGTAAAATAATATCTAAAACATTTAAATTTATGAAACATATTTCATATACACCAAATAATATAATAAAACAATAATAATAATTTAGTTTCTAAAATTTAATTAATGTATATATGCTAAAAATTTTAAAAGAATTTTTTAAAGAAAATTAACTCCATAAATTAATAAAATACTGTAATCTCAACATTATTAATTTATATATTTTTACTGTATATCACATCCTAAAACTTCAAATGTTTGATCTAAATACCAGTATACAAAAAATAAAATATTTTCTTAAACATCTTTTTTATTTCTCCCTCTTAATTTATCAATTAAAATATTTTGACATTAGTTTTTCATTTTTTATCTTATGATATCAAAAATACTTTTTTTATGACACAAACAACTCATATTAAATTCTATAACTTTTGAAAGTTCGGTATTATTTTCAGAGCCATTGCACAGAAAATATCAACTAACTTGATAATTTGCAAAAAAGTAAAAAAATAGTAGAAAGTAGAAAGAGAAAGATGATAAAATGTCTCATTAGTCCATTCTCTTTCTTGCATGTACTTTATAACTTAGGTTAGGCTATAATTTCTTTTTTAATGTAATTTTTCTTTATTTTTATCTGATATTTTCTCTTTTTCGTGAGTTTATGAATTACATTTTTTTTAGCATATAATTCTGAATGGTGAGAGAAGGACTATCCGAAACGCTTTTTCAAAGAAGATAATTACATCGGCAACCTCACTGCTTAGCTGGCCAAACATATATATATCATAGACTTGGTTTATATTATGATTTAACTGAATATTTTATATGTTAGGTGATATTTAGATTTAAAATTACCGGTTATACATATAGCTTATACATATATTGTTATATTTTGATTTATCCAGATACTCTACATTTTAGCTGGTATTTAATTTATATTTACTGGCTATTTGATCAGTTAATGGATGCTATTTTGTATTAATTCGGATAAACTAGGCCTGAGCATTTTAACTTGGACCCGAAAATCTGAACCGGAACCGATCCAAAAATATCCGACCCGGATCCGGACCGAATATTTACAAGTACCTTTTGGGTCTAAAATTGTTTTACCCGAATAGACCCGGAACCGAAAGGAACCGATCCGAATAGACCCGGACCCGAAAAGAACCGAGCCGAATAGACTCGACCCGGTAAGAACCGATTTGTATCCGACTTAAAAACATGTATATCTAAAACTATGATATTTTTGTGTTCTATTTTATACATATTATTTTATGATTTAGTTGAAATATCTTTTGTTAACAACATTTGTTATTATTTTGTAATATTGTTTAAGTAATATTAAGCTTTAAAATGTAAAATTTAGAGTTTAAAAATGTTTTATTTTAATTATTAATAGTTTCATTTAAGTTATCTTGTAAAATTTTAGATATATATGACAAATATCAACTAAATTTGATGGAACTGGGTATGTCATGTCTTTTTCAGATCATAAATACCTGAACCCGATCCAGACCCGATATGGACTCGAAAAGTTATGGGTATTTTAATTATAGACCCGAACCGACCCGAACCCGAGAAGAACCGATCTGAACCCGAACCGAAAATTTATAAGTACCTATTGGGTCTACATATTTAGAACCCGAAAGACCCGGACCCGAAAGGAACCGGCCCGAACCCGACCCGAAAACCCGAACGCCCATGCCTAGGATAAACACAAAATTAACTCACTAATAAATCACAAAACATATGATTAGCTTTACATGTTCGGGTAAACATAGAATTAACTCATTAACAAATTAGAGAATATATGATTAAAATGGTTGTCAAGCCGGTTAAGATTTTACTTGACTTTTTTGTTATAGTTAGCCGGTAATATATACTAATTATGTGGACATTGTTATAGTTAGCCGGTAATATACACTAATTAATGATGTAATTTGTGAAATAGCCGGTCAAGATCAGAGACTCTGAGGACCATGCGGGCAATTCTTAAAGGGGTTGAAATGTAGAATCTGCAAGTCTGAACCGATTCATGAAGCTATTTGTACATTTGAAAATATTAGGGCCAACTCGAGAATACCCAAAGGTTAGAGGGCTTGTGTTGCAAAACATAAGAATTCGACATTGTTGCTCGATCTATTCTGTAACGAGACAGAGACGGCGAGGATGAGCACGACAGCGAGGCTTGAATCCGAGCATGACATTGTCGGCAGAACAAAACAACAAAGATGGTCCGGTGATCCAAGACAGACACGACGATTTGCGGTGGAGGTGAAGAAGCTTGAGGTAGAGACGTTGGTGGCTTCGCTTTCAGTCGACCGTGGAGATGAACAAGGAAGATCGACGAAGCAGGTCCACGAAGGCGGAGGGCTAATGCTTTGAACCCGAATGCCTTAGAATAGAACAATAAAAAGAGGCGTGTATGAGACAGATTGCCTTAAACCCAAAATTTGATCTGCTCCACATACGATTTCGTGAGATAGAACGATAGAGAAAATATTTAAGAAGTTAAAATTAAAGTTAAGAAGAGACTCGAATCCGGTTAGACCGAACTAGAAAGACCGGTGAGATTTCGCTTATGGAGAAAGAAATAATCGACGGAATAAACAATGAAATTGGGAACAATGATAGATGAACATGTTTGATTTCTAGAAAATGTATATATCGATTATAGAGCTTTATCCTGACAAACCTTTTCACGCGTGATATATCAATATAGGGAGTTCTTTAAGACGCATAATTTTTAGGGTCGAGACCGTGACATCTAATATTAAAAGGGGAACTAGATTCTGAGGGTATATTTTTGTTTTATTTTATTTTTAGTTTTAATTTTATGTTTGTGTTGTTTTAATCATATTTGTGTTAAATGTTACTTTAATATAATTTTTGATAACTATATTACATATGTCAAATTGCATAACTGTGCATTTGTGAGATATATACATCAGATGTTTTACACATGTATATATAATATAATTAATAAATTTAATAATTAAAAGATATACACATTATAAAATAGTTTTGAATCTATCAATACGTAAGCATGGATATAATCGAATATAGGAGCTACATAAGGAGCTAAATAACTGAGAAATTGAAAAAATCTCTAAAGATAAAATTGTAGTTCAAATAAAAAAAAAAGCATTATAAGCATCTTCAAAGGTAGGATACAAAACTCCATTAACAGTTTGTATATCTGTGTAGCTGGTTGATACTTTGTTCTTATTTAAAAGAAAACTCAGATAAAACAATTCGCTTGTGTTGGAGTTATTTTCATGGTTAATCATTGTTTTCTCTTTGTTCTTACTATTAACTTCCATCCAATCTTGATATTGCGAAGTTTGATTTGCCTTTGTTGAAACATCACCTAAATCATCAGCTTCATGTGTAGCTTCTATGTCTTTTTCATATTTTTTTCTCTCCATCTATAGCAAATATGATTAACATAAAGTTATAAATTATAATGGACAAAAACACATAAGAAACTTTGAAATCCAAATCAATATTATTAATACTTAGAAAATGTAATAATGATTAAAGTGCACATGGGTAACTTTCTATTATCTACAAAATAGACACACATATCATATATATATCACCGTCTTAAAAAATCATTTATATACATGAGATAGGTAGTAAATGTTTTGTCTATAATATTTAAAACTTTAAAACACATTTAAGATAACATTATAAGTTAGAGTTATTATTTTCAATGTCTTGATGATGTTTGATATTCTTTACAGGATTGTATTATTATGTATAGCAGTTTAATTCAGATTGGAGGTAGAAGAACTATCACCTTGGAAGATAATTGAAGAAAAAAATTTCACTTTCTCGCTAACAATTTGAAAATCTGACCTTTGAATACTGGTAGATATTGATGATTGAAGACGTATGAATTGAAGAGATTTTAAATGTTAGAGTATTAAATGGTTTTACAAATAACTGAGAAAAGAGTAGATTAATTTATAGGAGATGAAGAAAATAAGTAAATATTTAAATCAATGTAGCTTAAAACTTGAATGAGAAAAATTAGGAAATTGTTAGTTTATATTTAGACTCCAGAAAAAAGGATATAGCAAAGAAAACTTCAAAACCAACTAATTTTCTATAATAATCTGTCCATATAATTTTTTAATAAAAACATTTGGGGTATTTTGTTTTTATGGTTTTTTTTTGTCACAGAAAAGGTTGTAGTCTATATTTTTACATGGAAATTGATTTGTATATTTGTGTTTGGAAAGTTTAACCAATAGTAATAGCATTGTTTAAACTATAATAACATTTTTTTATGTCAACAAAAAACCTAAATACATAGATCCTGACAATATAAGGCCTTATATTTGCAGTTTCTAGTGAATCCAAAACTTGATTTGATTTTATTTATGATTTTTTCAATTACAGGCCCAAGGCCCAAGTTTAATCATTCTCCGACAATACTCGTTCGACCTTTCGTGTTTCATTCTAGAAAGATTCCAGCTTGAAACGAACACTGCTTCTCTCTCTCTCTAATACCACCAAAAGGATCGTGTCTCAAACTCATGGATCTTTAAAATTCTTCTCCAACCCGTTCAGGTACTTGTAATATCCTTCGTTTTCTTGTTAAAGTATAGATTCTGGGATATGTTCTCTAATTTTGAGCTGAATCTAATAGTTTGCGTAAATTAAAGTCTTTGTTTACAGTAGTTAGAAGATGTGACTTAAGAGGACTCGGTTTATTCCAATGATCGATCTTACCGAAGCTGGTCATCGTAGAGCTATTACATGTGTCTGAAGTATATTTGAAGGGAGCCAAGTTCGATCTACTTAATCGAGAAAGGCAGAAAGCATCATTGGCTATTCTCTGTCCAGCTGTGTGACAAAGAAACTCAATTAGTGTCTCATCACCGACGATTCATCTCAAACTAAATCCGAGAAGCTTCATTTCCGATCTGTAAGTTAACTTTTAAAGCTTTGTTCTTCTACTTAATCAGGATAAATTATGGAAATTAAAAAACTAAATGAGGTGGAATAAGGGCTTGTCTTAACCTTTTCATAAATATTTTGGTTGAAAGTGAAAAGTGCTTTTGAGTAATCTTTGTCCCATCTTTGTTTCAGTAGTTGGAAGTAATGATGATTGGTGAAACATGAAGGTGATCTTGACTCTTCTCATTTATAAACACGAAGGTGATCATATCTCTTCTAGTAATAGTATTGATGTTTTGTGATATTGCCTTAAGCTTCTTATATTTTATGTCTTAGTTGTAAATGTTACAGTAGTTTTACAGTAAATAAAATAACTAAATATTATCTGCTGTAGTGTTCGATGTAATGAAACTCTTGTATTTGTTCTTCAGGACGAAATAACTAAAAGAAGAATGAGCAAATGGAGCAAAGGAAATCAATCAAACCGTTCTCAAAATAACCTTAAGCATTGGCATTTCAAGTAAGTCTCTCTAAACAACTTTGAAAAGGAAGAATAGGTTTAGAATTGTGGAACATAAATTAGGATTGGTAGAACGAACGGAATACAAATGTTAAATGTCTGATGTATGTCTACTTGTGTTATTTCTTGCTTGACTCCTTTAGACAAACCTTAGCAAGAGTTCTTACGTATAAGTGTTTTGCTTTAATGTATTTCTGCTGTGTTGTTACTTGCTAGATTAAATGACTTATACAGACATTTAGTTCAAACGTTTCCAAATAAGTTCAGAGTCTGAAAGTAAAAGCAATAAGTTTAAGAAGTCAAAACACACAGCAAAATAAAAATTACAATTAGAGATTCTGAAAAATCTCTTTGAAAACAACATTCTTTGTCTCCTTCTTAGGCTTTCCTTCCTCGTCAACAATTAAAATCTTCAATCCCTTCTTGGATGTAACCCTGGAGACAGCTACATATAGTTGTCCATGAGAGAATACATCTCTTGGAAGTTACAAACCAACATGAGATAGTGATTGACCCTGACTCTTATTAATTGTAATAGCAAATGCAACTGCAATAGGGAGCTGCCTCCTCCTCATCTTGAAAGGCAATTTCTTATCTGATGGTGTTATAGAAATTCTAGGAATGACCACAGTTTTTCCCACCTTTTCTCCTGTAATCACTTTCGCCTTTACCATTAAATCATCCATCTCTGTAATCTGGAGTCTAGTGCCATTCATCAGTCCGTTTGTATGATCGATGTTTCTAAGCAGCATAACCGGACAGCCGACTTTCAAACGAATGCTATGATTTGGAAGACCAGAAGCCTTGATGGTGTTTAAAAATCGGGAGTGAGAGCTTGGTCATTAAATGAGAATCGATCAGAAGCATCAATGGAGTCAGAGCTTAAGTAAATTCTTTCTTCTCCTGCATGTTACAAACTCCAATATGAAATCCAGTTGCAGAAAACAATTGCAAAAGCCGAAAAATTTCACCAAAAAAATACTATACCTGGTAGTTTATCCAACATGTGCTGGTTAATCTTGTTGACATCCTCATTCGTAGGACACAAAATTGCTCTCTCTTGAAAAAACTTTGGCTCTTTATTCTGCTGTAAAGAAACAACATCACCATACACTGCTCTGCTAATTGATTCTATTGGATCATCTCCATCAGTAATAAGAAACTCTTCTGGAATATTGATTACTACTTCTCCATCATTCTCTTCACCAATTTTTCCATCCCCAACATCTAAAATCCACTCTGAGAATTTCTTTAATTCCTTTGCATCTTCAGCATATAGGTTTTCAGAAAGTAGCCTCATATTCTTTGTCAGTTTCATAACTTTGACATGCTTCCATAAATATGAGGAATTAAGAGAATCCAGTACTATTTCTGCTCTTCCAGCACCATGTATGACAGGTAATACTTGTCTAAAATCACCTCCAAATACAACTACTTTCCCACCAAAAGGTCTCCTGTCCTTGTTCCCCAAAATGTCTTTCATACTCCTATCCAAAGATTCAAAACAGTGCCTGCTCATCATTGGGGCTTCATCCCAAATGATTAGAGAAGCTGCTTTTACCAGATTAGCCTGATCACTACCTGGAATGAGTGTGCAAGTGGAAAACTCATCTGGGTTTATCGGTATTCCAAACCTAGAATGTGCTGCCCTTCCTCCTTGTAGCAATAGAGAAGCTATCCCACTTGATGCAGTGTTCAAACATATTTCTCCTTTGTATCTGATTGCTGCAGACAACAATTTCCAGAGGAAGGTTTTACCAGTTCCACCAAATCCATAAACAAAGAACACACCTCCTTTTTCATTTGCTACTGCATCAACAATCCCGTCATAGATCTTCCTTTGCTCCTCTGTTAGTTTGACAATGTCTCTGTCATGCTCGGCTTTCATCTTCTCCCTATCATAACTCAGCTCATCTAAAATCAACACATTGTCATTCCCACCAATGTCTGGAGCTGGCTTTGGCATATATTCCCATTGATCTAAAGAAAATCCATTGCTCTTCAAAATCTTCTTAATCTCTAGAAGAGCAAACTGTTTTTTTTTCATCATCACTTAAACAGAGATCTACAAAGAAGTAAAACAACAAACAAATTAGACATATAATGTTCCTTTTAGAATGTTGTTTTATCAGTGTAAATAGAGTTATGTTCAAACCTGGTCTGTTTAGTAGCTTTCTCCGTTTATACTCTATATCATCACATAGTAACTCCCATGTATTCTCCCAAACAACTTCTGGCTCTGACAAACTACCAACATGAGCATTATAACAAAAGCATGCCGCATATGTCCTGATGATTCAGTGAAACTCGCCCTCACAAGATCATCAATATATTATTGATCGTCATCTAGTAAGCCCCTCGCGTAGCACGCCTTCTTATATGTAGGATACACAACATTGTTGAATGTTCGAATCTCCTCAAAACATGTTGGACCTCTAACTATGTTTAGCAAAACACGCAAATAGAAAGCTTCTTCAATTTTCCTTGGGGCATAATTGATCCTACCAATACTGAATCCTTTCTTTCTATCGTGGAACTTTCTCTCATTCTTATTCCACGTGAACTTAGTTGGGATTTCTGCAAACGTTAGCTTTCTGGCAACATCACTCACCTTGCACAAGTCAAACCATGTTGTGAACATAGTATTTTCAATAAGCTTGCGACTGGTCACTTTGTCATAAGTGTCATCATCTTTGAAAATAATAATCTGCTTTCCTGGTAAGTGCCACTGCAGTCGCTCAACTGGGACTGATCGATAGTGAATAGGGAACTTAAAAGTCCTCCATGACCCTTCACATGCAGAAACATATCTGAAAATTTATGAAATCAAAATTAGTTCAGTAGCTGATGACATTTAGAAGTCAACAATAGCAGAAAAGACCAAATAGAAATTAACCTGCAGTTGAAGAAATTTTTTATCTCATTTTCCTTTTCAACTTTTACTGTTCCATCAGCCCCAACCTTTTGTTTAGCTGGTCCTTTTTCTGGTGGCTCAACAGTAACAGTGACACGATCTTGACCTTTATTAATATACTTGAATAAGTATTTAATAGAACCAGTCTGATTACACCATTCCACATTTATATGGGCTCGATAACGAAGGGATAATTCCTTATTATACGGTATAACATATCTGTTGTCGCAGTTGAAGCCATTTTTCTCTACAAAGCAACCATGCATTTCACGCCTTCTATAAACTGGAAAGCCATCTTTGTTCACTACCGTTTTCTCAACATGATCTTTAGGATACAGCTTTGAACATTTGCCATTTTCCATGCATGGTGACTTCATATTAACTGCCCCACAAGGACCATGAATCATCATATCCTTTACCACTTCAAACAACTCTGGTTCTTTTTCCTTATCTGGTATTTCTGCGGAGATGATCTTGTCAATGTCATCTGTTGTAGGAAATTTGGATTTCGGATGCATGAATATCAGAATATGAGCATGTGGTAGGCCACGTTTCTGAAATTCAACAGTGTACATTGCTACAATAGAAAAAGAGAACGACATTAGTTACTATAGAAAATACCATATTATATCAGAATAAAACACCCATGTAATAAAACTCACATGCCACTGTCTTTCCAAGAAGCTCCTTATCTGTTAAATCATACATAAGCGAATCCAATTTACACTTAAATATCCTGCAGAGAATATCGGGTCTGTCATCAGGACTGAGTTTGCGTGGCTGAAGATACCTGGTGATTTCAGGCCATTTAGGATTGCATGTAAAGGTTATAAACAGATCTGGAAACCCAAAATATTTGCAGATCGCCATTGCATCTAGATACATATTCTTCATGTATCTTGGTCCTCCAACAAATGTGGCTGGTAACAAAAACCGACTGCCTTGATCATGCATATCTATCTTCCCATCATTTTCAGACTGCTGAATAGAGTCAAAGCTATCTGATCTAAGGCTTTTCTGGTTCATCCTCAGATAGCACAAGCGGTTAGACTCTATAGTTGTAAAAGCATCAACCAAAAACTGTTGGAATAGCCTTTTAGAGTGCAGAAGTGTATGACTTTCCCCATCTCTCTCCTGAATCCGAAATGCATACCACTGTCTCATACTAATATTTTTCCTCTTCAGTTTTGCTGTAGCATCTGTAGGTCTTTTTTAATCCCAAGTCTGAAACCATCCTCACCATATGTAAATATAAGAGGATATTGAAGAGCTAGGTAGGAAGGATGTATTTCACTTATCCGTTTCAGCCATCCTGTTCGCTTTTCTTCCAAAACAATATCTCTTTTATCCATTTCCAAATTGAAATCACCTGGAATTAATGCAGCCACCTCAGATGCAGTAGGAGTATCATATGTCCTCCCGTCTTTCTCACGACTGCTGACAATCCGCATATGGAAAGTAGTCTCTGGATTAGTATTAAACCTATCCCTCGCTGAGCGGAATTGATGCACATATGGATTAACTTCGTTTAGCATCTCAACTATCTTCTGAATGACTTGTTTTCTCAAACTCTCTTTTTTAGCCTTATCAGCAGATTTCTTGTATTTCCTGGTTAACAATGACAATGTACACATTCTTAAAATATCAAATAATATAGAAACATAGGCTATCTCGCAGTACTTATTTATTTAATAACATACCCTATGATGGCGGCTCTGTTTTCAATTTCGTTTTCAGTGTCAACAATGTAAAGCTGAGAAAACTTGGCTTCTTCTCCATCTGGTGGCTTCAAACTACCCATTAAGTGATAGTTTTCTCCTTGAAGCTGAAACATTTTTGATCCACGTCCTTGCGGAACACATCTATCCACTTTACCCCCAAGAGATGTAAAAGAAAAAACCATATTAATCTGCCTGATATTTTCCCGAAAATATCTGCTCATATCATCATCTCCATGAAGCAATCTTTTCAAGACCTCCGGTGATTCCTTTAGTATTGGTAACTGAACTTGACCTAGTCCACAACACATAGAAAATTTTGGTTTCTTGATCTTCCTTTTCTTTTCAATGCGTTCACCATACCACATTTTCGCACCACAGTAGTCACAAATGTAAGTAGGATCACCCTCATCTAAATACTCTGTTAAAAATTAAAAATTAATCAGTGTTTGTTAAAAAGGTTATATTGAAATACAAAAACGAAAAAAATTATTATTACCTGTAGTATTTGATTTTGATTCTGATGGTAAAGTAGATGAAGATTCACCTTGGTTGAACGTTGATTTGGATTCATTCACCGGAGAAACAATATCTTCGAACATGGTTTTAAATAATTCAGCCATAGTCAAAATCCTAGACCTTTGTTCATCTGGTACAGAACTTCTTCCAGTATTTTTTTCAGTGTTACCAGTAGCTACTTCATACGAATCACTATCTTCACTACTAACATCATAACTCTGATCACTATAATCGTCACCCTCCTCTGTATATTAATAAAAAACAGTATCATGTATATGATTGATATGTTTGTTTGAAAAAAATGTGACAATGCGTACCATGTTCATCCTCTGTGTTGTTATGTTGACTTGTTGTCCACACTTTTGAATTTTGCTGCTTTGCAATGTCTGCCTTGGAGAAGGCTGGTAATAGATTAGTAGGTTGAATTTTGAGACATGAACTCCTTCTTGAAATGATGTTCGAGAACTGAGCAGACTTGTTGTTATAATCACCTCCTCATCAAAACGATTAAAGGAAATAACAATATCAGTTGTCATAACTAAACCAAATGGTTATTTAAGTTAATTTTTTTAAAAAAAAATTGACCCAGCTTACCATTACCTCTAAATCTCTTAGAACACTGAGGCTGCTTTCCTTTAGCTTTGTCTGTAAGTGTAAACACAACAAAATAGAATGAATCAAATGCACTTAAATTGATTAGTCACTGACTACAAACCAGACAAACAGTAACACATAAAACTGTAATGGGTTAAGAAAAATCACCATAGTTTTGATTTCTTGAACTTAAGACATTTGATGGATGAGTAAAATGCTGACTACTCCTTGATAGTGATAATGTCGGAGTTAAATTTGAAACATCTTTCAGCACTGAACGATTTCCAATATCGGATTTTGTCCCATCAGACGATTGAGAATCTGATGGCGTTGGAGTTATAGGTTGATGATTTGGTTTCCTCTTCCGTGTATCAGATTCTTTGTTCTTCATGTTTGGTTTTGGTTACTGCTACCGGAGATGTTAGTTTTCATTGAAATCTCAAATAACCATCCTTATTATGTAAAGAGTGTTAGGGTTGCTTTATATGATCGTGGGTTAGCTTTCAGAAAATAAATTTAAAACACCTTGCGTTTAAATTAACTTGCTTACGATGTGAATCATATAAGTCGATATATTTGTATTAATTTGAAAAGATAGATACAATATTTATCCACTTATGTTTGATTAATTTTCATATTTTTTATTTGAATCAATCTCATAAATATAAAAATAACTAAACTTGTATATTTATGTTCTAATAATACACCGCCCATAATTGAAATGGAATAAATTAGAACAATACAAAACTTGTAATATATTATTGGAAATTATAAATATTGGGGTTTAATTTTTTTTATTATTAATTTATTATTATTAATTTATTATTATTAATTTATTATTTTTATTTTTATTTTAATTATTATGTTATTAAGGTTTAACTATAAACGTTAGTTTAGACTTTAGTCTTACAATATTTTTAGAGTTTTTAAGCAGACATAAAAAGACGTAAATAACACTGCATTGGTAATCAAAGTTCAAATAAAACCAAACACTTGCAAAGAACAAACTTACTGGAAACTGAAAACAACAAACTTACTGGAAACAGACAACGACAAACATAAATCATAATGAAAACATAGAAACAGAAAACGACAAACACAAAGCACAATTCCACACTTCCTTAGCCACTTTTGTTCGAGTTTCACTGCTGCTTGAGACCTTTTTCTTTTTTCACAAACACTCTGGTGCAATGTTTCTTTGATGACGAAGTGAGTTCAGTTGGGTCGTTGGTTATGGCAATTTCATTGCGTTTAGATGATGGCGTTGTTACAGAGTCCTCGTTGACTTCACTTCCCATCAGTAGAAATGAACCCTACAATATAAACTCAATTATCAAATAGTTGCGGTCCTTAAATTAAAATTAAAATTTTATATATGAATAAGACAAAAAATACCTGTTCACCACTATAATTTGTAGTTTCAGTTTCAGATGGAGTACCCGATTCTGTGACACCACCAGTCAATAGCATACTTAGTTCACTCCATACTTTACTAACCTTAAAACTCCCACTTTTGCTTGTATGATTGTCTTTCTCAATGAAAACTCCAAACATGAAAGTTTTACCAACCAAAGAAGTAATAGCTTCAGGAAATGAATCAATATCTTCTAGCTGTATAATGAATGTAGAGTTACATAATAAATTACTTGCATCTGTAAAATAAATGTAGTTATAATTAATAGTTTATGAAATAGAGTATACCTCATCAAATGAACCATCGAGAAGGTTGAGAGCAGTCTCAGGCACAATTCCTTGTGCAGTCCAGTCCAATAACATGAGGGTAGCTTCTCCAGTACCATCCTTAACCTTCACATGAATCTTGAACCTACATAATATAATAAACATAATCAAATTAAGTATGCAAATTTTTTGACTATTCATAAAATGTGTTTTGTAAAGTAAACTTACTTTGGGGAGACATCTGTAACTTTATGGTTGCAACCTTCACACCACCAAACATGAGATTTAGTCTCTTTTCCGTTGACTGTTTTCACTGAAGTTGAAAACGGAAGAACCTTTTTTCCCAGGCAAGCATTGCATCCGAAAAAGTACCATCCCCAATCCTTATCAATTGCATAGATTGTGCTAATGATTCTGCATTGCCCAATCTACATTTATAATATATACAAATTAGTGTTTGACAAATAAATCACTACTATAACATATATTGAATCGATAAATATAACCTGAGATGATGCAAGAAGCTCTCCAATGTCTTTCTGAGGGAAAAGCAACCACTTATCACGTCTTAATTCCTTCTCAATTTTATCTTTTTCAGATTGAAATTTTGTCAAAGCATTGGACGGTTCAACCCTGTAAAAACATAAATTAACATAGATTCGTCATAATATTCCTTGAGCTTTATCTAATTTATTAATCTGTTATCAAAACCTTTTCATAAACTCATCTGTCTCCTTTATTGGTGGGTTGAAAACGACCTGAGATGCATCAAACGCATTGGATATCTGAACCTGGTCTGCATATTATCAATAGTAATAAAAAATCAGTAACGCTCTTATTCAAGAAAAATAATAAACACTGTATTATTTTATATAAAAAGAAAATGATATGAGATTACTTCGATAGGTCCCGATTTTAGCAAAACGTATTAGGCATACAACAATTTCTTCTTCAGATTGTTGGCTGAAACTAGGGGTGTTCAATCCGGATATCGGTTCGGTTTCGGTTCGGTTTTTTCGGTTTTTCGGTATTTAGGTTAGTAAAATATAACTACCATTCTAAATCCATATTTACTTCGGTTCGGTTCGGTTTATATACCGTCGGTTTTCGGTTTATTCGGTTTTATACCAAAAAACATAATTCTTTATTTTAAGATCATATTATATGAATTTTAGAGTCTTGTTGTCAACACATTCATTTATTAAAAAAATATTATAAGTTTAAATAAAAGAACAAAAATAAAAAATGTTTCTATCATCTAATAAGATAATCAAATATATAATTAAAATCAAAGCTCAAAATTTTGATAATAAAAATAAAAAAATAAAAAATAAAACAGAAGCACGAAGCACAAAAATAAGTTATTATATTCTTTCATATTTAACGTTAATCAAAGTAATGTTTCTTCTATTAAACACGAAACCCTATTCGTTTATAGATAATAAAAAAATTTGTGAAGAATTTCCACTAATTGTTATCATCAAATTTATAATCTTTATTTCAATTTATTCAATCCTAAATTAAAGCAAAAAGATCAAAAGAAGACTAAGAAAATAAGAAGCATGTTTGCGATGAATTGTTATTTAATTATAGTTCAAGTGTTTTACAAATCAGGACTATTTTATTACTGTAAAAAATATGGTAATAGTTATTAGCAAAAAAATTAACTTATGATTTTCATACGTTGTTATAAAATATATACATATTTACATGTTTCTATTTTTTGATCGGTTTTATTCGGTTTATTCGGTTTTATCGGTTATATACCGAACCATATCCAAATCCTACGGTTTTTTAAAAATCATATCCATTCGGTTTGTATGGTATATACCAAATCCAAACCATATTATCTATTTCGGTTCGGTTCGGTTCGGTACGGTTCGGTTTTGCCATATTGAACAACCCTAGCTGAAACTGTGTATTGCTTCAGCAAACTTTCCCCAAAGGCAGCAAGGTATCTTTTGATCACTGTTGAAAACATATATTAATAGCTTAAAAAATATATGATATAAGAAATACATAAATTAATATATTACTTGATGTCTCTCAAGCTGAACTCGATTTTTTTTCTTTCTTTACCGTGACACTGCACAGTTTCCAGATCTCCCAACTCAAACACTTGTCCAATTACATCTGATATTGTACACATCATATGTAAGATTCGTAAAACACTTTAGAAAAATATAGAAGTAAAAATTTGTATGAATGTATTAAACTAACCAATTAAGTTGGTTGTATCAAGTTTTCCACTTTGAATGCTTTCAAAGTCAACCAAACTAAGGAACATTTTTTCCTCTTGCAGTGTTGAAGGAGTAATGTCAGTGGTGGGAATGAAGACAATCTTGTATTGGTGATTTGTAGTCTTGTAACTACCGCCATTATTAGTCACCAAGAAATTGTCAATGTTTCTCCAAGCACCAACAGGTACTTTTTTCTCCAAACGATCAAAGTATGTCTTCTTACATGATGCATGAATCTTGTTACCCTTCAATATAATAAGAATAAACGGATTAGATAAAAATTTAAAATATAGATGTATTTAGGAATCATTTGTTTCCGCAACAATAAATAAGAGAACATGATTTAGAAAGGTGTTTGCCATTTAGATGTAGTTACGAATAGTGAGAACAAAATAACAGAAAGAATCATAAGAAAGTTTAGAGACGTACATATGCATCAGAGAAAACGATTTCCAAGGTTTCTCCTGAAAGAGGTGTGAACTGCTTCCAAGTATGAAGGACCTTAACTTGTAGACGCCAGGAAGTTCTGTACGGACGAACTTGATTGACAAAGCTGAGTTCCATAATTGCAGTGCAGTTTCTGTAAAGATTGAAGGTGTGGTGGAGTTATGCGTAGACTGCAATATTTATAAGTGCAGTTTCTGTAAAGATGGAAGGTGTGGAGATTTTTCCGGAAATATAGTAGTGGTGATGTTACGTGATTAAAGGAATAAAATACTCAGAAAAGTATTTATGTTCTATCTTTTCAGAAATCATGGGGTTTTTTATTTAATTATTATTTAGGAAATTGTAGTGTTTGTATTTATAATCTGGGTTATAATATTTTCGTATAATGATGTGGAAAATTCACTGAATCATATGGTGACGTAAAGAACTTGAGCAATTTCACATTTTTTTAATTATATTGTATTAAAAAAGTTTGACGTAAAGAACTTGACAAATTTCACATTTTTTAATTTTTTTTTAAATTTTATGAACTTGAGCAATTTCACAATGCAAGGAAAAACAGCTTTTTTTTTGTTATTTCTGCTTATTTGGTAGTAGAAAATCGTGGAAATATAGTGGGTAAGAAACCAACCACGTTCTTTTTATAAAAATGAAAAAGGCAATTAGAAAAAAAAACTGTTTTTTAAACGGACATCACTGTGTGATATATTTGAATTGTATAATACGATACAATTATGTAAAAGTTGGTTTTTTAAAAAAGGAAGGTCCAGTGGCAAAAAAAGTAATATTCCAGGTATGGGTAGGGGTAAAAGATAGGAATGATCCTGAATTAATAATATTGATATGCTGAGTCCTAAAGCTATCCACGTAGGATTAAAAAATCCACCAATAATATAGTGACATCTCAGCAACATTTCAGTCAACTTTTGCCTTTACGTCAATCTTGAACATCATTGATCTATCTCTTTATCTTCTTCTCTACAATCTCAGCTGTTTCTCATACTTAGAGAGCGGCTCAAAGGCTCAGCAAAACTTCTTCAGGTCCAGATCTTAGCGAGATTCCGATTCTTACCGCCGGTAATTTCATCTCTTATTCAATTTTGGTTTTGAATTAAAGAATCTACTTAGATTGTTTCAATTGTAATCTGTTGCAGGGATCAGAAAATCTGAGAGCGAGAATCGACTCTCTGAGGTAATATTTTATCAAAATTGATCTGATTGGAGAATGGATTTGGTCGTGATGATGAGAATGTTTGGATTTGAATTTGAATTTGCATTCAGCTTTACTGAGTGTATAATTGAACATTAGGAGTTGTTTTTGTATTGGTTTTATTGATAGTATGATTTTGCTGATGATTATGGTTTGTTGTTCTCTTCCAGACAGATGTTGGTGCTTTATATTCTCAGCTCAAAGAGCTCCAGAAGAAGAATGCGGACATGGAGGAGCGTGACAAAATGTTGTACTCAAAGGTACTTCCTTTTCTTTGCAGGAAAACAGATCATGTATCTTTTTCTTTTGTATAAAATGTATTGATGATTTTTTTTTTTTGTCTATGGGCTTCAGAGTTACAGTTTCAAGCTTTTTTTGTTTGTCATCTTTATCCATTCCGCGTTTAGTTTGTGTGGTAAGGTCTTGACATATGTTCTTGTGGGATGGATATAACAGGAACAAAACACAGTGCCATCTCTGAGAAAAGCTCTCAAGGAAATTGCAATGGAGAAAGATGTTGCTGTTGTTTCACGAGTAGGGATTACTCATATTTTAGCTTTAGAATGTAAAACATAACCTACCCTTGATTGCATATTGATTGGTGTTTCAAGTTAGGAATTTGAAGAAACGTGTCAAGGAGGCAGAGGATGAACAATATCGTGTATGCAGATAGCCTTTATGTTTTCCGATATCAAGTTTCTTTTTCCCTGTTTACTGAACTTACTACTTACTCATTGCTGATAGGGTGAGGAAGATGCAGCATCTCTCAGAGCAGAGCTTAACTTGATACAACAGCAAACAATGGGTACTTCGTTTGTTGGAGTTTCCCCGGACCAAGTTTTGGAGAAGGAGATGGCCAAACTAAAATTAGAATTACAGGTTTGAGTGCATTTAAGCTCTCAAACCAAACATCTATGGCTTTTCTTTTTCTCTAATCTATCTTCTTCTTTACTTCTTCAAATCAGGGAATCCCCAAACCTTGACATATTTCCCCTCAATATTCATCACTGCCGGTGTCTTCTTCAAAAAGCTACGAATTTGAGGAAGACAAATCATTGTATCATGTCGCAACCTCTCTCTTGCGTAAGAATCTCTATCAATCCGTTAATTATATTCCAGTATTTTCATACTTTTATCATTTTCTCATTGATCCTATTTTGTTGTTTGGCCTGAGAAACTATGCGCAGTTGAATTGTTCAATATATTGTTGTTGGAATAGTTGCATATTTGGAACTCACTATAACTCTTAAGCATAAAAAGATGACCGCAAACATGAAGTCCATCATCTAATCGTGCAACAACCATCAGATTCAACCATTAAAGAATCAGTTTGATTTACTATAAGAAAACAGTCTTTAGGTGTCACGATCTCTTACCTTTATTATTGCTGCCATCATGTTTTGTTTCTCATGAAATGACTTCTTTATCTAGATCAAAAGCATTCTCAACATCAGTGTCTTTTTGACTAAAATATTAAAGTCTTTGCTTAATGATCTAGAGCAGGTTTTGGACAAATATAACACTTCCCATTGTTCACTTTGTCTAAGGTGAATTGGCAAGGATGGACCTAAGACTCACGGTTCATAGATTGAGAGCTAAGAAACAGAGGGGTAACCCATTGACACCAGAAGAAACTGATTTACTCCTTTCAGCTTTGGGTTTCTCTTAGTTATGTCTCAGTTTACTCTACTGAATCTTTTTCTCTTGATGTACCATTATTAGTTGGTGGCCTTCCAAGGTAGATATCCCTTAGTGATACTGCTTTTTCCATATATGTGTTATTTGTTAATATATATAGATATTACTCATCTCAGCTTTGGGTTGCTTTTCATTGTTTTTCTTATTAATAGGGACGTGTTGTGGAGATATAGGGTCCTGATGTATTAGAAAAGAAAAAAAAACGGGCTGAAGCATTGAAACAAGGAGGTTATTGTAGTTTTTTTAACTCTTCGTACTGAACCCTATTCGATTTGAAAGGCCTTGACTCCTCACTTGCTAAGATAATCAGTGTAATAAATCAGAGAAATGACGTCTATTAGAGCCTGATTGGTGCAAACAGGCCCTTGGTCCTCTGGACACTTCAGTCCGCAGTTGTTCAGTTGGTGTTATTGGTGGTGACAGTGTAGGTAATGTGATTCATATGAGATGAATAAATCGATGATTTTGGTCCGACTTCTATATTTTCTCTCATCACGGTTTTATGTGATTTTTCCTACAGGAGAACTTGAGGATGAGATGGGTGATGCTCATATGGCTATCCAAACCAAGTTGATGAGCCAAGCTTTCCATAAACTGAGCCACTCTTTGTCGTTATGGCAAAAACTTATCATCTTTATAAATCAAGTATAGAACCGCTCCCAACAAACACCAAATAAGGATCGGTAATTGGGGGGTTTGGCACTGTTTGCGGGCTCCACCGACACGTGGCGGCCCGCAATTGGCTCATTTTTAATTTTTTTTTTTAAGAAAACAAAAAAAAAAAAACTTAAGGATCGCTTATGCGATAATCATGGTCTAAGTATCCAAAACTTGGTAACAAACTTTCAGTATGTTATTGCCTTTAATAAATTGGGCTTTAATCTTTTGTTGCCTCCTAAGTTTTCAACAAATAATGATTATGAAAAGTATTAAGATTTGTCTATATATCGCCCATATGTTTGTGTTTGATATTGTATACTTGTGTTCTACCGGGAAACAAGTTGCTGTAAAGATAAAAAAACAATGTTTGGCCACTGTTTTAAATAATGTTTATTTTAAGCACTATATTTGGCCACAATAACGGGAAGCAAGTTGCTGTAAAGTTGCTAATAAATAATGTTTTGAAATTTAAATTTTGCCCCGGATAAAAACAATTTCTAGATCCACCCGTTTATTCATAGTTTGATATTGATATATTGCTAGCATGGTCACTTATTATGACATGTTTGGCCAAGAAAATATTAGGACTGTTTTCGTCTGTTTCTCCCATTTGGTCTATGATTTTATGGGATATATAGTTTAATTCTTGTGTTTATCAAAGAAACGTTCCAAGCACTATATTTTGGTCCATTGCATATTCTTCGATTCGAGAAATATTTTCGCTTTTTGGTTTTATAGCTATTCCCCTTCCAAATCAGTACAGATTTATGCAAAATTATACTTCTCGACTTTAAGACATCTCACGCACATAATCCAAATAAATCACCCCAAGAAAAAAAATTCTAAAACTCAGTGACGTGATTCTCTCTTAATAAAAATTAAAAGCAATTAGCATTCAAAGTTATCCACATAGAATTAAAATAACCGACTATATATTTTTAGTCAGCATTGTAATTGCATTTTAATAACATTAGAGGTTCCATATCTTTCAAAACAAAAAACCAAAGTTTGATATTTAGACTATTTTTTGGAAACAAAACAACAAAGTTTAACTAACATAAAAATATGTCTTAAATGGAAGACTTTTTAAAAAAAAATCATTATGTCAAAATAAAATTAAAATAAGTTTCTCAAAAAAGTAAGTTAAAATCAGAATAAAATGACTAAGAAAAAGTACATACAAGAAATTAATTTAATATCTAGGTTAGTGGTTTGAAATTAACATATATTATTTTAATTAAATATTAAAATATAATAAAATTCCATTGTTTAGTAAAATATTAGAAAAAATATCCAAATCATTTAAAACAAAATGGAAATAAATTCTAAAGAATCAAAATTAAAAACTATTCAAAAGGTACTAAATTGATATTTAGAATGACATTATGTAAATCAACATACAAATTTAACTACCACGAAGAAACAAATTAAATCTTAAAAGTTATAAAATTCTAAAAATCATATCTGCCAATAGGGGTGTCAAAATGGGTCATAACCCATGGGTTGACCCAACCTAAATTGACCCATTAACCCAAATGAACTGTTTATTTTTGATCCAATGGGTTAATGGATAAATAGGTTAATGGGTTAATAGGTTAATAGGTTAACAAGTTAATGGGTTAACAAGTTAATGAGTTAACAGGTTAAATAGTTTTATTGGGTTGGGTCAACTCTGACCCATTTAATTTTTAATTAAGAAAACCCAAAAAAACAAAAAAAAACTCACGTATCTCTCTCTCTCGCCATCTCTCTCTTTCGCCGTCTCTCATCTCACCATGAAAGGAGCTTGAAGCTCTCATCCCGCCGTCTCTCTCTCTCTCTCTCGCCGCCTCTCATCTCGTTGTCTCTATCTCTCGCCGTCTCTCTCCCACCGTCTCTCTCTCTCGCCGTCTCTCTCTCTCCGTCTCGCTCACGCCGTCTCTCTCGCTCGAGCTTGTATGTGTTCGCTTTTGCTTGGGTTTATGATTGTGTTCGTTTTTGCTTGGGTTCGATCTATAGATTCACTTGGGTTTCTGTTGGATGGTTCTTTATCTCAATCTCCGATCCAATCCTCTTTTCTGCAATTGGATTTCCACAATTACTACATCACATCCCAATCCAATTCTCTTTTCTGCTTATGTATTTAGAATGTTAGTCTGATTGTGTCAAGTTTTGGAGATTTTCATGATCTGGGGTCTTCAAGCTAATTTTGATTTGTTTAATCCTCTTGAAGCTAATCGTGTAGACATAGTTAAAGACTGAACATCTTATGAATATAAAACCAGACTAGTAAGTGAACATTATTTAGTAGTCTACATATTGGTTATGTATCTATATCAATGTGGTGATGCTTAGTGATGATGAATTAATTAGCTTTGTTCTTCTCAGTTCTCAATGTTTTTATTTGATTTGAAATGATAACAAGTCGTTTGCTTAACTATAATTCTTGATATTATTTGTTTGACTAAAGGCTATATAATTCTTGATATTTCTCATACTAAAGTAGATTGATTAAAAAATTACTAAGTTACAAATCATATCCTTAACTAAAATCGTGTTGTGTGTATTAGTTATGTTCGAAAAGTAGGAACATCTAATGGTGTTGTGTGTTGTTCTTTCAGGTACAAACTAGGAACGTCTAATGGCGCAGAACCAAACTTATATTCTCCCTGTATGGAAAAATATGTTCCAGAAACTGCTCTCTTGTTGTTTTATGGTACTTGTTTAGATGATTTCGTTGATGCTTTCAGATTCTCGGTAGTATATTTTGTGACTGGTTCTGATAAAAGGAGTTCTTAGTACTTGATCTCTGCTTACTTATTGAGTTATAGCAAACGTGATTTTAACTTAAAAGTGATTCATTATGGGTTGATGGGTCAACCATTAACCCATATGACCCATTTAATTTAATGGATCATGGGTCAACCCAACCCATTTAATGGGTTGGGTTGACCCATGATCCATTAACAGTCAACCCATTTGGGTTATGGGTTGGGTTGACCCATTTTGACACACCTATCTGCCAATATAAAATAGAAATCAGCATAAATTTACTTTTTATTAAAAATTATAAGATGAAAAGTTATGAATTTAATTAGTTATCTATAGCTTTTGCTTACGCTCAGTAAGTCGCATTACAAAGACTTTTTAATTGCTACCTCCAGTCTATCAATATACTGTTAGATTTGTTCATCGTTTATTTATAATGTTTGAAAATATAAGTTTGTGTAAAAATAAGTTTAGGTTAGAGAATTACCAGTTGGTTCATTTTGAGAAGTCTTTAAAATTTTTGAAAAATTTCTAATTTGCTTCTCGCTATTCCAAATCCATCTTAAGTTGTTTAATAACTAATTTAAGAATAATGGAAATATGTTTCAACACTAAGATACAAACAATCTTGCATGGTTATAAATTTTTTTAGCCAATACAATATATCTGCATATCTATAATTTGTTTTATTTATGACATAAATAATTCATATCCAATCTAAAACTAAATAAGGTTGATGTAAATTCTGAACTGAACTTTTTCAAATCACAATACTAAAAGCAGCATATTCTGAAAATCTAGGCTGCCACGTCACTAAAAATAATCCTCCAACCAGAACATTTCTTTTTGCCATGTCAGATGGGCTTGACTCTAATATGTTACGTTTGGGCCTCCGTTGCTTAATTTTATTTGCATGGGCTTCGTTTAGTAAAATCCTCTGATAACAATCGTTCTTCCTGCCAAGTCATATTACTCTGTCCATATGCGGCCCAATTAACACAAGTAAAGAAACCCTATCGATTATCTTCTTTTGACTTCATCTTCTCCGTTTCTTCTTCATTCAATCTCCGTTAATGAACCTCAACTGTTATCCATGTTCTTCAATAACCTCCTAAGGAATTCCTTCCACCTCCTCTCGAAAAAACGAAAAAGAAAATCCCTTTCCTAGACCTTATGGCCAGATGGTGAGTCAAAGGTCTTAATCGCCGAGAGAGACGGTTTAGTCGGCGAGCTAATGAAATCAATTAGCAGAGACTCCGATTCGAGCTTAATCGAAGCGACGCTGTCCTGCTTGATCGCGATCAGCTCACCGAGGCGCGTGAAACTCAATCTAATCCGAGAGAAGCTCATCAAGGATCTTACGAAGCTGTTAACGGATCCAACGACGGCCAGCGTTTCGGTGACGGAGAAATCTTTGAAGCTTCTCGAGAGTTTAGCATCCACAAAGGAAGGCAGATCGGAAATCTGCGGAGGAAACGGCGAGTGTTTGAAGACGGTGGTTAAGAAGCTGATGAAAGTATCGACGGCGGCGACGGAGCACGCCGTGACGGTGTTTTGGAGCGTCTCTTATCTTTTCAAAGAAGAGAAGGCGCTTGAAGCGGTTACGAGTACTAACGGCGTTACGAAGATTCTGTTACTATATATGAGTACTAGAACTGTAAGATTTTTTCTACTTGATGCTTTTTACCGTTTTGAGTTCTTGGTTTCAAGATTCATAAAATAACCGAAGCTATATGTTTTTTTGGTTCCCTTCTCTCTCTTTTGTTGTTTAGAATTCATGTAGTACACATATATTGCTGATGATGACACAATGTTTCGTTTGGATTTTTTTTCACCCAGGTTTGGTGCAGAAGGATGTTTTAACCATCTAGGCGTTTTGAATGTTCAAGGTATAAGTTTCAGTTATGTGTACAAAATTGTAATTTTCTTTTCAGCTGAATGATTGCATAGATAATGGTAATACTGTCCTAAGTTGTTAATGTAGTGATTTCATGCTCTCTTTACAGGGATGATGATACTTGGAAAGCTTGACTTAATGTTGATAACTCTATGCTCCACAACTACTACTGTTTTTACAATCTTTGATAGTTTTCACAAGCAAAAATTGTCTAGGCTTATGCACATATTCTCGAAATTGTAGTTCTAATGCTAAAGTAACACATTTATATCATTATGATTACGAATTGAGAGCTGCTCTTCACTTTCTCTAAGGTGAGAAAAAAAACAAAGGATTTTTAGTGGAGCACCAAAAGTTTTAATGTCTTTTAGTTTCCCATAAAATAATTAACTATGCTGCCATTGAAAGTAGTAATTTAGACTAATCTTTGGAGACTAAATATAACAATTTATCTAATAGAAAAAAAACATATGAATATTAAAGTTTCGATTTTTGTCTATTAATGTTAGAACCAATACAAAATCACTGGCAAAAAAACAAGAAAAATCAACTTGATTAAAATATTAATTCCATGAAAAAATTGAAAGACAATGGAAATCATGTAAATATTTCAACTAACAGAACAAGATGATGTCTTAAAAATAAAATTAATATCAATATAATGCGTATATAAATTATTATAAGAAGTAACTTGAAGGAGATGAACATTTTTTAGATACTATAAAAAATTATATCATTTAAAAAAAACAATCATAGAACAAAAGTGATAATAACAATAACTAAACAGTGAGTACATAACTGAACATATAAAAAGGACTAGAAAAACATATAAATAGAAAAAATAACTGAAGACATAAATAACTAACAAACTTAATATAATTAAAACATATAGAAAAAATGACTGAGAACATATAAATGGAAAATACATATAACACAAGAACCAAACCAAAAATGAATGAATGTTTTTTTATAATAGGTCCACATTCGAACAACCAACTATTTAAGATAAAATATATATATTTTCACAAAACTATCGAACATCAAAGAGCGAAAAAATTATTTTGGTACGAAACGTTAGTCTTAAAATATATAATGATAAAAACCACATTAACTAACTATATATTATAAATTAATCAACACAATGCATGCAAATTAATACTCGCCATAACATTTTTAACAATATTTTACTTTAACAATTCCATAATAATTATTTGAAGCTTCAAATGATAATTAACAAAAAAAAATACATAAACATCATACCACATATAAAGTCAACAAATATTAACGACTGAGAACAAGAAAATAACATCAAACTAATTTATTATACTCATTTGTAAATTTCATGAATTATAAATCTATTGTATAGTGTCAAAAATGTGTAGTACAAAATAAAAAAGTTAAACAAGTCATACTCCGAATTTATTAAAAATAAAACAAAATAATGACAATTATTTAACATATAAAAATTTATAAAATACAAACTTAAACAAACATCTTTCTTAATGAAAAATGATAAATTTAAAAATTTAAAAATATAATTATAATTTTATGATTGTAAATTGTTAGTTATGAATTTCAATTACCATTTCAAAGTAAAAATGAACAAGTTTAATCCAATTTAATAATATTATAGGGAAAAATCCGGGCGTAGCCCGGAAAACCTTCTAGTATTATTAACCTTAGCGATTCAAACTCAAACCAATGTTTTAAAAATCCAAGCCAGAACCTAATTTGATTACTGCTAAAAATATTGATGGGAAAGAGATCATTACATGATCATAAATTTTGGGGAAAATGAAGAAAACAAAACCCTGATAGAAATCTAATTATGTTATTGTTAACTCTGGTATTAACAATAATATATTCTGAATATGATAGCATGAATATCTATGTATATAAAGAAGAGATTGTTTCTCTCCTGTGAGGACACGTTGGATGACAGAGTGGAAATAGGAGCTCTATGGTGTAGACACGTCAGATACAATAGTCATCGTCTTCGACTCTTCGAGATCTCTTCTCAAACTTACTTCGGTTAACAAATCGTCACCTTCGTTACACATCTCCAACATCACCCATCTTCCTCCATTATTGCGCTCTAAAATTAAGGAACTTAAAGTATTCAATTCTCTTCAACTTCTCCCCTCTCCCAAACTAGCTATATAAATCAATCATCATCGACCATGAGATTGATTCTTTACATTGGTTTGATTGGATCTCCATTTGATGTCGAGACAGAACCAGAGTTATAGAGATTCGTTTCAGCTTCTTCCCAACGATTTATACCAAGCGGTGGAACTACGATTATAAAAGGTAAGCTTTCCTACTATCACAACTATCTCTCACTCTCTCTAAACAAGACAGTTAACTTATATGCAGAAAATGGCTAACGCAGTGATCTTCTTTTCCAATCTTAAGACCGAACGATGCTCCTCCACCGTTCAAGTCCGGTACCGATTCTGGGAGGCCAGAAACGTCTCGGCGCGCCCAGAACGCATGGGAGTCGATATGTTGCTGCTTGATTCCCAGGTATGTTCTGTTCCTCCGCTGTAGTTTGTTTTGTTCCTCCACTGGAGTTCATAACTAGATTGTTTTTTTTACAGTACCGGCAGCGTTCTACAGCAGAAGACGTCATTCTAGATATCAGTCGCGAGTTTGAGTTTGTGGAACAAAGGTAAATATCCCTAAAGCTCTAAGTAGTATGCCTAAGATATTTGATCCCTACTCGAGTTATATCGGAGACGGCAGATGGTGAACGGATGTTTTGCATTTCTGTGTTTTTTTTTGAAAAAAATCATCTCACCAATCTTTCCCTGTAAATTCGAGAGTTTCATCTGTGGTGATAATCATGGATTTTAGATTAATTGGGTTCTCATTTACAAGCATATGCGTCATTTATTCCATTCCAAGAGACGTGTACTCTATTTATTATCTTCGTTTGGTGATTTTAATCTTAAAGTTCTGTTTCAGATTTGATGATTGATACATTCAGTAAAAAAAAAAATTTAGTTTGAATAGTTTATCTTCAAGTTAGTTAGTGCTTTCAACTGTTATTTACAGTTTGAAGTCAAGGGAGTCTCTAAACTTTTTATTCATACGCTTTCTGCAGCAAAAGCTCCTGCAGCGCTTCCACCATCTAGATATGTGTTTTGTATTTTTAGGTCATGGGTTTTCTGCAAGTACTCCTCTACACAACAGCATCACGAATTGAGGGTTAGTCTCCTTTTTTAGGTGTACTTGAGAAATTAGAGAACCGACCGGTTAGTGAAGAAGCTTAAAGTCTAACACAAAACAATAAATTTGATTTCTGCAGTGTAATCTCAAGACGAGGTTGATGGTTCTGAATTGAGTTTTTCCATGAGCATCTTATATTTCGCACAAGGCATGAAAGTTTATGTTTTCACGAACATCTTAATTACTCAGCTTTGTATAAGATATTGAAAACATTATCTGTAATTTGGTCCTCTGTGATTCCTTGAACCAACCTATTGGTTTTCGTTCAACTTCTGTCTTTTCCTGAGCTAAAACCTTATTTTGGCATTTTTTTCAGATTTATAGGAACTTCTGCCCGGAACATGGAAAACCTTGACAGTACACCGAGGCTGAAAGCTAGCTTCAATTTGTAGAAAGAACGCTGGGGTAGAAACATCTGTCTCCCATTGCACCAACTACATTCGGTGAGAATACACCTTTCCCTGCAGAATTTTCCTTTTCCTTTTGTGAACAAAGCCCTCAAGAAAAAGAAAAAAAATACACAATGGAATCCATTGGTTTGATTCACTTTCGTACAAAATTTCTCTATTCTCTGTAGATTTGAAGGTTCTTTTTTTTGGTTTAGCAAAGAAACTGATCGTAGCTTTGTTTTGGTTCCTTGACAGGGATACGACGGTTGATGCTTTAAACACCTTCGTCTGCAAAACTGGTACCGGGAAACATGTTCCCAGAGCTCTATTTATCGTTCTCGAGCCCACTGTTGCGGTTATGGTGCGTTGAAGTTTTGAGCTAGAGATCTCCATTTTTTCTTTCATAACTCGAAGTCGCCATTGCTCTTTTTGCAGGTCCACCTAACGAATCTAGAACATATTAATGAGAACCACATGCATTAAGGAACATAAGGAATTGGTAACGAGGAATCTGGCGAGCCCACCAGCAGCACGAAGAAAGGAGCAAAATGTGGTGGCGACGGAATCAGAGCAGATACACGTGTCACACATGATGTGTGATCTGTTTGGATGATGTCGATGTAAACATCATTAGGATTCTGGTGGGATGCAAGTGAGTGTTAGTAAAGGAGAAAATTTTAGGGCTTAAATATTTGGTATCATGGAGTTTTGATATTCTTCCGTTTTCTTTCGGATTAACGAGAAAATCTTTTTCAACTCTTATTAGTTAGTGACAAACACTCGAGTTGCTATTTCTTTGTGGTAATTATTTTCTACTGTCTAGGACCTAGCTTCAGTTTGGTCTTTCATATTTTTTATCTGTATTCTTATAACCTTATAGAAAGGTTGGTGATATTATTTTTAACTTTGGGATCAATATATATACGTTTGCCTTTCTTATATAGTGTTCTAAATTTATAAATCCTCTCATAAACAAAAAAAAATCCATGCAGACATAATCACTAGATTCGTATTATACATAAACTAAACAATGATTTGATGAAGTAATAAAAACTATGAACTAGAAAATTTACGTGGAGAATTTCTAGATTCGTGTACTATAATTTTTACATGAACCATTTTCACATTTAAAAATCCATGCAGACATAATCACTAGGTGTTTCATGCAGACATAATCATCTTATAATTATTTATTAATACATATATTTTCAAATTTTAAATATAACATCGAATTATTTATATATGACAAACAAAATAAATTATTGAAAACAGTGAATATTCAATTTTATAATATGAAATCATATTATAAAAATATCCAAAAGCTAAATCTCATGTATATGTCTAATTATATCGTATTATAATATTTAAATAAAAACCCGCGTAGTGCGGACACAAATCTAGAATTCAAGTAACCTTTTAAGACTTCATTATAACATAAATACCAAAACAAACAACAACAATTGTTTATAATCGAAATTCCTAACATTTTCGCGAAGAAATATAATAACTTTGACACATGGTTCCTCTAAATTAAAACCTCATTCTTCAGTATTTTATAAACACTCGCAGAAAATCGTATTAGAAAACTCGATCTCATTTTCTTTTGATCGAATCCGATTGATTTATGTATTTTATAGTATTATAAAACTGAAAATTATAAAAGCTTACAATTCAGGATTAAAGCAGCAAAAATACTAAGAATTCAATTACTTTTAGTTTTATAGTTGAAATTTGGTATATGCAACATAATCATACTCACACACAACTTAACATAAGAGAAAACTGCGAAATTGCCAAAATACTACATTCATAATACCACTTTTCATGTTTACACTAACCATTTTTCCCATCGTTTTTAAAGAGGGAAAAAAAACATTTATAACATTAGGGTTAATTAATTTAGACTTAGGGTTTAGAGTTGAGGGGTAGGATAGAGTTTTTGGAATGTAAAATTTAGGATTCTAATAAATAAATAAATAAATACTTAAAATTATATAAAAATAGTTTCAAAAGAATTTTCAATTTTCAAAAAGAAATTTTGAAAATAATTAAAAAAAAAAAATTATAAAAAAGTTCGAATTTGAAAAAGCGTAATTCGAAAACATTAAAAAATAATTCATTTAAATAACTATTTATTATATATAGAGAGAAAATGGTATAAGAATCTTTTGTCTTTTAATGAATAAGATATTTTGAAAATGTCTTTTTATGAGTGGTAAACATAGATAATAGTACCAACAAAGTGGTAAACATGAAAATTCCCCAAAAAAAATTTGCACAAAATTATATATATTTTTAAATCCGGTCTATCAAATCCCGCGCGAAGCGCGGACCGACCCTAGTCTAATTATATAAAATACAGTTTTCTATCCTCTTAGTCATGCCACATGGAATTCCATGTCATAAACTCGGAGGCTGAGAGCGCGACATCTGTCCCGTTGGTAAAAACTCACCGTTTCATGTAAGGTGTGGGCTGGTGCGTTTCCGTTTCTTATGATTTAGTGGGCCTTATTTTAACTACCCTGGTTCAACCCAAAGACAGCAAGATTTTTAGGGTTCTCTGTTCTTCTTCGACAATTAAATGAATTAATGAAGATTCTTTTTGACAAAAAAAAAAACCAAGAGTCTTCTTCTTCGATCTCTGATACAACTATAGAGTTTCGATGTCTTCAATCCACGTTAAGACTCGCTCTGTGAATCTTCGATCTGGCGTTCTGTCTTCTCTTCAGAGTAACGAAAACTTTTTCTCCTAATTGATTCATCCCCTTCTGAATCGATGGATGATCAACTCTTCTGAACATCGATCCTTTTTTCGATTTGAAGTCAGGCGATGTTCTTCAACCATGGCGGTGAGATTTCTCAGATTCTGGGAAGCCAGAAACATCGGGAGCTGATGGGCGTGTATATGCTCTTACTGGATTCAAAGTTATTTCTTTAAAAAACTCATGTTCATATTGTTCTTGAATTCATGTTCATCGTTAGGTTAGGCTACTCTGGCGTGTAATCTCAACATTATCAAGGTTTTGAATTTAGATATTTGTTAGGTGTTTCTGTTCGTAAACTCATGTTAATAGTGTTCTTAAACTTTCATTTTAATTAAGACCAGTCTGTTTTTTAAATCATGTTCATATTGTTCTTAAACTAAACTCATGTTCAAAGTGTTCTTAACTCATGTTCATATTAATATATAAATTGTTTGTTGATTATGCTTCCTTTCTTAATGTGTTTCAGGCGACCCTCATGCTGGCCACTGTGAATGTTAACAGGCTAGCAACTTACATGCCTTATCTCAAGGCGGGTAATCAGAACTTCCGGCTTTCCTACTCCTCCCTGTTGATTAGATTCAGTGATGCTAACTCTTTGGATGAAATAACCGAACCGGCTTCACCCACACCTGAAGAAAGTTTCAAGTTACGTAATCACACGAGATGCTTGGTCCTGCCAACTCACACTCAACTCCCAAGTATTCTTCCTATAATCTGTTCATCTATATAGCAAGATAAAATATTTAATATTCATTATCACACACATTGTTTGTGAGCTAACTGCGGTTAAAACTACTGTGAGTGACTCACCCCATGACAAGAACCGGGTGATGGCAACCATTAAAATGGATAAGTATTTTACTATTTCAGATTAAGCCCTTCAACTTTGCATATCTGATTTCTTACTTTTTTTTTGTAATAGTATATATTAAGCACTTTTGATATCTGTTTTCCAGTATCAGTGATGTTTCCGTGACGTTGAGTTTATTCGACTCACAATCTATTAAGTTTCACCAAGCTTGAGGCCGACGTGGTGATCCACGAGCGGTTGTTGCAACCAGCATTCATCCAAAAATTGTGGGAGTTATTTACTTATTCTTTATGTTTTAACGGTCTGCTATCGTATATATGCTGCTTAACACACTCACCACATCTTCACTTTTCAGGTCGTTTGTTTCTCAATGCCACATCATGGACACACATCTATTTCAACAAGGAGACTAATGTTGGGGAAAGATATTTATACAAGTAAGAACTTTGTTGATTATTAAATGTACGCTTCACATTGACTATGTTATATAACTTATTAAACACTAAACCTGTCGGGTTACTGTCCATTTATGTAGGCTGTTCTATAGCGACACTGGGCATGCAACAGCAGCTCCACTGCTGAGGGGCTATGCCAAGGTCGAGCCTCTGACTATAGCTGAGCTCAATGAATTCAGTGACAAGAATGAAGAAGAGCTCAGGTAGTACAACTAGCTTTAACATACTATAATTTCCATTTTCAGCACTCTGTATGTGATTCTGATATTCCAATAATGTAGGATATTTATTTTATCTGTATCGGCATGATCACCGGCATCAAGATAGACAAAGGGTTGTGCTACGTTTCTTGCTCCAACTGTACCAGGAAGCTTCAACGCACTGTCTCAGCCTTTACATGTGTTCACTGCAACAATACTAATGCTGTTGGTGTCCTTCGGTATGTATAATTCCGTAGTATGTTGTTACTTTACATTCATTTGGTATCACGTGTAGGTCTTGACTTTTATAAACGTTCACTGTCTTATACGTGT